>NC_080073.1:65220348-65533542 GCF_949987535.1 Balaenoptera acutorostrata | reverse complement strand
AAGGCAAAACTGGGAGTTTCTAAGGTTCTGATTCACCAAATGTATATAACGCAAATGAGACTTTTTCTGTTTGTTTGTTTGAATAGTTTGTGGGTGCTTCTTTTTCTTTATTTGTGATAGTTACCCCTCCTGCCCCCACTGCTTTCTTAAAATTGGTTGGGAATTTTTTCTTTTCTGCTGTTCCCAGTGAACTGAGTCTCTCCCTGCCCTCCACCCCCCTTTATAGCCGTACCATGTGGATTCATCCATGTTTCACCACGTGGCTTAGCTTGCCTGCTGTCCTCCTGGACTTCTTGCTCACCTTCACGTAACCGGGAGCCTTCACCTTCATGCAGAGAGCTTGTGATCTTAGTAGGATTCCCTTATGAGTTTTCATTCAGAAATCAGGAATAGGTTTGAAAGGACCACTCAGCCCTACTTGCCTCCATCCTCCATATGTGTCTCAGCCATTCAGTTGAGTCAGGGACAACTCTTGGAGTCTTCCTGCAATTTGGCTTTGGCTTCTTAAACTCCTTGCACTAATTGAGATTTTCATAAGCAGAACTCAGAGGGAGTACTTGCAGCCCCCAAGACAAAGGGCAGTTTTTAAATTACTGCCTGGAGTTTTTGTTATTCCAGCTGTCCCCAAGTGGGCTTTTATTCACTTACAGTAGTAGAGGGCAAAGTAGGAATTAGGCATGACAAAATGACTCCAATGTAAATGACTTTATCTAATGACTTCTTTTTTTTTTTAAATTTTGTGCTTTTAAATTTTATTTTAAAATATTTATCAATAAGTAAACACTATCTTTTACATTTACCCACATATTTACCCTTTTCAGCACTCTTCATTCTTTTTTTTTTTTCCTTTTTTTTTTTTTAACATCTTGATTGGAGTGTAATTGCTTTACAATGGTCTGTTAGTTTCTGCTTTATAACAAAGTGAATCAGTTATACATATGTTCCCAGATCTCTTCCCTCTCGCGTCTCCCTCCCTCCCACCCTCCCTATCCCATCCCTCTAGGTGGTCACAAAGCACCGTATCTCATGACTTCTTGGAGCATGATTATTTCACCAGTTACTCGTTGCCTTAGTACCGCTCCTCCTTTGTTAACCTATCGTAGCGCCTCCTGAAACTCCCGGACTGGCCATTTATAAGATGTAAATGCTGTGTTAGGAGCAAAAGAGCACAAAACATGTTAAATAATATAATTTTAAAAACATTGCCCATACCCTGTCACTTCACTTCCCACCCTGTGGTCTTTATTAGAAAAATGTGAACTTTCTTCAGTGGGTCATAAATAAAACACAGCAGCAAAATTAGAAAAGAAGTCCTTTCTCACTTCCCTTTTCCTTCACCTCCCATGCCTCATGGGTTGAAGAAAGCCAGAACCGCTTCAGATAATAGTAGAACATTCTAGGGATTTTAATTTTAGAATTTTTTTTTAAACTTTTTTTTGGGTTTATTTATTCAGTTATTTAGTTATTATTTATGGCTGTGTTGGGTCTTCGTTTCTGTGCAAGGGCTTTCTCTAGTTGCAGCAAGTGGGGGCCACTCTTCATCACGGTGCACGGGCCTCTCATTATCGTGGCCTCTCTTGTTGTGGAGCACAGGCTCCAGACGCGCAGGCTCAGTAATTGTGGCTTACGGGCCTAGTTGCTCCGCGGCATGTGGGATCTTCCCAGACCAGGGCTCGAACCCGTGTTCCCTGCATTGGCAGGCAGATTCTCAACCACTGCGCCACCAGGGAAGCCCTAGAATTTTTTTTTTGACTCCTTTCTCTTCTTCCTCCCCGCCCCCCCCCCCCCCACAATTCTATCTCACAAATCTTTTATTTTTTCTTACTGTACTTGGAACTTTGTTCTTATCGTAACACTCATTTCGTATTTTACAAAGTGTTCTTTTATTCTGAAAGGAGCCCTTCCATCTTGACTAGGTAAATTATACTCAACACTTTCATCTTCCCTTAACCACGAGGGAGAAGTTGATAAACGCACATGCCTCCAAAGCAAGCTTTTCGCCCACTCTGCCTCTTAACCTCCAGGAAGGGGAGACCTGTGTTGGAAAGCTACCCGGGAAGCTTCACATTTGAAGGAGTGTTGGAGTAAAACCCAGACACTCACCCCGCTCTTTGCTTTTCAGAGAACACTCCTGAGACGAGCCACGCCCCACCCAGGCGAGCTCAAGAACATGAAAAAGACGGTGGAAAATTTACGGAACGACAGGAACGCTGCTAAAGGACTGGATTCCAACAAAAACGAGGTCAACCACACCATTGACCGCGTGACCACGTCGGTGTAGATGGCGCGTCCACGTCATACCTCCCGAGTCATCCTGCTGCGGAGCCAGCCTTGCCCCCCGTGGAGCCCCCAGAGGCCCTGGCCTCCAGCGGACCCCGCACCGGTCCCCACGCACGCGTCGGGATGCTGCGACCCCGCGAAGTGCCTTACTCTGATCCGGCACCCACCCGTGGTCTCCGGCCTGATTTTTTTTTTTTTTTTTTTTCCTAAATTTCAGTTGTTTGTAATAAGTAGAATACACTACTGACAATATCTGACCTTTGTTTTTGTCTTGTGTTGGGGTCAGGGAGAGCAGGAAGGGGAATTTTGATCCTCTTCCCTCCCATAAAGTGCTGGGACATTGTGAACCCAAGTTCTCTTGGACCTACTGACGAGAGAGAGTTTTATGTATGGGGGAAAAAATTGATACTTTTTTAAACCCTTTTTGGCAGCTCAGATGGTGTACATTTAAATGTTTTGTATAGGTATTTCATAACAAAAAATATGTATTTCTTTTTGTGATTTTATCTTGGAAACGGTACGTGCAGGAAAAAAAAACAACCACCAGTCCTAAAGTATTTGTTTTTATTTGTACCATCCACTTGTGCCTTACTGTAGCCCGTGTCCTGTCAAACCAGTTGTCACAATGGCATCTTTGAGCAGAGAGGAGGCTGGAAAGGTGGTACTTTGAAAGCAGTGTTGGATTTTAATCAGTAATCTACCAGGTGGATTTGTTTTTAACCAAAAAGAAGAGTTACCACCAATTCGTAAATTATACCAGTTGATTTTTTTTTTTTAAAGATGAACCAAAGGATTAGACTGCTAATATTTCATTTCTTTTACAGTCCGACTTTTTCATGAATGAGTCTCTTAGGATGAGTGTTGTGTCTGCTTGTACCTGCTCAGAAGGTATGTGCCATTTGTAAAATAAAACAGAGCAGAAAAGCACAAAAAGAGAAAACCGGTTCAGAAATTCAGTGGGGAAATACATTATGTACTATTAAAGAAAGTACGGTTTTTACTGAAGAAAGCTTTAAAAGTTTTATATTGAGATATAAAACCACAATAAAGCAGAATAACCTACAACCCCGTTAGAAATGTTGCTGTCTTTATAAGTGCAATTTAATTTGTAAATAGAGTTTGGATCAAAGTATAACAAAATATTGCTTCAAGTTTTAATTTTAAGTCTGCTAATTTAAGGGGTCTGGGGGTATGTTTTGGTGTATTTCTGTTGGTTTCTTTTTTTAAATTTTGTATGATGTGATAAAAGAGGAATGAAAAGCGCCTGTCCCTGTGTGGTGTTTAGGAAAATCATGCTGTTGGTGTTGTCTTTTTATTCTTTCCATGAAATAAAGTCACCCTGGACATGAGCCGTTACAGCTTTTTAAAGTTGATTTCTCCTCGTATGTTCAAATGATAGAAGGCAGCCGAGTTCTTTAAGAATGCCCTCCCTTTCCTCAAATACCTGAGCCGCCGGTGGTTTTATGCTAACCTCCTGTGGGTCTGAGTACCCCTTCCTCCCACCCGAGGTGAAGCCCAGCATCGCCTTCAAGTCTGGCTCCTCACCTTGGGTTGGGGCTGTCTGGCCAGTCAGATTCCTTAGAAACCTGCGTTCAACCAACCAACTGGATACCTTCTTTTACTACCAGGAGTTTCACTTTGCTTTTTCGGTGGTTTGTATGTACGTGTACATTTCTAAGACTGTTGACCTGAAAGCACATGGCACATAAGTGGTTTTCGGCTGCTCAGTTTTATCTCTCCTTCCCTCATCTGTGGGCACCCCTTTCCTTTTCTCCATTTTAAGATTCCGGCATACTCGGTTTTGTTTTGCACAGATGATGCCACAGACTCGTAGGCTGATAAGAGCAGCAGATCGGCTTTATTTAAGGAGAGTTTTCTTGACCCTGAAGAACGGATACAACTTCCCTGGTATTTTGTTCGTTTGTCTTCATCTAAAGCCCACCCTTTACTATTCAGTTCACCATGGCTTTGGTGGAATAGAGGTGGACAGAATAGTGTGTGTGTTTGACTTTTTCTAGAAAATTCTACGTACCTAATTACTTGTTTCCTTTGGCCTGTCTCTTCTACTTTACATTCACTTGGGGTTTTTTGCTTTGTTTTGCTTTTTGTTTTCAGTCTTGGGATTAGTTTCCTCCCCCTTCCTTGAGCAGGAAAAGTCACCTTCACCTTAGTCGTTTATTCTGGGTGACACTACGATGCTCTTACCCTCCGGATGCTGGGACAGGTGTAGGCGTCATGATGGAAACAGCACCCACCAGTCAGACCCAACCCAAGAACATGCCAGCCTTTTCCAAGGAAAAGGAAGCAAATAATTAGGTACATAGAAATTCCTAGAAAAATTTAAACACACACACTGTTCTGTCCACCTCTGTTCCACCAAAGCCATGGTGAACTGAATAGTAAAGGGTGGACTTTATATGAGAACAAACAAAAACCACCATGGAAGTTCTCTCTGTTCTTCAGGGTCAAGATTTCTCCTTAAATAAAGCCAATCTGCTTCTCTATCAGCCCATGAGCCTAAGCATCATGGTTTTTTTTCATTTAAAAAAATTCTTCCTTTATTGGTAAAAAACAGAGTGATTCTACAAAGCAATTTCAAGGGCCATCAAAGTGTTAAAGCCATCAGGTGTGTCAGGCAACAGGCATAAGCATCATATTTATAAAATAAAACCGAGTGTGCCAGAACCTTAAAATGGAGAAAAGGAAAGGGGTGCCCACAGATAAGGGAGCCAAGTTTCTTGTCGTTATAAGGAAAATTTAAACGTGAAAGGATGCCTTGTGAGGCCAGTGCCGGAAGTTCCTGACCTTTTCCTGAGGAATCCTGCTCCACAGCCCTGTCAGCCTCTACCCCCTGTCTGGCCCTTCCTTTAGGAAAGGGAGGAGTAGCTGTAAGGCCTGACTGTTTGTCTTGGGGGGAGTGACAGGTAAAAGCAGGGAAGACTAGTATGACCTGTTCATCCACTTGTTTGTAGCCCCTAGTTCCTCTTTTTTAGCAAGGAAATTATACCTAAGTGGATAAAACCTTCAAAATATAGAGGGGATAAAATCATGAAATCATTGATGATGAAAAGAGGGGCAGGTGAGAAAACTATTGATAGAACAGTTTGCCTGGATCTTCTGTTTTTTTCTGGAAACTTTGGAGCAATGGTCCTGACCAACCCAGTCTTTCTACCTAAAAACTTCCCGGGGTAAAGAAGCACAGGTAAGTCGTTTGCACCAGCCTTTGACAGCCATCCTGCCATCTCTTGTGAAATGGACCACACCCAAGAAGGCACGCATAATGGATGGGGTGGAGGCTGGGAAAATTCCTTCTTTGTCGGAAAGTTACTCTGAGCAGCCAGTTCTAATCTTACAAGATGACTGACACCCCTGCTAGCGGCATGCTGGCTGGCGGGCGGCAAGGCTGCACAAACACACACAGTCTGACCAGTCTGACCAGGGACGGCCTTGGAGCTGCTTGTTAAAGGGAGGCAAGCAGAGACCTTGCAGCTGGGTGAGAGTTAAAATCTCACATCAGCCTTTAGTGTTGACTACACCCAACTTTCCAAAGAGCCAATTAAAAAACCTTTAAAATATGGGTAATCAAAACCATACAAAAGTAGAATTATGTAGTGGACCCCCATATACCTGTCCCCCGGAGTCAGCAATTACCAACACGAGACCATGCTAAGCCATTTTACAAGATATTGAGTAGAGTACCCTGTGCTATTTGGTAGGTCCTTGTTGTTTATCTATTTTATATACAGTAGTATCAATCCCAACCTCCCAATTTATCCTTCCCCCGCTTCCCCTTTGGTAACCATAAGTTTGTTTTCTATGTCTGTATTTCTGCCTTGTAAATAAGTTCTTTTTTTTTTTTTTTAGATTCCACATACAAGCGATATCATATGATATTTGTCTTTCTCTGTCTGACTTACTTCACTTAGTATGATAATGTCCAGGTCCATCCATGTTGCTGCAAATGCTAAGCCATTTTAAAGGAACCAAATTATGTTTTAAAATACATCCATAAGGAGAAGACTGTACAATGAAATAATTAAAAAGCTCGGGGGGAGCAGCGAGCAAGTGTAACTTTTAAAACAGCACTTTGGAGTTCAAAATTTTGAGAGTCAGTACAGCACAGCCTTTGCAATCATATGGACGTGGGTTTGAATCCCAGCCCTGCCATGTGACTTTGGATAAGTGACTTAACCTCCCCGGTCCTTCATCTCTAAAATGGGGCAGTGATACCTCTTACAGGCTCAGAGTGAGGATGAAATGGGTTGCATAGGACACAAGCTCTCAGGAAGTGTGTGGCTGCAACTATTACAGGTCTTTGCTGTTGTTGTTATTATAATGGTGTTATTAGCGGCTCTGCACTTCCTACCACGGACTCAGCAGTGTGTGATCACCAGTGTCTTGTTCACTGGAAATGAGGACACATGCTAGTTCTCTGGTGAAGAAAACTTCATCTGAAAACTCTCTCTTCTACGATATTCTCTAGAGACCCATGAGTTATGTAATGGGCGAGGGAAGTTTTGTCTGGTCAGCTCACTTAATGGTAAGGTTAGCAGTGGTGCCCCGGTAACCCCTTCATTGTAACTGGACTTTACTAAGCGAGCTGTCCTCAAGGGAAAGCTAGTTTCTACCAAGAAACCATTAAACGCCTAATTGAGAAAAGGGTCTCTGGGTTTCCAGGCCACGTCCCCTCTCTGCCAAGTCCTCAGTGTTCTAGGCTTTGGTCTGTTGTGCCCATTTAGTATCTTTATTTCACCTTTGATTTTCATAACTCCCTCCTTCTTCCCCTCTTGCTGTGTTCTGTCTCTTCTCTCTCCAAGGGAGACCTCTGAGGCTTTTCTGCACCAGGACGGGCAAGTAGACTTCAGACATGGAGCATCAGTGGGAAAGAAACCTACTGGATAGAAGAAATCAATGCAGCCTGAGCTGGTGCACGTGTGGTCCACTCCCATCTTGCTGGAGTGTTTTCTTTTTGAAAAAGCTGACAGCTGGTGGGAAGGGGAGACCGACCAGAAGAACCTGATCTGGTTACCTTCATTCAGTAGGCTGTGGGGAAGGTTCGAGATGAGCTTTTGTGTCTCACAATTGGCAGATGGACAGTGTAAACTGTGCGAGTGGGCAGTCCCTGTGACAGACCCCTGAGCTCTGACTGGGTGAGGATCTAATTGGGTTGATCCTCCAAGGGCCTTGCAAGGCATCAAGAGTTTAATTTCTAAGCAAATGATGAGCTGCCCCTTGGTATGGTGAAATGGCAGTTATGATGGCTGCTGTTTACTGAGCACTTACTATGTGCCACAGCCCAGGCTGACTGAACACAGTCTCAGTTTTCCAGAACAGCCCATGAGGTAGGTTGTGGCATTTCCATTTTGCAAAGGAGAGAATTAGGATGCAGCTAGTTTTGATGTATTTGTAGGTTGTGGCGTTTCCGTTTTGCAAAGGAGAGAATTAGGGTTCAGCTAGTTTTGATGTATTTGTGGGAGGAGGGGAGCTCCATTTCCTTCTATTCCATCATCTTGATCTCTCCCCGCGAGATTCAGATAGTTTTCATGACTTTTCCAAGATCAAACAGTAAATGACAAAGTTGGAATTTGATTCACATCTCCGTTGACTAGACTCTGATCTCCATTACTCCCTTATTTTCCTTTGCCCCCATCCCTCCCTCAGCCAAAACACTGTGAAGCTGAAACTATATTCAGAGTTGTATTTACTGTAGACGTGATGGTTCTGTTTTAATTTTCTGGGATCATTTAGGCCTAGGTTATGGACAAAGACTGGCATAGAGCTCAGTGAAATTTAGCACCGTCTCTGCAGACCTGGATCTTCCTCTGAGCCCAGTTTGGGTAGCAAATGCTATGCCCCCCGCTCCCCTCCACACCTCCCCTCCACCCCTCCCCCTGCCCACCCCACATCATGTCCTATGGCAAGGGCTATGAAAACGTTCATGGGATCTCTGTTCTACCATCTCAGACTGTGTGCAATCCTCGAGAAACTTGGGAGAAAAAGTATTTGGTTAGTGGGTGACCAGAAAAAAATTGATATATATATTTTTAATATTGACTGAAGTGACAGTTGGGGAACTGGCTCTTGAGAGAGCTCTAACATGTTTCAAAAATTGGCAGTTAGCCCTGGCGTGAGCTAGTTAATCAGCTACGATCTTCATCCTCACTGCCTTTCACAGCCTCCCCTTGGAGAAAAGACAGATAAGGAAGACTTGGAGATCAAGAGTGCTGCAGCTTGATCTCGATGCAGTTTGAGGGGAAATAGGAAAGGTGACTCGTGATTTATTATTTCAGATCCTCCCTTTAAAACGTGTTGTGAAAGATTTGACAAATAGTGATTACTCCCCTTTAGGAATTTTCGTTTAATCATAGACGCAGCAAAGCAGAAGAATAGAAAACTTGTGTGACTGAGCAGCATTTAATTTTGTTGGAAACTGGCTTGATCACCCTGGTTGTAGGAAGAGACAGCCTTGGGCAGTCTTCATGTGGCAGGAAACCGGGAGTATCGGGGCCTGATGGACACCTGATACCATGTAAATAGAATCCACAGAAGCTTCTCTAGATGGGCTTTCTCAAGCTAAGGGCTGGCTGTTTGCACACAGGTTTGCTCCTGTCTGGACCCCAGCATCCTGTGTTAACACACCTGGCTGCAGCCTCCCATCCTTCCCGGCTGTAGATGTGAGGGCTTGTTTGTTTAAACCTTGATGAGCACTGCTTGGAAAAACAAAACAACACACTCACTTGTCTGGGCATAGAATATTCTTCCTGAATTGTTGTCCTGCCCATTGGCCCAGAGGCATTCTGGGTGGGGCGAGTTTCGGGGTTGGTTTGGGGAGTTTCGGGAATGGGCTGTGGGCTGGGTCTGTCAGGTGGGGGTCGCTCTTGGCTTTGTCATTCTGGAACGTCTGAGGGTCAGGGAGCATCCCCCATAGATGACTGTGGGGTTGTTAGGTTCTGGCCCTGCCTCTTTCTCCCATGAGGGCGGACACACCTGGATAGGCATTTACCCTAATCCTAGCCCTATCCCTGCTGGATGGGAGGGAACCCCCATCTGGGTTGTATTCTCACCTGGACACCTGAAAAATCACCAGCTGGATGGGGTCCCTGCTTGATGGTGACTCCCTCCCATCAGCGGCTGCCTGTCTCCGCGTCTTCATCCCTCCCCAGCCATCACCCCGTGTTGATGTTGCCATCGGATGAAGGTGGTGTGCCCAGGGCCTGGATGGAAGCAGACCTTTGGAAACCCAGCGTTTGTCACCTGTGGTGATTGACTCTAAGCCAGCTACCCAACCTCCTCTTCCTCATCTTGGTGTACAATTCCGTGTAGCACATAGGTTGTTAGAAGAAACATGTCAGCAAACTTCGCTGAAGCTCTGGCCTGGTTCTTTCCCTCTAATCACAGCTGCTGGTGATAGGGTCGCATTGCTCTTTAAGGAGCTGGCATGGGGCGGCCAGAAAAATCAGTGCCTGCAGCCCCGTCTCCCCCCTCGGTGCTCGGGGCGGGGGGGATGCGGGGGCGAACCCGTTCCTGCTCACCATCCCGTGACCTGGGACCACTACAACATTCTGTCTTTCTTGGAGGCAATGTGCACCAGAGCCGCTTGGTGGCCATGTTAAATTGGATTGCTGGGTCCCACCCCCAGAGTCTGATTGGAGAGGGCTAGGTTGGGGCCCGAAAATCTGCATGTCTAACAAGTTCCCAAATTCCCAAGTTCCCAGTGTAATGGCTGGCCCAGCGCCCACACTAAGAGAATCACTGCTCTGTGTATTGGGAGGAGCAGAAGCCTTAGAGTTAAGCAGAGCTGGGTTTAAAAGCTACAGCACTTACTTAATTTTGAGAGCTTGAGAGGTTTTTCTTAATTTCCCCAAGTCTTAGTTGACTCAGTTTTTTTTTTTTTTTTAAATTAATTAATTAATTAATTTATTTATGGCTGTGTTGGGTCTTCGTTTCTGTGCGGGGGCTTTCTCCAGTTGTGGCAAGCGGGGGCCACTCCTCATCGCGGTGCGCCGGCCTCTCACTATCGCGGCCTCTTTTGTTGCGGAGCACAGGCTCCAGACGCGCAGGCTCAGTAGTTGTGGCTCACGGGCCTAGTTGCTCCGCGGCACGTGGGATCTTCCCAGACCAGGGCTCGAACCCGTGTCCCCCGCATCGGCAGGCAGACTCTCAACCACTGCGCCACCAGGGAAGCCCGGTTGACTCAGTTTTAAAACGGGAATAATACCTAGTGGAAGATTTTTTTAGAGAATTAGGGGACAAAGCTGGCACAGAGTAGGCTTTCAGGAACTGCCAGCTCCTGGGCTGACCTGAAGTGTGTGCGCAGTGGTCCCACAGGTGGGCAGAAGGGCATCTGATCTCTTTAGCCAAGGGCTGGGCTTGAGGCTTCTGTGAACATAACCAAGCTAATGGGAGTCGAGGAGGTGCCACCAGAATTAGACACTCTGCTTACCTGTGGGGCAGCACCCCAGAGGAAGCCTGGGAATGCTCATGGCCAGATGGGGCTAGAATAGATCAACACTTCCTGACTTGCCCGATGGCAGGAACTGTGTCCTATTCGTTTGTGTGTCTGTGCCTGGCACTGCAGCCCCAAATCTCCAAACCCATAACCTCTCTTACACCTGGGCTGTTGGAGGAAATCTCCTAACCGCGATGTCTCTAAACATTTCAGGGTCCTAAACCTCACCTGTGTTCTTCATGCGCTCATTTTAGTGTCTTAAGAAACTAAAGTCACGTTGCTTTAGTGGAGTGTCCCAAGGTTTCATTTTTCTCCCCAAATCCATTATCCTCCTCCTTGTTATTGCAAAGATGATCTTCAAAATGAGTATCTGGTATGGAAAAAAAAAAAGTTAAATTATATGCCTCGTTATTATCTAAAACAAAATTATATATATCATTAAAACTATTGGTGGAAAAACCCAAATGAACTTTTTGGCCAAGCCAATACTTTCATAGAGATCTGACTAGTGGCGCTAATCATTTATCATATAACTTCCAAATAAGTTGTGCATTTTTTAGACTTGTTTAATGTAGTGGTCACTAAATGATGTGTTTCTCTGAGCCATGATTTGCTTTGGGAACAATAACAAACTTTTTTTGGACAATATTCCTATCAAAATATTTAAGTGTGGGGGGTCCTTAAACTATGGCTCACTGCCTTTTTTTGTAAATAAAATTTTGTTGTCACACAGCTGTGTGTATTTGTTTATGTACAGAGATTGGCCCTCAAAGCCTTTAAAAATATTATTTGGCCCTTTACAGATAAAGTTTACAGCCGATTCTGCTTCTAGTCATAGGTCCCATATGGTACTTTTGCCACCAGAGGGCGCTAAGTGTCCTGTTTGCTTATCACAGCCAGAGGCCCATCTGGACACACTGGCTTCCGGCAGGGGCTGAACTCAGAGAGCCTGCACCTTGGTCCCCGCCTCTGACAGTACAGCCTTCCTGCCACTTGCTCTGCCAACATGAGATGCTCTGGGACATGCGTCCCAGGGCCACCCCTTCTCAGAATGCTCAGGGGCTAGGACAAACCCTTGGTGCCCTTCCTGGGCCTCATGACCATCCTAGGCCTGGCTGAACAATATCGTTTTCTGTGACTTGTCGTCTCCATAATTGAAATTATTTAGCATCCTTCAGGAATATTTAAAAAATTGGAAAGGCAGCATATTTAGATACCTGAATGCCCGCCTTATTTTATGGGGGAAAAGGCAGGCTTTCCCATCCCCCACTAGGGGCGCCCACTGGGCATCCATGCTGGGCTCTCCTTTCCCCAGACCCCACTCCCTGGTCACAACCTGCTCTCCTTAGCCTCTCTCCTGACTTTGCTCCATCAATGACCCACTTTGCCCCTTAACTTCAGCTGCTTCTATAAACTTATTTAAATCGTATCCTAAGTAAGCGATAAACCTTGAACTTAAGTCCCCTCCATAACTACCTGTTTCCTCTTTTCTCTGCCAAGTTTCTTGAAAAAGAGGTCTAGTCTTGCTCTCTCTCCTTCTAACCCCCCGACCCGTCTCCACCCAGCTCCGTGGGCACTTCCTCCAACACGCTGTGGAAAGTGCTCTGATCAGCTCACCAGACCTCCGTGTTGCCATATTCAATGGACATTTTCCCCAGCTTTATTGAGATATAACTGACGTATTGTGTAAGTTTAAGGTGTAGCATGTGTTGATGTGATACATTTATATTTGCAAAATAATGACCACCGTAGCATTAGCTCCCACGCCGGTGGACATTTTGATTCAGCTCTTGTGTTTCTAGCCCCGTCTGGTCTGCTGGATTTGGCTCTGTGGACAGCCCCCACCTCCTCGGAACTCCCATCCATGCTTCTTCCAATTATTTTTATTGCAAATCAACTTATGAAGGAAACTTCTACATAGTAACCCAGTATGGGTTACTCAGCTGAAACTAACCTTTCCCAACAGAGTCCTTATCCTTAACTATATGCAAGAACTCTAATTCCAGTTTCCTTCTTCTTCAGTGCTGGTCACAACCAAGTAATTGATTTCATAACCCAGTAATGGGTCCAATTCTGTAGCTTGAAGCCCGTGCCTTTGCCGCCCCTGACTCTCTTTTCTCTGCTTCTCCTCACACATCTCTTACCATCCTCCTTGGTCCCTTGGAGGGGTCCCTTGGTCCCTCCTTGGTGTTTTCTGATATTCCCAGCATTCTGCCTTCAGCTTTCTGTTCCTTACATATGCATTTTCCCTAGGTGGTCCCATCTTTCCTCTTCACGCTGCAGCCTGCAAAATCCATCTCCACTCCAGACCCACACACTGTGCTCCTGCAGGAAATGATGTCGGCCCCAGATTCCATTCCCAGAGCCCTGCCCTGGGTCAGGTCAGGGGAGACTGGTCATCGGGTTGAAACAACCTGGGGCTGATCTAGGGCAAAGCCACCAGCAAAACCAAAATTAAAAGCCATCTGGGTTTTTCTGCATGGACCTTAGACAGAACCAGTATTCTCATTGTAGAGTTCCCGAGTTTCTCTTCCCTATGTTTCTCATTCCCTGCTCTTTTGTTAGAAGTAAGCCGCTAAGCCCAGCCCACACTCTAGGGGACTCGTCTGGCTTTATCATCAGTAGAAGAAGAGATAATACCTCTCCTTTACTGAGTGACCGCCATTATGTTTCAGGCACTATCCAGGCTGCAGAACACACACTAGTTCAATTCAGTTTTAATTCCCACAACACACGGAGCTTGGTGGTCTTATCCACATTTGAACGACTAAGACATTGAGGCGTAAATAGATAACTGACTTGCTCACAGTGGCAGCTCTTGTGCTTGAACCAGGCCTGTTCGACTCCTCCAACGGTCACTTGCAAAGGCAGTACCAGCCCCAGTGTTTGCAAAACTCTTCAGCTCAAAAGCCAAATTGGGGTTGGTGCTGACAGAAAGTCAGAGAGAGACGCAGAAATACAAGCTACTCCAGCGCCGCCTCTTGATTGGTCCCCCAGGTCAGGCTCCAGACCAATCAACTGCAGCAGGGGCAGGGGTGGGGGCGGGGGCGGGGGGAGTCCAGTTGAATAAAAATGGCGGAGGGTGATGAAGCCCCCGGAAGCTTCTTACACTTGATTGGCATCTGTGGTTCAACTGGTAGGAAGTTGTGTTGTAAGGAGGGGTGGAGGAAAGAAGGGGAAGGTGAGGTGTAGTGGGTGTTTGTGACGTGGGTGTGGTGAGGAAGGGGCGGTGATGAGAGGAGATTGGGCTTGGAAATAGAACACGTGGGGGAGGTAAAGAGATTGGTTCCAGAAGAAGAGGAAAGGCATTTGCCTACTTGACAGGCCTGTTGTGAAAACTTCTGAAGCGGAAATGTAGTTTCATGGTATCTAGTGAACTTTTGGAAGAGAGATACGATGTTATCATGGAATAAGAATCGCAGGCGGGTGTTCCCCGCATGTTAAAGATGCCAGGAAAAAGCCTACCCGAAATGGGCATTTTCAGTGGCGACCTCCATTTTCCCCACCACTGGACGCTCTGTTGGGCCAGGCTTCCCCGTTACGTTTATGCATCGTATCGAGTTAACCTCTGCCTGCCTGTCTCTGTCTGACAGTATTTCAGCCTAAGAAATTGAGGATTTTCCAGAGCTACGGCTGAGATAAACTCCCCTGTTCACTTTCTAGACACAGCCCATCTTTTGAGAGTTGCACAGCGTGTAGGCACTGTTTCTATTCCTGTGGGTGCCTGGTACTTTGACTTTTACTGTCTGAAGTCGTTTCTTTACCATCTTGGAATGGCAAACAGGGAAACTGTAGATGACCGCGTGAAGACAAACTAGAAACCACTTTACTTCTGGTTTGCTTTACTGTTGTTGTGAGTCCCTGAGTCACTGGCTCTGAGATGGAGATTTGCGTGCAGGAGGTTTGCTGGGAAATGTTCTCTGTGGCAACCGTTGAAGGGGGTGTGAAAAGCAGGACTGGGCATCTGGGGAAGCCAAACAGCAAGGCCACTGGGGCAGAGGCTTCAGCCCGTCCGATGGGTGCTTGGGAGCCCAAGCGAAGCAGGAAGGTGGCCTTTGCACCCATGACCAGTAATTAATGTGGCCTTCAGTGGAGGTCAGCTCCTGGGTTGGGGTGGGGACCCACGGGCAGACATCAGTGGCCAACTCACGGGACAGCTGGGCTGGCAGCACCCCACCTATGAATGAGCATCTGTGCTGCCCTCTCTGCAGATGTGTCCACGCCAGCGATCTTAAATATCTGGTTATTGTCTGGGTATTTGTTCAATTTCAAATTTTCTCCTGGGATTCATTTAAAAAAAAATTATTTATTGTATCTTGTGGCAAGAGATTAGGAAATTATTGACTTCTTAAACAACACTGTATCCTGACTCCAAATGCCCTAAATTGTCTTCTGAACCTGAAGCACATAGTTTATATTTTTTTCTCCTCTTTCTGGTTGTTAATTCCAGGAGAGCCTTCACTGTCTTCTACATTGAGAATTAGGACTAAACCACTCAGGATACAATTTGTCAGTAATGGTTTTAGCTAATCAAAGGGCTGGAGAGGTTGGATTCTTTTACTTTTTTCTTAGGGAATATTTAAAAAGTGGTTGTACAAAATGGCAAATAGTCCATGATCTCCTGTTTCCTTGATTTGCTGAAGTCTCCGTTTCTCCATCATCAACCGAAAAAATCCAAAGTCAAGGTGGGTGCTCAGCATCCAGTGAGAGATTGGCCAGGAGAAACAAAGGCTCCTTATTACTCTGCTAAAAAGGTTTAAAAGAGCCAATGGCCACTTTGATTTTTATCCAATATACAGTTATATTTTATGTGCATTTCAAAAAATACTATACAAAATTGTCTCATTTTATGCAAACACAAAAAAATTGCCTCAGGGAGCCCCAGTCTGAGGGGAGACACAGCCCCGCCCTCAGGGAGCCCCCGTCTGAGGGGAGACACGGCCCTGACTCAGGGAGCCCCAGTTATCTTTAGAAAGAGTTGGAATTTGCTGGGACTCTCCCCTCTCCCAGTAGCCCCCACCCAGGTGTCTGCCCCCTCCTCAAGGCCTGCAGGAGGGTCTTCAAAGGGACCCACTCCAGACATCTAGGTCTGGGCCTCTCAGTCTCAAAGTCTAAGTAGGTGGAAGAGGGACCCTCCTGAGAAAGCTCAGTCCAGAAACCAGCTGGACAGCTGAGTTAAGGAGAGCTGCTTCGGGGTAGGGATGGACCAGACTTCCCAGAGCTTGTCATCTGTTTTCTCCTGCTGAGATGGGGGTGCAAGTGTGAGAGGTCCCCTGAAGGGACCCAATGGGCCACCTGGAGGGGCTGACACGGCTCAGCAGAGAGAAGCTAAGGATGGGAGGGGCTCCTAGGAGCTTCAGGATGGAGACGCTTGTGTTGGGGTGGAGAGAACTACAGGGGAAGGTCCACATTGACGATGAGGGTTCCCAAAACACATACACAAGCACCAGGGAGGGGGACAGTCAGCTCTCCCCATGGCCCGGCCCAGAGGGCATGAAGCCAGACATCAGTGCCAGTCAGGGGAGTACTTTCCTTCCTCCTGACCTCATCCTCTTCTTCTCACAGATCTTTCTTCACCACTACAGGGGGCAGTTCTGCGGGGCTGGCATCCTGCCCGGAGCATGGCCTCCCTTGAGGAAGGTTCCCATCTCACACCCATCGGACAGGGGCCTGGGTTTCACACTTCTGGATCAAGGATATTTGCCTTAGTTATAAGAGACTAGAAAAATCAGAGGGACAGCCTGGATTTTCAAAGGGCCTGGAGAAGCTAGGGGACAATAATGATTTTCTGCTTCTATTTCCCCATGTCAGACTTGTTTAATAATTGAAATTTTCCTGCCTATTTTTTAACTTGTAAAGTATGGGAAATGTTTATTATTCCTCGTGATTTCTGCCATAATTAAAGGAAAGAAAGTCAAGAGACAAAGCAATGAGCTAAGGAAACTTTCTAACAGATGGCTTCTGAAAAATGGCAGGATGATGTGTGCGTGTGTGTGTGTGTGTGTGTGTAATCAGTGAGTTCTTTCCCTTTTTCCCCTTCTCAGAGTAAGGGGCATGGATACCTGCATTTCTGTTTTAATAGGCACTTCTTGGTAAGCATCCTAAACCTTTCCAGCCCCAGCCTAGCTGGACTGGTGCCAATGCCCTCCATGTAGGATAAAATTAGTGGGGAAGTCAATCACCTGGTCCCGTCTTGCCTCCCAGGATGTGGGTAAGAGGCTCCTGAAACCTCCTAAGAGCTCCTTTGCCAGGTTCCCATTGGGGCTCATTACAGGGAAAGGTGGTTTTTTGGACATGCTCAGCTCAGCTAATGAAAAATGGAAGGAAGAGTCAGTCCAGTGCAAGAAGCTGAGGAGATAGAGCTTCCACCTGCGAACGTGAGAGAATAGGTCCTTGGAAATAGAATATACTAGGTTTTTAAAAAATTAGTTTTAGGCCTTTCTCTTTGCAGCTATAAAATGAAATATTAACTAAAGAAATATGCTTCTACTTAAAGTCCCAAAAAAGTGTGCTCTGAATGGAGATGATAATATTGCCATTTGGGTGATTCTTTCCCCCCGGCTAGTGTGGGTTGCCTCGATTCTCCCCATCCTCTCAGCACCGGTCCCCTTTGTGTTTGGTGGCATGTTGCCATGGTACCATCAAGAAGCACTTTCCTGCCATGACCTGTTAATGGACTTTTCTATTCTCAGGATCAGGAAGGGAGTGGGGAGGGAGAAGAATATCATTTAATGACTCGAATTAATTGAATAAGTCTCATGAATGTCAGTGAAATAATGGTGAACATATCTGTATGCAGAAGAGTTAAAAATAATCCCTCAGCAAAATACTGTTCATGCACAGTGTGCTCCAATTGTGCATTTAAAAATTATCTTTTTATTTTTTTAAGTTTGGTTTGAACTTTCCAATGCTTGACCCAATACTGGAGTTTGCCTCAGAGGACTTAGAAGATTATCTTCTTATTATATCTTAACAGTCAGTTGACATTGTATTGTTTCTTATAGGACATCACTTTTGAAAATGAAGGTGCTTCCTCTATAGTGATTTAAAATTTTTTCTGTGTATCCTAAACAAGTTTTTTTGCTATAATTATTCATTGTTGGCAGCATTACCTAGCTTTTAAGGCTGTTTACTGATTCTTTTAGTAGGTTGTCTCTCATTTCGGTAACTCCAGGTTTAAAAATTTTACAGACAGAGTCAGCAAAATCCCTCCAAATCACTGTCTCTTTGAATGGCTTAATGAAATAATTAATTCTATTTTTAAGCACTTTACTTTTTTCCCCTCTGTATTTATATTAAAAAAATGTTAAGCCTTTAAACTTGAATGTACTAAAGATGTGGCTTTGCCCAGGCATCTCTCTTAAGACAAGGTGAAGACGTGGAAAGGAGGACCACTTGGGAGGGTTAAAGTGCTGCTAGCTTTAGAATGTCTGAAGAAAGTGCAGGAATAAAATATGGCAAAGAGTGAAAATAATCTATTAAAGATGTTCTCTATGCCTTAGAATATTGTTCACCAACAGAGTGAGCAATATATTTTTAGATGAACGTTGTCACTCTGCTTTATCACCTTTTTAGAGGCTGCAGAACATTTATTTTTCTTCTTGAAATCCGAAGCGGGAGCCAGCCCTTTGGCAACCTCTTGATTATTAGAGTCAACAGCAGTGACCAAAGAAATCCCTGGAAAGTTTTCATGAGAAATCGAAGAAGTTACATGCACAGTGAGGATTTGGTTGTGACCAAGAAGAAGAGGGTGATTTCTCTGATTCTGCTTTCAGCAGTTTGCATCAAGTTTCCAGCCATGTCTCTGGAGACGCTCAAGGTTACTCACATTCTAGGAATGACACACAGATATAGCAATCCTTCAAGGTAAAGCTATCCATGCAGGAATATGTTGCCATCTTGCCACTTGGAAGCATTCTGATAGATGGCAAATGGCCTCATTGGGTGTTGGTGTATGCGTGTGCGTGTACACGTGTGTGTATGCACACACATGCATGTGCTGTGGTGTGTAAGTTGAAATACACAGTGTATTTATCCATTGCAGTCGATTTCTCTGGACCCACAAATTTAGAAACCACAAGTTATTTTCAGGCTTGAAAAATAAAATAAAATTTTCTTAGTTTGATAGTATAATATAAAAAAGTTTACCTTGCACTCTGACATCTGAAGCGGGGTTACAAGGGCAGAACTGGCTCAGGAGATGTTGGCTCTGTCTTGGTCTGAGATCTATTACTGACTGGCTGTGTGTCCCGAAGTAGGTAGCTTACCTGCTCTGGACATCAGTCTCTAAATCTTTAAGAGATTTAGATCGAAGTCCCCCATACAGAATCTGTGGGAAACAAAGATCTTTCTCTTAGGTTTTTCAAGCTCTTGAACAGTCAGGCATTTAGAGGAGTAGCATAGAGACATAGAGAACGCCACTATCTTAATGAGTTTTATAAAAACTTTTCAGAAAGTCATGCCTGGGCTGATGCACACGGTTGCTTCATTTCTATCAGGGGTGTTTTCTCTCTTGGCACCCCCTTCCCTTCCTCTCTTCTTTTAGAAAATGCTGATCCACACAAAGAAAATGAACACTTTCTTAATATTTTGGTGAATTTCCTTCTAGGTAAATTATAGCTATTTGTGAAGAAAAATACAAGTGTTAGAAAATAAAACATAACAACTTAGAACCAAAAAAACCTGAGAACTTTCTTATATCTAAACTCATGACCTGGGTGGTTTGCAGAGTTTATTAAGCTTCTAGTTATTAAACTAGAAGTTATTAAAATGCAAATGTTAGAAAATACAAAACATGGAAGACTATTGATTAAGAGATAATCGTGTCCCTAATGGTAATCTGAATATTATTTTTAAGACACAAAAGCAACTCCTGGACAGTTTCCTAGGCTTTTGCATCTACAATGTAGACAAACAGAAAGCAGCCCAGTTGTGAACACAGTTATTTTGCAGAGGAACGCATTCACAGATATTCCCATTTGCAGAAATTTGCCTGAGATCAGAAGTATTGGCTCAGACATTCCACTTACATATAAATATTTTAAAAACACCCCGAGGCCTACGGGAAAAATAACTGCCCCTATTTTGTGTGCTTGTCCCTGGAGGAGAAGCAGAGCTGATATGTGAACATTAATGGCATAGATTCACTTTTGAAAAGTAGCTCAGCTCCAAATTGTGAGTCAGAAACAATTTTCTAGCTGAGTGGCTCTCAGCTTTACCATAGGTTGGGAACACCTTTTTCACATCTAAAAAGAGTGACAGACATCTCCGTCCCACAAAACAAAGCAAAATAAAACAAGAAACCCCACACAAAATGCTGGTAGCCATTATATTTTCATTTCTTTCAGTTGAGTAAGTAAAGCAATAAAAAAGTTACTATGAATTTGGTAATTCTTCAAGAAACTTGTATTCCTTTTTCTCCTTTCCCTTGTTTTTCTTCTGTATTCGTATCGACTTTGTAGTTACATATGTATTTTGATATGCCACCTCAGATTCTTTGTGGGAAGAGTATATGTATTAAAAAAGAGAACTAATTTAGGAATTTTTTATAGGGTAAGTTACTTTGTAAACTTAGGAGTAGTTTACATTTAAACTATTTAAAACTGCACATGCACAGAGCTTAAGAAGTCAGACAAGTATACAGGGCTTCCAATAAAAATCGCAGCATTCCACTGGGCATCTCCCAAATTTCCACTCCTTGGCAACAACCGCTTCCAACCAAGCGAGCTGTTTTATTGAGAGTTATTTCCATATCCCTATATGGCAGATTTCTGTTGTTACTTCTTTACTACAACTTTATTATTACTAAAGTTTTGCAGTTTTAGTCATCATGTATTTATCGATAGTCTTGCTTAATACTTTCTCTTTTGACCTACCATACATTCGACTTTCTGCCTTCTCCCCTCCCTCCTAATACAGATATACAAGAATTTTGGTTAGAGGAATATTCAATGCTATTAATTTTGCTATAAAAATGCTATTTGGGAGTAGGGGAGGGATGTATTGGGAGCTTGGGATTAGTAGATGCAAACTATTATATATAGAATGGATATATATAGAATGGATAAACAACAAGGTCCTACTGTATAGCACAGGGAATTTTATTTAATATCCTGTGATAAACAATAATGGAAAAGAATATGAAAAAGAATGTATACATATGTATAACTGAATGACTTTGCTGTACAGCAGAAATTAACATTGTAAATCAACTATACTTCAATACAATAAATTAAAAAAATTAAAAATGCTATTTTACAGATAAGGCAAGTGACATACAATGGTTACTTTTTCTCTTTTGTAAAATGCTTTATTTTCCTTGGAGTTAATAATTGTTTGCTTCATTATTTTATATGCTTGTCACCAATTCAATCCCATACTCTGTCAGTTGTCCAGATTTGATCAGCTGCATTAAGTCCTGTCTATTCATCTTCTTGAAGAAATCCCCCATGGTGTTTCCTAACTTGCTCTAAACTCTCCTAGTTTCTCTCAAGACCTGCTTCGGAATCATCTACTTGGGAGCTTCCTGCACCATCTTCCTGGTGATTTTTTTTGCTCTTATGTTGGATTACCTGTTTTTTGCTTCCTTTGTCTTCCTGTTTCTTGGATTACTTCCTTGTTTTGGTGAGACATAATCTTTGGTAGTTTTCTGAGAAAAGTATATCTGAGAAAAGGTTTTTCAGACTTACCTTATCAGAAAATATTTTTTATTTCACTGTAACTTTTAATCAATAGTTTGGGTATATAATTCTAGGTTGGAAATTATTTTCCCTTGTAATTTTGACTTCTAGTTTCCACAGTTTCTGTTGGGTTTTCCAATGCCGTTCTGATTCTTGATCTTTTGCAAGGAAAAAAAAAAAATTGAAACTTTCAGGATCTTCCCTACCTTCCTGTTGATTTGAAATTTCACAATGCTGTTGCTTCATGTAGGTCTATATTCATCTATTATATTAGAATTTTGTGTACCTTTCAAGGTGAAAATTAATTTTCTTCGAATATGGGGAATTGAAAAAAATTATTATCTTGACTATTTACTCTCTTTTTTCTCTGTTCTCTCTTTCTGGATTTTCTTTTTTCTTTTTTAATATTTATTTATTTATTTTATTTTTGGCTGCATCAGGTCTTAGTTGCGGCACGAGGGATCTTCGTTGTGGCATGCGGGATCCTCTGCTGCTGCGCGTGGGCTTCTCTCTAGCTGTGGTGCAGGGGCTCAGTAGTTGCAGGGGGTGGGTTTAGTTGCCCCACAGCATGTGGGATCTTAGTTCCCCGACCAGGGATCGAATCCGTATCCCCTGCATTGGAAGGCAGATTCTTAATCACTGGACCACCAGGGAGGTCCCTCTGGATTTTCTACTATTTGGATCTTTGAGCTATTGGACTTTCTAATTCTCTATCTTTTAATTTCTATTTTCCATATTTTTGTTTTACTTTCTGGAAGATTTCTTCTTCCTTCCAAGATTTTTATTTCTGCTGTTATATTTTTGATTTCTTGGAGCTCCTTTTTTTGAAGTATTTTTTTGCTCACTTAAAAAAACAGTGTCCTGTTCTTCATGGTTGCAATGTGTTCTCTTATCTTTTTGAGGATATTAATGATATTTTGTGAATAATTTTTTTTTCTTCCTGCATTGTATCTGTCTCCTATAAGTTACTTTTTTCCTGTTATTTGCTCTGGTCTCTGTCTTTCATATGAGACACTATCCTCAAATATCTGGTGATTCTTATTTAGGTGCTTATTTTCTTTTTTTCCAGCCACGCTGCACGGCTTGGGGGATCTTAGTTCCCTGATCAGGGACTGAACCTCGGTCTGCTCATTTTTAAGTGGGGCATTAAGCTGGCTGGAAGCTCTATGTCTGTGAATGGGACTGGTTGCCATGGTCTGTCCTGTAAGGCAGTCTGGTCATGTCAGTATCTTTAGAACTTTTCTACTGGGCTGGTGTGAATTACCAGAGTAGTTTCCTCTAATTTTTTTCCTGAAATGTCTGTACCCAGTTTCCAGTAGCTGGTGGGGAAGGAGGAGGAAGGTATCTCAAATTCCATGTTAACTTTTGCTTAATTCTACCTATACGGTTGCATAGAATGATTTTTTGTGGTTTCTTTAGATGTAAAGAGAAAAGGAAAAAGCCTCTAAGCCCTGGGGGAATTTCTATGGTCATCCTACAAAAGCAGGAGGGACCCTCACTCAGAGTTTGGTTCAGGTGTTGAGGCTGATGACATCATAAACACACCAAAGGGGTGTGAAATGGTTTGTTAGTTACATAATGGGGATTTCTGAGGGTGAGCAGGCAGGCCTCTCATGCAGGTCCAGAATGGCTTGAGCTAGCAAGGGAAGGAGACTGGCCTTTTCTTTTGTGGTCAGGGGGGTGGGCTGGGGTGAGGGTTCACGTGCAGAGAGGATGCTGTGGTTTGAATCTTCCCCCCACACCAAAGCAGGGAGCACCCTGGCTTTCTTACCCGCTTCCTCAGATGCTGGCACAAGGGGAAGAGGGAAGGGTGAGGTTTGAGATGATAAAAGAAATTTTCACATATTGAGATTATAGGGAAGTCATTCTGGCTCATACATGAGTTAACTTGAATTTGATGCCAACTAAAATAGCCTGTTTGTGGCCTATCAAACATACATTGTACGTCTGCCTTAATTATTAAAGAAAAGTAAAGAAAGTCCACGTTAAAAATAATGATTAAATGCCCCTTTTCCTGGGATGCCAATGCTGGTTCTCCTTGGATGATAAGACTCCCTTCCCAGGTACCAAGGCCATGCTGGACATGCTGTATGTGCACGTGCTGGTCTGTTTTGTTTTTTTTTTGAAACCTTGGAGAAATGTTTCCCTGACTTGTTTAATGGTCTTTGTTCTGACAAGATATAAAACTGTGCTGAAAACCCTACTTCTCGGGAGCAGTTTCTCAGAGTAATCTGGGAAGCGGGCTTCCGGGCTATAGTCCTCAGTTTGACTCTAATAAAACTCTTTTCTATTCTTTTTTTTTTTTTTTTTCAGAGTTCATTAACTTTTATTGAAATAAACACAGGAAAAAGCAACCTCCACTTTTTCATAGCATGTTTTACATGTTTGCAGGTGCAGAGAGTTCTACTAGGAAAAGGAGATGTAGTTGATATTGATAGACATCAAAAACAAATATGCATTAGTATATAGTATGGATCTGTGGTTTAAAATTTATACTAATGGCATCATATTGTGGTTGTTCACTGCAACTTGTTTTTTCTCAGTAAATATATTTTCAAGATTCAAATATGCTGATAAATAAAGGTTAAGTTCATTCATTAAAAAGTGATTATGCATTAATGGGATACTTTAGATATGCTATCCATTGCTTTGGATATATCCTTTTTTTTCTTAAAAAATTTTTTTTAATTGAAGTATGTTTGCTTTACAATGTTGTGTTAGTTTCAGATGTACAGCAAAGTGATTCAGTTATACATGTATATATTTTTCTATTCTTATTATTGATTACTTATTGATTATTTTCATCATCAGAGAGCTGCCAGCAGTCTAACGTCCAATGATGGCGTCAGAATCCTCCTTACAGCTCTGAACAGAGGGCAGAACAAATGTTTTAAGGATGATGCAGAAAATGTTCCTAGGGGAGATGGTCCTGCCCAGGCCCAAGAGAGAGAACAACTTATTTAAAAGTCCAGTTCTCCCTCTGTGGGGCCGGTACGGAAGCCAGGAGCTCAGAGGGGATGCTGTTGTTAGGAGAACTTGTTCAGAAGCCTTCCAAGTAGTGGTTCGCAGAGTGTGGCCAGTCACCAGCAACGGCAGCGGCTCCTGTTAACAAATGCAGATTCCCAGGCGCCACCCCGACCTACTGACTCTGAAACTCTGTGGGTGAGGCCTGCACCCTCTGTTTTAACAAGCCCTCCAGGTGAGGCCAACACACGCTCCAACTGAGAACCACAGGTGGAGAGTTTACAAGTGAAGACAAGTCCGGGAAGCAGCTAAATGGCACAGCATCGTGAAGAAATAGGACTTTAAAATTTTCCACTGGAAGGTGGAAAAAAACAGGTCCCTGAGAAGGGCAGGCAGAGGGGAAGTGCTTGCAGAGGGGAGAGGAGCCCAGCCATGTGGCAGAGGCGAGGGTCTGAGGGGGAAGAGAGGTGGTAAGAATTTCCAACAGGTAGGGATGACCAAAGAACTCTTAAGAGTGGTGATGTGTGATACTCTGCTGTAAGTTTACGTCAGTTTTACATGACCAACTTGTGTGGTGCAGTGGGGAAGGAAGGGGAAGACGCCAAAGGGAAAAAAAATCCATCATACTCTGTGTAAAGAGGGTAATTAAAAAAAATTATTTTATTGAAGTATAGCTGATTTACAATGTTGTGTTAGTTTCAGGTGTACAGCAAAGTGACTCAGTTATACATAATATAGTCATTCTTTTTCGTATTCTTTTCCATTATGGTTTAGTCACAGGATATTGAATATAGTTCCCTGTGCTATATAATAGTTTGCATCTCCTAACCCCAAACTCCCAATCCTTCCCTCCTCCACCTCCACCACCCCCTGGCAACCACGAGTCTCTTCTCTATGTCTGTGAGTCTGTTTCTGTTTTGTAAATAAGTTCATTTGTGCCATATTTTAGATTCCACATAGAAGTGATATCATATGGTGTTTGTCTTTCTCTTTCTGACTTCACTGAGTATGATAATCTCTAGGTCCATCCATGTTGCTGCAAATGGCATTATTTCATTCTTTTTTATGGCTGAGTAGTATTCCATTGTATATATGTACCACACCTTATTTATCCATTCATCTGTTGATGGGCATTTAGGTTGTTTCCATGTCTTGGCTATTGTGAATAGTACTGCTATGAATGTAGGAGTGCATGTATCTTTTTGAATTATAGTTTTGTCTGGATATATGCACAGGAGTGAGATTGCAGGATTTTATGGCAAGTCTATTTTTAGTATTTTGAGGAACCTCCATACTGTTTTCCATAGTGGCTGCACCAATTTACATTCCCACCAACAGTGTAGGAGGGTTCCCTTTTCTCCACAGAGAGGGTACATGTTTTTTATTTTTCCTTACCATTGTGTTCCCCAATGCATTCAGTATCCACTGACTAAATAAATGAGGTGTCTGAGTATTTTTAGAATTTATGGCAAGGACTTAGGCATATATATGTAGATGGATAGTTAGAAAAAAATGTAGGGCTTCCCTGGTGGCGCAGTGGTTGAGTATCTGCCTGCCAATGCAGGGGACACGGGTTCGAGCCCTGGTCTGGGAAGATCCCACATGCCGTGAAGCAACTGGGCCCGTGAGCCACAATTACTGAGCCTGCACGTCTGGAACCTGTGCTCCGCAACAAGAGAGGCTGCGATAGTGAGAGGCCCGCGCACCGTGATGAAGAGTAGCCCCTGCTTGCCACAACTAGAGAAAGCCCTCACACAGAAACGAAGACCCAACACAGCCATAAATAAATAAATTAAAAAAAAAAGAAAGATTTCCTTTAAAAAAAAAAAAAGAAAAAAATTTAAATTAATTTGTTGCTGTAGGCATCTTCTATATTAAAAATAGAAATGAAAGATAATTGGCATGCATTTGATTTTCCTCCATAAAGGTGATATGTAAATTCCTCTTAAATAGAATATACCTATATCTATAAATACCTATAGTAGTAGTCCAAAGCATCTACATTTTCCTTGAAAATTGTTAAAATGAAGCCTACCCCTGTAGACAGATGTCTTATAAGCTTCTAGAATAGTTTTCTCCATACTTTAACAAAGTTAAACATTCTAATTAGGGAATACTGGAAAATAAAAATAATGCAAAGAAGAACGACTGAAGTTATCCCCAGCACCACAGCTTGAGGTGAACAGAATCCTGTGGAGTTTTAGGGCCGAGAGCCCCCGTGGTTGGCACCAACCCCCCACTTCCCTGAACCCCCTGATCTCCTGACTGCCAACTCAGGGTCTTGCCCTGCACACTCTTGTTTATTGATTTAGACCAAAGCTTCAGAATCAATTGTCATCCTTTACCATTTTGAGTACTTCTCCATCATGGCCATTGTGGATGAAAAAAAGGTCAAAACTCCTTCCTTGAAGAAGCTGTGCTCTTTCTTCCAAGTGTGTCTTTTTCTTTACTATCCATTAATTCTTAGTATCCATGAATCCTGCTCTGTGAATCCATCCATTCTTCTGGCTCCCATGATTTGAGGCTCCCCTACCGATTTTTGGATCTCAGCTCTCTTTTCTGTAATAATTTCACATCTCCATCTGCCTTTATGAGATTTCTTTGTACTCTGTTTCCTCCAAGTCATTATGTCTAGAAGGGAATTCTGGTTTCCTCCTCTGAACTCAAAAAAAAAAAAAAAAGAAAAATAAGGTCAACTCTCTGGATTTACCTGTTTATGTCACTGGCTTCATCGTTCTTTTTGTCACTAATGCTGTCAACCAACTCCTTCTCTCATCTCTGTTCTGGAACCTCGGTCAGTTGGTAGTTCTTGCATGAAAGCATCTGTACTGACTCTTTTTTTTTTGGCCGTGCTGCACAGCTTGCAGGATCTTAGTTCCCTGACCAGGGATCGAACCCAGCCCCCCTGCAGTGGAAGTGCTGAGTCTTAACCACTGAACCTCCAGGGAAGTCCCCTGTGCTGACTCTTAATTCTTTTTGTTTCTTACCCTTTTGCGCTTAAATTATTGCAGTTGTCTTATGGATGGCTTCCCCTCCAAGCCTCACTTCCAAGCGCTGCAGAATTAACCTTCATAAAGATGTTACTCTTATCCATCATTCTCTTGTTCAGGAAACTTCAGGAGCTTCCTATTGTCCAAAGGATAAAATCCACCATGCTCGTCCTAGTGCCTGGCCCTCCCACAATGGGCCAGCCATCCTTCAACCTCATCTTCCCCTATTTTCCAATGAAAAAACATCCCTCTAAGTAGGATGTCCTAATCCACTCCTCTGAATCCCCCACTTCCTCTGGCTCACATTTTCCCTTCCAGTTTTACTTCAGATGCAATATTTTCTTTGTAAAACCTTTTCTAATCAACCAACCAACCCACAGCAATTTTCCCCTTGTTTCAACTTTGAAAGCCCTTCCTATCCCATGTATTTGGTTCCTAATTATAAAATTATAGCTTCTTTCTATGGAGCTGAGTCCCTACTATGCCCCCAGCACTGTTCTAAGCTGTTCTTAATTCACTTATTCATCACACAATGAGTGGAGTAAGTCCAGTTATCACCTCCATTTAACAGGTGAGGAAACAGACATGGACAGGTGAAGTAACTTACCCAAGGTCACAGGATGGTAGAACCAGGATTTGAATCCAAATGGTGGCTTAGAATCTGCCTTCTTATCTACCCATCACTGCCTCCCTGTAGGCACTGACTTCCACTGCTGTTAGGCACAGCTTGTGTGTGCACATTTGTATGTGTGTTGCCTTCCCATTTAAATTGTATGCCCCTTGAAGGCAGGGGCCACAACTCACATGCATGCTCCAGAAGGCCCAGCAGAAAGCTGTGTGCTTCCATAAACATTAAATGTTTCCATTGAATGGTTTATGGAGACTTTTTTTATTCCTGAGATGATCTAGCTTGTTTTCATGAATTGAAAAGATAGTCTCAAAATCAGATCTGACTAAGTCATGACCAAAGGAAAGGTAAAAAAAACCAAGGAGTAAGCCAGTGTCCTGGCCTCAGGGCTTGGGTTCAGTGGAGTCTGATCATTTCACAAATGACACCTGAAGTCTGAAGAGTAATGAGGGCTTAACGAGCCTGCACACCTCTCCCTGTGTTTTGCAGTGGCTGGAAAGTGAGCTTGGCTAAGGCCTGCATGTCAGCAAATAATTCACCTTGACTCTAGAAGTTGCAGCTGAATGTCCATCATTGAAAATGCAATTACTCTTTTCCACTGTTTTTTTTTTTTTTCTTCTTCTTCTACTTCTTCTTCTTTTGAAGCCAAGTATGAGCTGTGGGCGGAAAGGTTTGATACAATTTTTCTGTGTTCTCAGGGGGGCCCTGGCTGACGGACTGCTCAAGAAAAATTCCACCAAAATGCCTGGTGTACCAGGAAGAGGCAAACAGCTGGAGGGATGATGGAGAAGATATGACTTAACCCACTGAATTGTGTCACAGGCTTACTTAAAGCTGCGTCACAGATTGTGGTTTTTGATTGTTTCCTCTTCCTAGAATGAAACGTCTTCAGAAGCCTTTTCAGATTACTTTAAATTATTTATAAGTTTAGGTAAAACCGTCTTTCTTAAGAGCCATTCACTTAAAAACATTTAAAAAAATTTTAAAAGATTTTATTGAAGTATAGTTGATTTACAATGTTATATTAATTTCTTCTGTACAGTAAAGTGACTCAGTTATACATATATGTATTCTTTTCCATATTCTTTTCCATTGTGGCTTGTCACAGGATATTGAATATAGTTCCCTGTGCTGTACAGTAGGAGCCATTCACTTTTAAAAAGTGGATATGGATCTCAAGTTATGTGCCAACTTAGTGTTGAATAGCATTTTCTGGTATTCTTCAAGGACTTTATAAGTGAAAAGAATGACCTGCAGTTACTTTGTGATTATTATTATCCTGCATAAAATTTGCCTTTTGCAAAGCCCTTAGAGACACACGTACACTTTGAAAGAAATAAATGATTGTTTATTTTGGGTCATGAACTAGACCTATTGGGCACAGAGTTGGGTCTAAACAAACCTGGGCCTGGTTCCTGCCCTGGAGGCATTTGCCCTCTGGGTATGAAGGCCAGACTAGGCCTGAGGCCCACCTGTCAGCCACACATTTTTCCTCAGATGTCTCAGTACCCTTGATAATATTCAACCTTTTTTTTTTATTTTGGAGATGGTTTTAATCAGATATATAATTTAAAAATATTTTCTCCCATTCCATAGGTTACCTTTTCATTTTTTTTTTTTCAAACATCTTTATTGAAGTATAATTGCCTTACAATAGTGTGTTAGCATCTGCTTTATAACAAAGTGAATCTGTTATACATATACAATATGTTCCCATTTCTCTTCCCTCTTGCATCTCCCTCCCTCCCACCCTCCCCATCCCACCCCTCTAGGTGGTCACAAAGCACCGAGCTGATCTCCCTGTGCTATGCGGCTGCTTCCCACTAGCTATCTATTTTACATTTGGTAGTGTATATATGTCCATGACACTCTCTTACCCTGTCACATCTCACCCCACCCCCTCCCCATATCCTCAAGTCCATTCTCTAGTAGGTCTGTGTCTTTATTCCCGTCTTGCCACTAGGTTCTTCATGGCCTTTTTTTTTTTTTTTTTTCCCTTAGATTCCATATATATGTGTTAGCATACTGTATTTGTTTTTCTCTTTCTGACTTACTTCACTCTGTATGACAGACTCTAACTCCATCCACCTCATTACAAATACCTCCATTTCATTTCTTTTTATGGCTGAGTAATATTCCATTGTATATATGTGCCACATCTTCTTTATCCATTCATCTGTCGATGGACATTTAGGTTGCTTCCATGTCCTGGCTATTGTAAATAGAGCTGCAATGAACATTTTGGTACATGACTCTTTTTGACCTATGGTTTTCTCAGGGTATATGCCCAGTAGTGGGATTGCTGGGTCGTATGGTAGTTCTATTTGTAGTTTTTTAAGGAACCTCCATACTGTTCTCCATAGTGGCTGTATCAATTTACATTCCCACCAACAGTGCAAGAGTGTTCCCTTTCCTCCACACCCTCTCCAGCATTTATTGTTTCTAGATTTTTTGATGATGGCCATTCTGACCGGTGTGAGATGATATCTCATTGTAGTTTTGATTTGCATTTCTCTAATGATTAATGATGTTGAGCATTCTTTCATGTGTCTGTAGGCCATCTGTATATCTTCTTTGGAGAAATGTCTATTTAGATCTTCTGCCCATTTTTGGATTGGGTTGTTCGTTTTTTTGTTATTGAGCTGCATGAGCTGCTTGTAAATCTTGGAGATTAATCCTTTGTCAGTTGCTTCATTTGCAAATATTTTCTCCCATTCTGAGGGTTGTCTTTTGGTCTTGTTTATGGTTTCCTTTGCTGTGCAAAAGCTTTTAAGTTTCATTAGGTCCCATTTGTTTATTTGTGTTCTTATTTCCATTTCTCTGGGAGCTGGGTCAAAAAGAATCTTGCTGTGATGTATGTCATCGAGTGTTCTGCCTATGTTTTCCTCTAAGAGTTTGATAGTGTCTGCCCTTACACTTAGGTCTTTAATCCATTTTGAGTTTATTTTTGTGCATGGTGTCAGGGAGTGTTCTAATTTCATACTTTTACATGTTCCTGTCCAATTTTCCCAGCACTACTTATTGAAGAGGCTGTCTTTTCTCCACTGTATATGCTTGCCTCCTTTATCAAAGATAAGTTGACCATATGTGTGTGGGTTTATCTCTGGGCTTTCTATCCTGTTCCATTGATCTATATTTCTGTTTTTGTGCCAATACCAAACTGTCTTGATTACTGAAGCTTTGTAATATAGTCTGAAGTCAGGGAGCCTGATTCCCCCAGCTCCATTTTTCGTTCTCAAGATTGCTTTGGCTATTCGGGGTCTTTTGTGTTTCCATACAAATTGTGAAATTTTTTGTTCTAGTTCTTTGAAAAATGCCAGTGGTAGTTTGATAGGGATTGCATTGAATCTGTAGATTGCTTTGGGTAGTAGAGACATTTTCACAATGTTGATTTTTCCAATCCAGGAACATGGTATATCTCTCCATCTATTTGTATCATCTTTAATTTCTTTCATCAGTGTCTTATAATTTTCTGCATACAGGTCTTTTGTCTCCTTAGGTAGGTTTATTCCTAGATATTTTATTCTTTTTGTTGCAATGGTAAATGGGAGTGTTTTCTTAATTTCACTTTCAGATTTTTCGTCATTAGTGTATAGAAATGCAAGAGATTTCTGTGCATTAATTTTGTATCCTGCTACTTTACCAAATTCATTGATTAGCTCTAGGAGTTTTCTGGTAGCATCTTTAGGATTCTCTATGTATAGTATCATGTCATCTGCAAATAGTGACAGCTTTACTTCTTCTTTTCCGATTTGGATTCCTTTTATTTCTTTGTCTTCTCTGATTGCTGTGGCTAGGACTTCCAGAACTATGTTGAATAATAGTGGTGAGAGTGGGCAACCTTGTCTTGTTCCTGATCTTAGTGGAAATGGTTTCAGTTTTTCACCATTGAGGACAATGTTGGCTGTGGGTTTGTCATATATGGCCTTTATTATGTTGAGGAAAGTTCCCTCTATGCCTACTTTCTGCAGGGCTTTTATCATAAATGGGTGTTGAATTTTGTCAAAAGCTTTCTCTGCATCTATTGAGATGATCATATGGTTTTTCTCCTTCAATTTGTTAATATGGTGTATCACATTGATTGATTTGCGTATATTGAAGAATCCTTGCATTCCTGGAATAAACCCCACTTGATCATGGTGTATGATCCTTTTAATGTGCTGTTGGATTCTGTTTGCTAGTATTTTGTTGAGGATTTTTGCATCTATGTTCATCAGTGATATTGGCCTGTAGTTTTCTTTCTTTGTGACATCTTTGTCTGGTTTTGGTATCAGGGTGATGGTGGCCTCGTAGAATGAGTTTGGGAGTGTTCCTCCCTCTGCAATATTTTGGAAGAGTTTGAGAAGGATAGGTGTTAGCTCTTCTCTAAATGTTTGATAGAATTCGCCTGTGAAGCCATCTGGTCCTGGGCTTTTGTTTGTTGGAAGGTTTTTAATCACAGTTTCAATTTCAGTGCTTGTGATTGGTCTGTTCATATTTTCTATTTCTTCCTGGTTCAGTCTCGGCAGTCTGTGCATTTCTAAGAATCTGTCCATTTCTTCCAGGTTGTCCATTTTATTGGCATATAGTTGCTTGTAGTAATCTCTCATGATCTTTTGTATTTCTGCAGTGTCAGTGGTTACTTCTCCTTTTTCATTTCTAATTCTATTGATCTGAGTCTTCTCCCTTTTTCTCTTGATGAGTCTGGCTAATGGTTTATCAATTTTGTTTATCTTCTCAAAGAACCAGCTTTTAGTTTCATTGATTTTTGCTATTGTTTCCTTCATTTCTTTTTCATTTATTTCTGACCTGATCTTTATAATTTCTTTCCTTCTGCTGGCTTTGGGGTTTTTTTGTTCTTCTTTCTCTAATTGCTTTAGGTGCAAGGTTAGGTTGTTTATTCGAGATGTTTCCTGTTTCTTGAGGTAGGCTTGTATTGCTATAAACTTCCCTCTTAGCACTGCTTTTGCTGTGTCCCATAGGTTTTGGGTCGTCGTGTCTCCATTGTCATTTGTTTCTAGGTATTTTTTGATTTCCCCTTTGATTTCTTCAGTAATCACTTCGTTATTAAGTAATGTATTGTGTAGCCTCCATGTGTTTGTATTTTTTACAGATCTTTTCCTGTAATTGATATCTAGTCTCATAGCGTTGTGGTCGGAAAAGATACTTGATACGATTTCAATTTTCTTAAATTTACCAAGGCTTGATTTGTGACCCAAGATATGATCTATCCTGGAGAATGTTCCATGAGCACTTGAGAAAAATGTGTATTCTGTTGTTTTTGGGTGGAATGTCCTATAAATATCAATTAAGTCCATATTGTTTAATGTATCATTTAAAGCTTGTGTTTCCTTATTTATTTTCATTTTGGATGATCTGTCCATTGGTGAAAGTGGGGTGTTAAAGTCCCCTACTATGATTGTGTTGCTGTCAATTTCCCCTTTCATGGCTGTTAGTATTTGCCTTATGTATTGAGGTGCTCCTATGTTGGGTGCATAAATATTTACAATTGTTATACCTTCCTCTTGGATCGATCCCTTGATCATTATATAGTGTCCTTCTTTGTCTCTTGTAATAGTCTTTATTTTAAAGTCTATTTTGTCTGATATGAGAATTGCTACTCCAGCTTTCTTTTGATTTCCATTTGCATGGAATATCTTTTTCCATCCCCTCACTTTCAGTCTGTATGTGTCCCTAGGTCTGAAGTGGGTCTCTTGTAGACAGCATATGTATGGGTCTTGTTTTTGTATCCATTCAGCCAGCCTGTGTCTTTTGGTGGGAGCATTTAATCCATTTACATTCAAGGTAATTATCGATATGTATGTTCCTATTCCCATTTTCTTAAATGTATTGGGTTTGTTATTGTAGGTGTTTTCCTTCTCTTGTGTTTCTTGCCTAGAGAATTTCCTTTAGCATTTGTTGTAAAGCTGGTTTGGTGGTGCTGAACTCTCTCAGCTTTTGCTTGTCTGTAAATGTTTTAATTTCTCCATCGAATCTGAATGAGATCCTTGCTGGGTAGAGTAATCTTGGTTGTAGGTTTTTCTCCTTCATGACTTTAAGTATATCCTGCCACTCCCTTCTGGCTTGCAGAGTTTCTGCTGAGAGATCAGATGTTAACCTTATGGGGATTCCCTTGTGTGTTATTTGTTTTTTTTCCCTTGCTGCCTTTAATATGTTTTCCTTATATTTAATTTTTGACAGTTTGATTAATATGTGTCTTGGCGTGTTCCTCCTTGGGTTTATCCTGTATGGGACTCTCTGTGCTTCCAGGACTTGATTAACTCTTTCCTTTCCCATATTAGGGAAGTTTTCAACTATAATCTCTTCAAAAATTTTCTCAGTCCCTTTCTTTTTCTCTTCTTCTTCTGGTACCCCTATAATTCGAATGTTGGCACGTTTAATGTTGTCCCAGAGGTCCCTGAGACTGTCCTCAGTTCTTTTCATTCTTTTTTCTTTATCCTGCTCTGTAGTAGTTATTTCCACCATTTTATCTTCCAGGTCACTTATCCTTTCTTCTGCCTCAGTTATTCTACTATTGATCCCATCTAGAGTATTTTTAATTTCATTTATTGTGTTTTTCATCATTGCTTGGTTCCTCTTTAGTTCTTCTACATCCTTGTTAAATGTTTCTTGCATTTTGTCTATTCTATTTCCAAGATTTTGGATCATCCTTACTATCATTATTCTGAATTCTTTTTCAGGTAGACTACCTATTTCCTCTTCATTTGTTAAGTCCAGTGCGTTTTGAGCCTGCTCCTTCATCTGCTGTGTGTTTTTCTGTCGTCTCATTTTGCCTATCTTACTGTGTTTGGGGTCTCCTTTTCACAGGCTGCAGGTTCGTAGTTCCCGTTGTTTTTGGTATCTGTCCCCAGCGGCTAAGGTTGGTTCAGTGGGTTGTGTAGGCTTCCTGGTGGAGGGAACTAGTGCCTGAGTTCTGGTGGATGAGGCTAGATCTTGTCTTTCTGGTGGGCACGTCCACATCTGGTGGTGTATTTTGTGGTGTCTGTGGCCTTATTATGATTTTAGGCAGCCTCTCTGCCAATGGATGGGGTTGTGTTCCTGTCTAGCTAGTTGTTTGGCATAGGATGTCCAGCACTGTAGCTTGCTGGTCGTGGAGTGAAGCTGGGTCTTGATGTTGAGATGGAGATCTCTGGGAGATTTTTGCCGTTTGGTATTACGTGGAGCTGGGAGGTCTCTTGTGGACCAGTGTTCTGAAGTTGGCTCTCCCACCTCAGAGGCACGGCCCTGATGCCTGGCTGGAGCACCAAGAGCCTTTCGTCCACACGGCTCAGAGTAAAAGGGAGAAAAAATAGAAAGAAAGAAAGAAAGAGGCTATAATATAGTGAAGTAAAATAAAGCTATTGTAAAGCAAAGCTATACAGACAAAATCTCACCCAGAAGCATATACATATACACTCACAAAAAAAAGGAAAAGGGGAAAAATTAATATCTCCTGCTCCCAGAGTCCCCCTCCTGAATTTGGGCTGATTCGTTGTCTATTCAGGTGTTCAGCAGATGCAGGCACATCACGTTGTCTGTGGAGCTTTAATCCGCTGCTCCTGAGGCTGCTGGGAGAGATTTCCCCTTCTCTTCCCTGTTCGCACAGCTCCTGGGGTTCAGCTTTGGATTTGGACCCGCCTCTGCGTGTAGGTCGCCTGAGGGCGTCTGTTCCCCGCCCAGACAGGACGGGGTTAAAGGAGCAGCTGCTTCGGGGGCTCTGGCTCACTCAGGCCGCGGGGAGGGAGGGGTACGGAGGAGGCGGGGCGAGCCTGCGGCGGCCGAGGCCGGCGTGACGTTGCACCAGCTCGAGGCGCGCAGTGCGTTCTCCCGGGGATGTTGTCCCCGGATCCTGGGACCCTGGCAGTGGCGGGCTGCACAGGCTCCCGGGAGGGGAGGTGTGGAGAGTGACCTGTGCTCACACACAGGCTTTTTGGAGGCGGCAGCAGCAGCCCCAGCGTCTCACGCCCGTCTCTGGGGTCCGCGCTGATCGCCGTGGCTTGCGCCCTTCTCTGGAGTTCGTTTAGGCGGCGCTCTGAATCCCCTCTCCTTGCGCGCAGCGAAACAAAGAGGCAAGAAAAAGTCTCTTGCCTCTTCGGCAGCTGCAGACCTTTTCCCGGTCTCCCTCCCGGCTAGCTGTGGTGCGCCAACCCCTTCAGGCTGTGTTCACGCCGCCAGCCCCAGTCCTCTCCCTGAGATCCGACCGCAGCCCGAGCCTCAGCTCCCAGCCCTGCCCGCCCCGGCGGGGGAGCCGACAAGCCTCTCGGGCTGGTGAGCGCCGCTCGGCGCCGAGCCTCTGTGCGGGAGTCTCTCCGATTTTCCCTCTGCGCCCCTGTTGCTGTGGGATCCGCGCTGATAGCCGCGGCTCGCGCCCTTCTCTGGAGTTCGTTTAGGCGGCGCTCTGAATCCCCTCTCCTTGCCCGCCGCGAAACAAAGAGGCAAGAAAAAGTCTCTTGCCTCTTCGGCAGCTGCAGACTTTTTCCCCGGACTCCCTCCCGGCTAGCTGTGGTGCGCTAACCCCTTCAGGCTGTGTTCACGCTGCCAGCCCCAGTCTTCTCCCTGCGATCCGACCGAAGCCCGAGCCTCAGCTCCCAGCCCCGCCCGCCCCGGCGGCTAAGCAGACAAGCCTCTCGGGCTGGTGAGTGCTGCTCGGCGCCGAGCCTCTGTGCGGGAACCTCTCCGCTTTGCCCTCCGCACCTCTGTGGCTGCGCTCTCCTCCGTGGCTCTGAAGCTTCCCCCCACCGCCCCCCGCAGTCTCCGCCCGCGAAGGGGCTCCTAGTGCGTGGAAACCTTTCCTCCTTCACGGCTCCCTCCCACTGGTGCAGGTGCCGTCCCTATTCTTTTGTCTCTGTTATTTCTTTTTTCTTTTGCCCTACCCAAGTACGGGGGGAGTTTCTTGCCTTTTTGGAGGTCGGACGTTTTCTGCCAGCGTTCAGTGGGTGTTCTGTAGGAGCAGTTCCACGTGTAGGTGTATTTCTACTGTATCTGTGGGAAGGAATGTGATCTCCGCGTCTTACTCTTCCGCCATCTTCTCTATCATCCAATATTCAACCTTTGTTTACACTCTGCCGGACCTAGATTTGATTTCTGGGGTTGTTTTCCCTGTGGACCTGGGAGGTAACCACCCGCAAGGCTGCCGGTTGTGGTTTGCAAGCTGTGCACCCGATTGGCACTTTGCACGGTTGTGCAGTGCCCAGCCTGCACATCAGCACATGGTGGCCCTGAACACTGTGTCTAGATGATTTTTGCAGATCGCCAATCTTATTTATTTTGTATTGGTATCACTGGTTTCATACTCAGAGTTCTGGAGGAGGTCGCCTTAACTTTTATCCCCATGGACTAACCCTATAAGACACAAATGACAGAAAAGAAAAAGCAGAAGTTCATTTTAAATACAAGACAACAATAAACTACAGATTAGATGACTTGGAAGATGCATTCTCAAACTTCAGAGGTGGAGCCATTAGAGTGGAAACATGGTTTAAGTGTCAGAATATTTGGCTTCTACTACGGGTTCAATTTATTAACATGTTGACCCTTGGTGGGGGGCGTTATTTAACTTCTTGGAGCCTCTAAGAAGGGCCTACCCGCTTCCCTGGGCTGTAGGAAGCTCACAAGAGCTGCCGGAGACAGTGGCAGACAGAAATGTTATGGGCACGGGTAAGGCCCAGTCCTCGCTGTGAGTAGGGATGTGGGAGTGGTCTGTGAAGGCGAGTCCTGAGAAGGGATTACATTTTGCATTGGTTGTGCTCAGACTGAAGGAAGGAGCAGTGTTCCTAACCCTCCCTGCCTCCAACACTTAGCACAGAGTGAGGAACTCCTTGTTTTCGAGATGAATGGAAAAAAATAGATGAAACTCACAAATCCAGAGAAAAGTGGAACACACATGGATCCAAGCTCTCAAATTTTCCAAATCAACAAATATCTTCTTAGAATGCTTACTGTGTGCCAGCCATAAATAGGCCCTGAGTGTATAGCAACGCACAAAACAGGGCAGTCTTTGCCTTTAAAAGGTGTGCTGTGCTGGCAGGGTGAGAAGACTTGTAAAAAGTGATTAACAATATATTTCATATTATAAGGAGAAATCTAGGTGCATCATTAGGAGTCTGACAATTGCTAATTTTACGATTATTAAACACATTGAAATCCATGTGCATAACTTACCTGTAAAAGGAGTTTTTAGAACAAAATGAGCGATTGATAAGATTTGCTAGACCCCTTTTCTCCTGGAAGAGAGGCTTGTTTGTAGATTTTTTGTGGTGTCTATTTACAGAGACCCAATGCATGATACAAAAAGGACAGATTTTCCCAGAGAACAGCTAGCAGCATTATCAGCTTAAAGTTATTTATCTTTGAAGCATTTATTGAACATTTACTAAATGTAAGGAGATACCAGACCCTGCCATTAGAAATCACTGCTCAATACAGTGTACTAGACACATGTAGCTACTCTGTCCTTGAAATGTAGCTAGTTCAAATCAAGATGTGCTGTAAATGTAAAACAGACCCTGGATTTTGAAGACTTAATATGAAAAAAAGTGAAAAATATCTCATTAGTAATTTTTTATATTGATTACATATTGAAATGATAATATTTTGAATACATTAAATATAATCTATTAAGGTAAACTTTACCTGTTTCATTTTACTTCTTAAAATGTGGTTACTAGAATATTTACAGTTATTAAGTGTGACTTACATTTGTGTCTTCTATCATCTTTCTGCTGGACAGTGCTGCTTTAGAAGATAATAGACTAGAGAGACAGGCAAGGAAACAAATCATTAGAAGTCACCAGGACAAGTGCTCTAAGGGAAAGAGGTATGAAGCGTAGAGGAGGGTGCAGCACTTTCGCTGGTGTGATCAGAAACAGATTCAAGGGGGGAAGGAGGGTAAGCCAGGGAGAGAGAGAAGAATGCATAAGGCAGGGAAGAAAGTGTGGCAGCTTTAGGAAAGCATCTACCTTTAGGGGGACAGAGGAAAAAGCCTCGGGGCGGCAGCAGGAAACTATAGAAATACTGTTTTCAAAGCTTCCCATAATATAGTTAAAATTGTGTGTCTCTTATTTAGAACATTATTATTTGTCTTGCCATCTGAGTGACAAGACTATTTTTCTTAGAAAAATTACTCAAATAGCATGACTGTATTACCTCAGGCACCCCTAGATGGCACTGTGCTCTAGGACTGAAAAGCTGGCAGGTCAGGAAAAGTGGAGATTTCTTGGCTGTCTCAGTGGCCTAAATTTTTCAAGAGTACTTCTATCATTTTTGAGCATGCAAACCCGATACATATGTGTCTATTTATTTAGACATATATATATATATATATATATATAGCTAATACTGCACTAATACACTATGTCCATCATTAGACATACATATCTTTCCTGCACTCTGGTGGATTGTTTTGGGGTTGTGTGCATCTCCCCAGGGTGTGTGCACCCCACTTTGAAGAATATGGGTCTATTTCATGATTTTTATCTTTATGAAGATGAAAGTAACACCAAAAAAAAAAAAATCGAAAACAAAAAACATTTTACTACACACGGGTATTAAAATAGGCATTGTAGTTACATGTCAATCCACTTAAAGTACTAAAATTAAAAGACTAAAATGAGAAAAGGTCAAGACTTGGTTGCCTGGAGATCTTTATAGTTTTCTATTTTAAGCCAGATTTGATCTAACATATCAGAATCATGAATGAGTTAAAACAGACCAAGTACTATGGAAGTTTTAGGAGAACACTTTCCTGACTTTTTAGACCAATACTATTTCATTCTTGCCCTGATTTCATAGAACTGACTCTGTAGAAGGAGGTTTTTGTTGTTTTGTAAAATATGATGGACTTTTGGATTTCAGAGAACATGTGATCCTCACTGGTCAGGTGACCCCCACTGGTCATGTGATCCCTGTTGGTCCAATCAGCTGTGGCAGAGGCAGGGGCTGAATTGCAGAGAGATCGACTTGAGACCCACTCCTGTGATTTGGAGGTGGCATCTGATTTCAGAGAATAAGGATTATGAAGTAGGCAAAACCCCATATGTATTATTTAGAGAAGGATAATTCCAGGTAATTACATTTGTGCAAGATTAATTTTTTTTTTTTTTGGTAAGACGTGCAGTGTGGTATCGATGCGAAAACTGGATTTAGGAGTTAGTAACCTCCATGATGACCATGATGCTCTTCTAACCAGTGTTGACTTAAAAAAAAGGCACAATGTGAGTTAAGTTTTATTTGGGGCAAAATGAGAACTGCAGCCTGGGAGACAGCATTTCAGATAGCTCTGAGGAATGCTCCAAAAGAGGTAGGGGGGAAGGTCAGTATATATGTGATTTTGGTGGAGGGGGAGTACATGCTATCAAGCACATATTTTTTTACAGAAGGTTTCTGCCAGTCACGAGGAGCAGTCGTCACCATGAAGGGTTTTAGTGCTTTTCTAGATATGAGGAGATACAAGAATTGGGCTCATAAAATCAGTTCCTGAAAATATCTAGCTATCTGAAGACCTGTTCTGCCAGTTTTTCCCAGAGCACAGAGCGCCTCCTTTCTGCTCTCCACCCTGAACTCCTTTCAGGGGGTGTTGAGAGTCGCCAGCTGCAGCAGCACATGATTTAATCCTTGTAGAGGTAGATGGCAAGTGCCAATTTGTAGTTGACACCAGTTTGTTCATCAGTCTGAACTCACTGCAATTCAAACAGGAAACAGGGTTCTTTTCCTCTTGGTGTGGACTCCAACCACGGTCTCTCAAACCTCATATGCTGCCCTGTAATGACTCTCCGGACACTTGTACTAACTCTGTAGATATTTTTCGGGCATTTAAAAGCCTCAGTTCAGTAGAATTTAAATTCTCATTTCCATTCTAAAGTTCCCCCTCCCTCCACCCACTGGCCGGGCTGGTGTTCTGGGGTCTGGGAGCAGTGTGTGTGTGTGTGTGTGTGTGAGTGTGTGTGTGTGTGAGAGAGAGAGAGAGAGAGAGAGAGAGAGAGAGAGGGAAGCTGCCTTCCATGCATCCTCCCTCCAAACAGCAAGGATGCTCAAGTTCAGCTCCCTCCCATGGTGTGCACTTGGCCCACGGGAAACCCAACATCCCTGCTTAGCCAAACCACACGTGGGCCACTCGCCTCTCCCCATCTACCATTTCTGTCCAAGTTACTCTTTCCTGTCTAGGGCAGTAGGGTAGCTAAGCAGACAGCCAACTGGGAGAGGCACCAGCTCTCCTTCCTGAGGCCCCAAGTTTCTATCCAAGGATTTTCTTGAAGCCTCCCTGGCTTGCTTTCATTCAGGAGAAGAAGAAACCACCTTCTTCCTCTTCCTCCTAGCATGCTGAGCCATGGCCTCCCATCCTGGGCAATTCCATCCCCCCCTCACTCCAGCCCCCAGGCATTATCATTGAGTACAGAGCATCCTTTATACTTACTAACTCAATCTTTAAACCAACACAATAAGATACTTCTTAGGAAATGAGGAAACTGAGACACCAAGAGGTTAAAGACCTTGTCAAGGTCACACAGCTAGAACGTGTGAAGACTAGGATTCGGAACTAGACAGTCTGGATTTGAAGCCCAGGATCTTGGGCAGGAAGCTTTCTGAGAAGTGTGTGGCAGGGGTAAGGGCCTGGGTGTGTATATGGTGCTGGACCTGGGCTGGAGGTAACAGAGCTAGGTGACTGTCTCTTACTAAGTCCTAGGAAGCGTCAGTACCCTGGGTGTTTGTGGCTTTCTTGAGAAGTCTACTCAGCTTTGAATAGTTTCTACTTCTAAGACAAGAGGAAGATGATGCCTATAGGATCCCTAACGGCACTTGTTGCCTTGAGTCTTTAAAAAAATTCTTCGGGCTTCCCTGGTGGCGCAGTGGTTGAGAATCTGCCTGCTAATGCAGGGGACACGGGTTCGAGCCCTGGTCTGGGAAGATCCCACATGCCACGGAGCAGCTGGGCCCGTGAGCCACAATTGCTGAGCCTGCGCGTCTGGAGCCTGTGCCCCGCGACGGGAGGGGCCGCGATAGAGAAAGGCCCGCGCACCGCGATGAAGAGCGGTCCCCGCACCGCGATGAAGAGCGGTCCCCGCACCGCGATGAAGAGTGGCCCCCGCTTGCCGCAACTGGAGAAAGCCCTCGCACGAACCGAAGACCCAACACAGCCAAAAATAAATAAATAAATAAATAAAATCAAGTAAAAAAAAAAAAACTTTAAAAAAAAAAAAATAAAAAATAAAAAAATTCTTCATGTGGCAATATTTTAAAGCAGATCAGCCATGACTACATGACATAAGGATCCCTAATTTAAAAGAATGCTCGAGCACATGGGACACCTGTCTTTCCTCAACGTCCATGCTGCCACTAAAGTTTTGATGGATGGATTGATTAAGTTGATAGTTTTTACCTTTTATTTTATTATTATTTTTAAAAAATTGAAGTGTAGTTGATTTATAATATTGTGTTAATTTCAGGTGTACCAAAAGTGATTCAGATATATATATATATGTTCTTTTTCAGACTCTTTTCCATTATAGGTTCTTATAAGGTATTGAATATAATTCCCTGTGCTATACAGTAAATTCTTGTTGGTTATCTACTTTATATATAGTAGTGTGTATTTGTGAATCCGAAATTCCAAATTTATCCCTCCCCCACCCTCTTTCCCCTTTGGTAACTGTAAGTTTGTTTTCTATGTCTGTGTGTCTGTTTCTGTTTTGTAAATAAGTTCATTTGTATCATTTTTTTAGATTCCACATATAAGTGATATCATATGATATTTGTCTTTCTCTGTCTGACTTAATTCACCTAGTATGATAATCTCTAGGTCCATCTATGTTGCTGCAAATGGCATTATTTCCTTCTTGTTTATGTCTGAGTAGTATTCCATTGTATGTATGTACCACATATTCTTTATCCATTCCTCTGTTGATGGCCATTATGTTGCTTCCATGTCTTGGCTATTGTGAATAGTGCTGCTATGAACACTGGGGTGCATGTATCTTTTCAAATTAGAGTTTTCGTCTTTTCTGGATATATGGCCAGGAGTAAGTTGCTAGTGTCATGGTGGGGGTATTTTGAGTGGCCATAGTTTATCAAAGTAAGAAGCAGAATTTAGGGAAGAAAGTAAGCTGAGGACTTACTAAGGCTGACAAAGTCTATATTTTCTCTCAACCACAAACCTGGGTAAAAAAGTGTTAGGTTGATACGTAACAATAATTTCTTGTTTAAAAGTCCTTGTATTAATTACTTGTCTAGTAACTGAAGCACAATTTTGACAACCTTTGGCAATTCACCTTTGGAATGCATTTTCTGTCTGCTTTGGTCCTTGGAAGTAGCAGAGGACTTGAATTTATGACCTTCCTCACTGTACTTTACCGAATGAGTCATCCCTGGTGGGGTGGGGTGGGGGGATTTGGGGGGGTTGGTCATGCCAGTTGCCTTCATTAAATGTGGAGAAAGTCACCATCTCCATGGTTCTGGGGGTTAGATTCTGCCATAGTGAGGTGAATGGAGGATCCTGTGGATAAAATTTAAAATTCAAAACAAGAAGTAATAAAAGGGACGTGATGAGTTACTTTTTGCCCCACAGGAAGGAACTGTCTCAGATCCTGGCTGACCTGATTCTGCTGATGACTCAGCTCCGAAGGGCACCTCATTCTGGAAAGTGAATCAAGTAATGACAGTAAGTTATACATGTAACAGAGAGAGAGGGCTCCCTGGTGCTGTATTTAAGCCAATGTTTTGTCACTGCTTCTGTCTGTGATTCCTCAGATATGACAGTTAGGTCAGCGTAGGGAAATGCGCTTTTCTGACGAGGATGTGGTCACCAGGTTAACTTACTTTGCCTTGATTGTGCCATTTTGAAGGTCAAGTTCTTGAACTTCCCAGACTTTGAATTAAAGAAACATTCAATTTCAGGTTAGCTTTGGGGGTTCCAGTGCTGTGACAAGACTTCTATTGAAAAATATAAACATCACACCATGTGCGTGACATTAGTATTTTCATGGCTTTGTTTGTAGGTTGCATGTGTGTTACATGTTGATGTCTGTAATGACACTAGACCCAGCTCTGCTTCTAGTCATGAACCACTGATATTAATGCATTTTCCCTGTCTTACTGGACTCACTTAGGATCAAAGTTCTAGAATTTTAGTGTTAGTCTATGACGCTTGTAAACTGGGGACAGAACTGAGCTTTAAGGATCAACCAACCTACTAGGCAACATGTAATCTTCTACATGACAAAATTAAACAGAATATATTCTTTAAATATTCTTTATTGTATTTCTGTGTTCTGCAGAATTTTTGGGGATAAGGCACTGATATTAATGAACAATTTTATTTATATATTGTGTGCATCTGTAAATTATTTAAATGCACTGTGATATTATTCGATAATGCACATCATAAAACATATACAAACTTATGATTTTTAAAAAGGATGAGGTAAACAAATATAAATTGAAGCTCTGATCTTTTCTTCTTGTCTATCCTGGGGTACATGCTCTCTACTTGGACTCCTTTGCAGAGGTTCACAGACTTACAAGTAGATCCACCTTTTGCATAGCTATGTAAATAAAAACAAAAAACCGCTATCATCATTCTGGAAGGACCTTCTCAGAGTCTGCTTGTCCAGCTTGTTTTTTAGGCACAATTATGAGGTTATTTCTAAGGTGAAAACTAATTCGATAGTTCTCAAAGTTCTAAATTTTCAAGGAACTAGCTCAGTCGTGTAGGAGTAGAGTTATCCCAAATAAGTAGAAAAACCTCAGTGGGTCACATCACCCTCTGATTCATGCCTCCTCTGTGTGTCCTTTGATCTCCGTGGAATCAAAATTCACTTGAGAGATAGTGGTGCCCAGGACCTGGGAAAAATACATCTTCATCCAGAATCCCTGTTCTGTGGACTGAGTCACAGGCACACAAAACCACGGGGTGGTTAAGGACCCATGTGATACCAAGGTTGGAACCTATTCACAGGAGTAACTTCATTTGGTTCATCTCTGGAAGCCCCTATAAAGCCACTTCTAATTGACAGAATGGAAGGGTACATTCAATTTTTCTTCCATGGTAGTTTGCAACCAACCAGAGAATAGCTTGTTCAAATGAGAAACGGATAGGGCATTTATTTAAATCAATATTGAGAGCCAGAGAAGAAACTCATCTGTGTCTAATATTTCCATTTGCTAGTGATGTGTCTAAGCCTCGTTACTATAGCTTCTGAGAGCTTTCACCCAGACTTGGATGGGGTTGGGTTACTCTGGAACGCCATCTCTGCTGGGATGGCCCTCCTTCGGCATCTTTCTCTTCTCCAAGACTGTTCACACCTCACTTATCCAGGGAGAATGTTTCTTGATTCCACATTTTTAAAGTCTAGCTCAGAAAATTTCACAGTGTTTTCAAAGATGTCATTTCATTTGATCTTCATAATCCTCCAAGGTGGCTAGACTAGGTTGTTGGTGTCCCCATTTTATGGATAAAGAAACAGTCTCAGGGAGGTTAAATGACCTTTAGTGAGGTGGCAGAGCTAGGAGGAGAACGCTGGTCTTCTGACTTCTACCCCAAACAAAAGATAAGAAAAATTATAGCATAGGAAGTGTATTTTATTATAGCATTAAGCATATCCCAATGAATTCTAGTGTATATTTTATTATATCTCAATATAAATGCCTTGGCTGCATCTGTATTCCCTCCTCCCAGCAGAACTAATTATCTTAGCGCTAGAAATTGATTATAAGGAAATGAAGTGTTCAGTGACATCTTAAGAAGCCCCCATTGATTGACTGATTGATTCAAGTATAGTTGATTTCAAGTGTACAGCAAAGTGTACAGTTTTATATATATATATATATGTACATATATATATTCTTTTTCTGATTCATTTCCCTTATAGGTTATTACAAGATATTGAGTATAGTTTCCTGTGCTATACAGTAGGACATTGTTGTTTATTTTATATAAAGTAGAGTGTATCTGTTAATCCCAAACTCCTAGTTTATCCCTCCCCCCTTTTCCCTTTTGGTAACCATATGTTTGTTTTCTATGTCTGTGAGTCTGTTTCTGTTTTGTAAATAAGTTCATTTCTATACCAACATCTTCTTTATCATGTATCTTTTTGAATTAGAGTTTTCTCCAGATATATGCTCAGGAGTGGGTTTGCTGGATCATATGGTAACTCTGTTTTTAGTTTTTTAAGGAACCTCCATACTGTTCTCCATAATGGCTGCATCAATTTACATTCCTACCAGCAGTGTCGGTGGGTTTCCTTTTCTCCATACCCTCTCCAGCATTTATTATTTGTAGACTTAAAAAAAAATAATACTATCATATTTGCATTTTATGGTTCTTTCTTTAATTGAAGTATAGTTAATTTACAATGTTGTGTTAGTTTTTGGTATACAGAGAAGTGCTTCAGTTATACATATATATTTTCTTTTTTAGATTCTTTTGCATGATAGTTTATTACAAGATACTGAATATATTTTGTAGATTTTTGATCATGGCCATTCTGACTGGTGTGAGGTGATACCTCATTGCAGTTTTGATTTACATTAGAAGCCCCCTTTTAACTGAAACTCTTGAATCCAGTGTTGCCTTGGAAATGTGTTCTTCACTTCTGGGGACATTTAGCTGCCTTGTAGAGGGACCAGAATTTACATTCTCGCCATGGGCTGTCACAGAGATAAAGCTGGCAGCTTAAGAGAGCAGCCAGCTAAGTGAGGTGTGTTAGTCACCAAACAGCTTAAAAGCTCTTGGATCGCTTTTCTCTACTTTATTGGTCAGTTTTTGTTTGGGGAAAGTGAACGGTCTACCCTCTTCCTTCCTAACTCAAGATTCCTCCAACTCTGGCTACTTTGGTGTTTGCCTCTTTGTACCTGGAGCTGCCTCTTTACATTTTGCCTCTTTTTCTCCATCTACTCCCAGCTTTCTGTCTTACTGTCTTTCTCTCTCCTTATATTTCCCTTTGCTTCTTTCTCATTTTCTCTCATATTATCTGTCACTTTGATTTTCTATAAACACATAAGTATCACTAACAGATTACAGATTCTTATAAATGATGAGGGGAAATTTAGAACAGTTTTCTTTGAGAATTTTCAGATTATTCTGTGTGTGTGTGTGTGTGTGTGTGTGTGTGTGTGTGTGTATGTATGTGTGTGACTAAAATTTAGTTTACTTATTGACATGTTATTTTCTTTTTTTTTTTTTTTCAAGTGGGAAATCTTGCCCTACCAGCTTTATTTATTTATTTATTTATTTATTTTTGGCTGTATTGGGTCTTCATTTCTGTGCGAGGGCTTTCTCCAGTTGCGGAGAGCGGGGGCCACTCTTCATCGCAGTGCGCAGGCCTCTCACTGTCGCGGCCTCTCCCGTTGCGCAGGCTCAGTAGTTGTGGCTCACGGGCTTAGTTGCTCCGCGGCATGTGGGATCTTCCCAGACCAGGGCTCGAACCCGTGTCCCCTGCATTGGCAGGCAGATTCTCAACCACTGCGCCACCAGGGAAGCCCGACATGTTATTTTCTTAATCCTAATCCCTAAATGGATCACTGAAATACACTGGAGTCTTGCTCACAGCCACTCTCTTGCATAAATGCCGCAATGGGATCCTTTCCAGAAAACCCTGCCATTCTAGATCAGATACATTTGCATAGGTAGTATTAGAATCTTGAAGAAAAACATGCTCCTTCTGAAGTGTGACTGCAGGGGAGACGGAGGCCAGCAGGTGTCAGGCTCACCCAGTAGAGGATCTGAGAATGGTTTCCTTGCGGGTTTTTTTTTAAGGTAGTTTGTTTTTTTGAATGAACTTTTGAAGGACCAAAGTTAGGCTCTTGTTGGTCTTAAAGCAAACTCTGGGTTAGTTGAAAGAGAAAGGAGATCATTTCAAGCCTGTATCACCACACATCCAAAGTGGTATGCTGATTATCATTTAATAGGTGATTCATTTTATTTTCACTTGCCAGGTGATTGATTCATGATAGAGAAGAGAGGTCCCATAGCTGTCCCTTTGGATCCATACAGCAGTGTCCTAGCCCCTGCAGTTTTGGAGTTAGTCATCATCTATACCAACCACACACCCACCCACCCTATGTTCAGATGGGAAGAGAGAGATCTAGAAAAGATTTGTTTAAAGACGCACAGGAAGAGGATCAGTCAGGATGAAAATCAAGATGCTTTGCCTTGTCTCCCTCTGTGCAAACAGCCCCCTTCCAGTAACTGACATGGCGAAAGGGATGAAAGCCTCGCTGGCCATCTCCTTCCAACCAGCTCTAATGGGCCCCGCTCGCTGGAGCTCCTAGCTAGGAGTTGAAGTTCCCTTTTCCCTTCGCCCAATCCAGCTTTGTCCCTTATCCTTCACAGCTGTTGGTCCCCAATCCATCTTGTGTCTGTTTTTTGGGAAACCCAACCTGCAACAGTTAGCCTATCTCTTTGACTTGGAAAACATTATGGCCCCATAAAGTAAATGCCTAAACTCTTTTGTGATCATTTAATTTTTAATACTATTTACATAAGAAAGGAAAGGATTATTTGCACAAAATCTCAGAAAGGAAAAAAAAAACATAGTTATTGTGTACTAATACCATAAAAATAGTCAGTTATTATAAATTGATTCTCAACACAGCCCACTTAACCACTTTTTACCATGGGAGGAGAAGGTTCCCGAATTCTTGATGTACAAGATGCCACATACTCAGAAGGTTTGCACACCCAGTTTTTTTTTTTTTATTAATGAGTTGCCCTAAATGTCTTCGCATATTTCTAGTTGTGCTCTGTGGCTACATCCACCTTCGGAGCTAGTCTCAAAATACCACAGCATTGCCTCAACCTTGTTGGGGGTGGGGTCATGCAGATGGGGGAGGGGGCAGGAAGGGAGGGATGAATTGGGTAGGGAGGGTGTCTCTAAGGCAGCAGGTTCCACTCTGCAGCCCTTGCAACTTTGTTTCCAGAGTTTGCTGGATCTGTACTTGATCCTTTAATTACCTAATTGGGTGGTGTGGAATCTAACCGCTTCTATCAGGAAAAGAAAAAATCTGAAGGAGTAAGTTCCCTCACCTTGAAGGTGCTGCACAGGTTATAAGCAGAGGTCATGAGCCATGTTCATGGTATTGGGAAATTTATTTTTGAGTTAATCATGTGCTAGATGTAATCTAAAAAGTAATATGCATATGCCACAAATTGGGTTACGTGAAATCTGAAAAATTTCTAATTTAAAAGGTACAGAGCTATAAAGCAACAATTCAGCCCAAGTCATATTTAGAACTGGTTTTAATATGATACCGTGGGGTGATATCCTTGTTCACACAGGGGCGGGATTGTGCCTGTGTGTTAGGACTTAGATACCATCGTGTTCTTATCTATATTTCAGGAAACATTCTTATTAGAACCATCTCCTAGAAGAAAGCAAGTTATATTAAAAAAGATTGAAACATAAGTCCATTTTCAGTATTGAAGAATAATGAAACCCCAAAATAAGTATCTTGGAAAATTTAGTGAGAGTAGATAGTTAAAAAAAAAGAAAAGAAAAGAAAACAGATGACCAGGAAGAGTTAGTTTTTATTTCTGGAAATAAGCACTTTTCCTGATAATATATGTATATATTTCTGTCATGAAAATGTGATTTAGGGTTCTCTCTGTAAGTTGTTAAAGCTATTTTGCTTGCTCTGATATGCTTCTCATAAAAATTTCAACGAAATAAAAAAAAGAAAAAGTGACAAACTTCCTACAAAATGGAAATGTCCTTTTTCTCAGTGACGATTTAAAACATTCAAAAATGTTTTCTCACAAAGCCACTGATGGAATTGTCTCAGAAATATACATTTAAAATTCTGATACATTTCTGGTGTGTTTAACCCCAAATGTGGTGTTATGTTTAGCCTAAGTGGTGCTGTTTCATGTTTATTCAACTTGGCAGTGCCAACATTTCCTTAGCTGGACATTAGGTTATTAAAGCATCTCTTAAACAAAATAGACTGGCTTCAAAATGAGTGGCTCCCACCATGCATTGGCTGGCTTCTTTGCTGGGTCCATACTATAGAAATCAGAAAACATTGCCTCCCAGCTGGCCTGTCTAGAACAAATACTTTCCCCCGCTTTCTCATTTCACTCTCTGACCTTTAAAGTGTTTCAGAGGTGCACCCTTCTGGCTTCTTTACTCTGCCATTACTGTTCCTCTCTGCTGGTCTTTGCGTTCTTCCATTCCATCATTTCTGGGGTTTTATTTGCCTTTCTGTATGAATGTTACTTTTGTTTTTTTAATCTACTGGAAAGCCTTCTTATCATGGTCACTTAAAAGCGCTGCTGGCACTTTTCAGAGGTCTTGATTGGACTTAATCCACATTTCAACTGCCAGTATTTTAGACTTAAAATGAATGTTATTGATCGGCTTTACGCTCTCTGAAAGATAGTAGGGCAGAGAGAAAAATGACAAAAGTTTGTGCAATTACCACATCACAGGAAAATGTTCTTGCTGGGTCACCTGGGGATGTCTAGGCCAGTTTGTAGTTTTTCTTCTCATTGCTTTTCAGTTTTTTAATGCTTTGAGTAGCAATGCTCAGAACTTTTAAATTCCCATTAAAAAATGTCCTCATTTTGTCATAAAACTTCAATTAAACCTCTTAATTTATTTTTCTAGATATATCACCCTAATGTTCAGAGGAGTCATAAAGAAACTGTAAAGAGACCTCAGTCCTCTGTATTTGCCATCTCCTTGATAGCGTTCATCAGACATTGTGGCTCTCTTCCTAGCAGTAAAATATTGATGTTAAGAAAGAGAATATCACCTGAGAGCCCAAAGAAGCAACATTCTCTTGGGCTTAATTGTCAACTATTTGAACTGTAAGAACAAAACTCAGGGTATGAATGTAACACCTGGAAAGGTCATCATGACCCACTTCAGCACCCCCTCCACGGGTACCTGTCAGCGTGTGACATTGTCCTGGAACCAAGAACTCTCCCTTCCCCCTCATGTATGTATGCATGCATACATATGTGTGTTATCTGTATGGACACATGGCTTCATGTGTCCCCTCCCCACCCCACCCCAAGTGGCCTCTAATTATTATCCTCATTTAGTTTTGTTTTTTTTTTAAGATTTATTTTATTATTTATTTTATTTATTTTTGGCTGTGTCGGGTCTTAGTTGCAACACACAGGATCTTTCATTGAGGCATGCGGGCTCTTCGTTGCAGCATGTGGGCTTCTGTCTAGTAGTAGTGTGAGGGTTTTTCTCTTCTCTAGTTGTGGTGCATGGGCTCTGTAGTTTGCGGCACGCAGGCTCTCTAGTTGAGGCTCAGGAGCTCAGTAGTTGTGGCATGTGGGCCTATTTGCCCGCAGCATGTGGGATCTTAGTTCCCTGACCAGGGATCAAACCCGTGTCCCCTGCATTGCAAGGAGGATTCATTATCACTGGACCACAAAGGAAGTCCCCTCATATAGTTTTAAGCTCATATTATTCCAGATTCGGCCAGTAGATTCCCTTCAAGATGGCTCCTTGTGTCTGGGTCATATTTCCATGATTCACTGGAGCACATTTTTACCTTCTGGTGTAACAGAATGTTCCAGGCTCATCTTGTAGCTCCAGGAACACCCTTCCCCAGCCCGGCTTTCAGCCACTTCTCCAAGGACCCTGGTTCCTTGCTGTGGGGAGTGGTATTAGAGATCAAGTTCTGCATCTCACCTGTGCTCATTGTTCCTGGAAAGAGCCAAGAAATATACAAGTGCACCCACACATATAAGTACACATGCACACAAGCACGTGGTCTACACATATACATGGGCACATGTACCTGCACATACACATACGTATACACACGCACCCACACACATAATTATGCATGCACACACACTTATGTTCTACACACAGGCACACGTACATGCGTATACATACACACATGTATTTTAGGTATCATGGGTCTATGCCAGTATCTCCAATTCCAGTTTACCTTTCTTGCCTTCCCCCATCCCACATTTACATGTCCCTCCTTTCCCAGTGAGAATCCTGGCTTCCAGAAACATCAGCACACTGACTCATCTGCTCAATCCCGTATTACATCTGAAATAGTATCAGAATACCTTCACCCACATCTACTACAAAAACAAACCTGCTAAAAATAGTTCAGGATCTTTCCAGTTCTGCCATCTGCCTGCCCTGCCTGAGATGGAGGACAAGCAGGGCATGTGGTCAAAACTGTTATAAATTATTCAAATTAGGTTTCCCCTACATTGTGGTTATAATTATTAATTATAAATATTATCAATTCTAATTAATAATTAATATATTAGGTAACCAATTTAATTATTTCTGTGTAATTTTTTTGTAAAGAGAAGTAGATATATGTATGTTTTCTTAGTTCCTCTTCTTTTTTAAACAAAGGTACGGGATATGATGTTTTGTGCTTCGATTTTTCACTTACGAGAGCTTTTGGACCTCATTCCGCATCACTTCCTAGAGAGTTTCCTCTTTCGTTTCTAGGAAGGGATAGTATTTGTTGTGTGTCTGTGCCAGAGTTTATTCAACCATTTCCTGTGCTTGGACATTTAAGCAGTTTCCAATATTTTGCAGTTACAAATAATGCTGCAATGAATAAACATGTGCATATATATTTTTATATCGTTGGAGGATTAGCTTCAAGATAAATTCCTAGAGGTGGGAGTGCTGGGTTCAAGGGTAGATGAATATGTAATTTTGTTAGCTATGGCCAAATTCTCTTCCATGGAGTTTGTATCATATTGCATTCCCAAGAATAACATACAAAAGTGGGTTTGATGGAGTGGATGGGGGAGGGGGGTCATGGGATCACTTTTTGAAAAGCATAGGCTTAGAGGAATGGGACGCCTACATGGGATGTGTATCTGAGGCAGAGACGTGTGCAAGGTGATAGTTACATTATTTTGATGAGGACAAAAGGAAACGCAGGTTTTCCACTACATACAAAACATGAGAGTCACTCAAAGAGCCGGAAGTTTACCAGCAAGGTCGTCAGAAGCAAATCCACTTTTCGTAATCTTTCTATCCTTTGGATGCTATTCACAGTTGTTTGGACGTGAGATTCTCAGACCTTATAGTCTTATTATTGCTCAGGAAGAGAGGACTCTGAGCGACTTGTTTTTGTGATAAAGCCTCATTTAGGCCACAATGATAGGAAGGACTCTGATTTTCTGAGGTTAGAAATGAGATTAAATAAGTAAGTACACTTGTTTAATTTAATATTATGCATTTTACGTCAGATATATTAACATTGCTTCATACATGGCCTCCTACCATCTGCAAATTAGTAATTGTGAAATGTTCTTTCAAAACCAGGAGTCTAAATGGCTGAGCATGGAAACAATAATTGGTGCATCTCTCTACCAAGCTTTGCCTTTGTGTATTTGTCTGTAGTGTGTACAGAATATAAGAAACACTTGCTTCCATTTTCTGGGACTGATTAACTGAATCTTCTCATCCAGATTAGTTTCTATCTGTCTGTTCCTTTGTTTCACAGAATAGAGTATACTGTGATTCTAATCTCTGCTATGCATGTTCTTTATGAATAAAATTCCAGGCACACAGGCATATATGTACACATTTTACTACAAGATAGTAAAATCTCAGTGTAGGGGGACCTCATCCCAGTGTGACTTTATGGTTCCCACTCTTTGCAGTTTTATACTTTTATGTGAACCTGGCATTCTGGATGGGTCATAGCATATATAACAGCCATAGGATAGCTAAACTTGGAGAGGCTTGTTGACAAGGATTTGAATATCTGCCCTCTGGCTTTTTCTTGTCTGTATTTCATAACAAAAAACTAACAAGGATTTCATTTTGGTGAAATCTGCCTACTAAATGATGCTTGTACATAATACATTCATCAGTTAGCATTTGGATTCTGATTAAACCATTATGCAAGTAATTTCACTTTGGTGGAGGTTAAAAGTATATTTTGAAAGGAAAAATATGTTTTGGCATTGAGTACTTTGAGGTTCTCTTCAGTTTATCAAAATCCATGCAAATTGTAATGTGGCCTTTCAACGTACAGGTGAACCCTTGTGATCCCAGCACTTACTACCATATGGTACATGAAATAACCCACACATCTAAATTGCCAATACAATAGCAAAGTCAGACTGACATTCTTGAAGTGTGTAACACTGTTATTTGCTTTTCTATCCTTAATTGGATCCATTGTCTCCTTTTTCCCATTCTACTGCTTAAAACATTTGCCTCGTTGTTTTATTCATGCTTTAGTCACATCTTTGTCGGCAATTACATTTATTTGATTATTCATCTTCCATGGTGATTCCTGGCATTTGGCTCATCTTTTCTTGTTTAGCCTCCTTCCTTTTGAAATCCCTACATCTCATTTGTCAGCAACCTCTGATTATCTCGATTATCTCAAGGGACCTGGGATTATTCTGACGCGTCCTTCTACTTCAGATGAGGACCCTGACCTGGGATCTCAAGACCCAGGTGACTTCAGGATGGAGGATGCAGTCGCTGGGGGTGTCTTCCCCAATTCAGACTGTTTGAATAAAGCTTTTTACTCGTCTTCCTCTCCTAGAAAAACAATTGAATATCTTGCCACTTATATTTTTCTAATATTGTACTTGAGTCATGCTGCCTTAATCATAGTTTAACAAGTTGTTAGAAATTGTTTTAAACAGGACAAAGAAAATCCAACTCCATACAGATTGTCTTTCATTTGCAAATATTAGAATTTGAGTTAAAAATCATGTAACTTGAAGCTGTCTACATAAAATGAAGTTGTTGGTATATTAAAAATGTCCTACTTTTCAAGTGTATTTTATTTTAGTGTATTTTATAAAAACTCCATAGTCAATGACTCTAAAGTAACCATGAATGTATTTTTCATTCCTTATATTTTACTGGAAAAAAGTGGTTAAAGTAATTGTATAGATTTTTACCTTATTCTTTGGTGTCCTGTGTAACTAATTCTTTGCTTTAGGTACAAATGACCTACTTGCTAAAGACTGTTAATTTTCTGCTGGAATAAAATACCTTTTCAATTTAGTGATTAACTTGGGATGAACATGCATTTGTTTGGGAGAGAGAGTAAGTAATAATAATTTAATTCATTATGTGTAGTTTTTTCTTTTAAGGCATTTTCCTTTAGGTTAATTTCCTTTAAGGTTAATTCATGCATGGAATCATATCTTTTATTTACCTTCAACAGAACAAGTCTCTCCTCCTAAAATAGTGGTCTGTCCTTGAGTAAATGCTGCTATTCTTTATAATACTTTAATTAGAATTTTTAGAAAACAGTGCCTTTTCCTCAAATAAAAGGCCCAGACAGTACTGGATAGCAGAGTTGGTTCAACGATAAATGATGTCGTCTAACATCTCTGCAGTTCTCTTTGCCTTTTCCTTATAGTCACAAGAAGGCTGCCATCAATCTAGCCATCTTATCTACTATCAAGGCAGGAAGAAAGAGAAAGGACCTGCCTTTAGCTTATAATTTAAGAAATAGATACAGGAGGATTTATAACCTGAAAATAGAAATGTCATAACTTTTCTACTTGGAGTAATATTTTACTTTTCAAATTACTTATCTGAAAGGCTATAAAATATTTTTATTACATTATTATTTAGCATATATTCATTTAAGAAATACTGTGCACCAACTATATGCCAGACAGTATTTTAAAAGTTGAGACTATAAACTCTAATAAAGCAGAGATTTTGCCTTCAAGGACCCTCTGGAGTCATCCAAAAGAAGTGCAAGAAAACAGACAAATACAGTTCTGTGTGATGGGTAAACCATACAGCGTAGCACTGCCAAGGGCAGGATTAGAGTGTGGAGTTGCTAAGTTATACTTGGAACAGGTGAGATGTGGCCCGGAATCTGGAGTATGAAGATAGGGTGACCAGTAAAAGTGAGAGGAGGAAATGGAGGGTGTCCAGGCATCAGAACAGCATGTGCCAAGGCCCAGAGGTGATGGGGTGCACAGTTTACTCAAGAACCACAAGTAATTCTCCATGTCTGGATCACAGGCATGAGGGGTGGAAATTTAGGCAAACACTTCACTTTTTTTAGGACTTTTGTCTTCGTTCTATCCTTGGTAATTATACTATTGTCTTTTAGTTTCACCTGATTCTCATTCCTTAGAACTTAGTCCCAGGTTCCACTATCCTGGGACCCCTGGGCTAACAAGCCAAATACTTTCTTGTATTAACACTGGAATTCAATAGAAGCTATATATTGGTGGTCTACTGGCCTAATTGGACCTATGGATGTGATTAGTGCTGTGTTTGTATTTTTTTTTCTTTTCTTGTACAGCATAAAAAAATTGAATTAGTTTCCCACATTTAAAAATCAGGAGATTTCATAGAAGAATCCAGCTTCTCTAGAAAAATAAGAAGATCTGGAAATACCAGGCCTGTATTCTCCTATAGGAACAATAGCCTGGAGCTGAATAAGGACCGGCAGTGTCCAGTTCACCATGGTCCTAATTTTTGGTTGTTTCACAAGTGCCCACTTGACTAATTTAAGGTTGGCTTGTTCCTGAAAGCATTTATATTTGTGACCTCTAGTACAGTACATGTACTATTTATATAGAGAGGGTTTGTGTTCTCCATATGTATGTGTATATATATATATATATATATGTATGTAAATATATATGTATGTGTGCATATATGTGTTGTATATATATGTGTATATATATTATGTGTGTGTATATGTATGTGTGTCTATATATGTGTGTGTATATATTTACATATATATCTTCTTGAGGAAACATTACTGGGTTAACTTGCACACTAGCAATTCTTGTCAAGGTACAGTGACATAATTCTGTTTCTATTGGCACAAGCTTATCACATATCATTGAGTTTACACTGGCTACCAGCCTGCTTGAGTGAACAACCATGAAGCACCTCTTTATTATGAATCTTACTTCTAATTATCCTATACAATTTTTGCGCCTTGCAAAACGATTGCTATCTGGTAGACATTACAGTCTAAAAGAATCCCTCAGCAGGTTATGACAAAAAGAGCAAAATAAGACCATGAATCTTCAGACGTGATGTCTACTTGGCTTTTGTTAACCCATTTAGTTTCCTTGACCCGCAGTATCTTCTTTTGGCAAATAGCTGTAATGTCCCCAGCTCTGTCTACATGATGAGGTTTTCACTGATATTCAAGTGGGACGGTGTATGTCACCAGTACTGTAAGTAGCTACTGAGGCCCTTCAGATGAAACGGGCTGTTATTATCATTACTTGTCTTGGGGTCTTGATAAAAAGTTTTACCAGAAAGTGATATTGGTCTAAAAAACCTGTCCAACTTTAAACCTCTGTGACTTCTTATAAAAAAAAAAGGATGCCGGGGCTTCCCTGGTGGCGCAGTGGTTGAGAATCTGCCTGCTAATGCAGGGGACACGGGTTCGAGCCCTGGTCTGGGAAGATCCCACATGCCACGGAGCAGCTGGGCCCGTGAGCCACAACTACTGAGCCTGCGCGTCTGGAGCCTGTGCCCCGCAACGGGAGGGGCCGCGATAGTGAGAGGCCCGCGCACCGCGATGAAGAGCGGTCCCTGCACCGCGATGAAGAGTGGCCCCCACTTGCCGTAACCAGAGAAAGCCCTCGCACGAACCGAAGACCCAACACAGCCAAAAATAAAGAAATAAATACATAAAGTAGCTATAAAATTAAAAAAAAAAAAAAAAAAAAAAAAAAAAAAAAGGATGCCAAAGGGTGGGACTCCATGTGTATGGAGGCTTTGGGGACTGTGGCCAGTAGACAGAGTCTTCTACTATCTTCTAAATCTTCAAACCTGGTAATCGACTAAGGTTTGAAGATTTTCTGCATTATGTTTTGCTTAGATGGTGGATGATATTTATTGAACCTATGACTATGGCAGTATTAGACTTCTAGAACAAAAAGAAAAGATAGAGATTATCTTGTTTAGTTCACTCATTTTAATGATGAAATTATTGGACCCCTGGCCCCCTAGACTCTCAGTCCAGTGCCTGTGGTATCACTTACAAGGCAGTGTTTGATGCCCACATGGGTTTACCTGAAATCTGTTAATTTTGCTATTTTTAAAGGAAGCTAGAGACTCTTTTCTTCTGTGTCCTTTAAGGCTTATTTACCTTGTGAGTCAAATAGGGGAACCTCAATAAGTTATCATCTTGGACGGGTTAGGGGGTCAATAGGAATGCTGATGAGATTCGATTTTTCAGCTGTTGGAGGAAACAGGAGAACGATTGCTCTACAGCCTCAAATATTCTGGGAAGCAGAACTCCCAAGCATGTCTTACTCTTTTGGCTGTTGAAGTCATAGGTCTTCAATCTTCCAAATACAAGAAGAATTTTCACAACTGAAAATCCAGCATGATTTTTCACACTGACAAGAAAACCTATTAGGGCTTCCCTGGTGGCGCAGTGGTTGAGAATCTGCCTGCCAATGCAGGGAACACGGGTTCGAGCCCTGGTCTGGGAAGATCCCACATGCCGCGGAGCAGCTAGGCCCGTGAGCCACAACTACTGAGCCTGCGCATCTGAAGCCTGTGCCCCGCAACAAGAGAGGCCACGACAGTGAAAGGCCTGCACATCGCGATGAAGAGTGGCCCCCACTTGCCGCAACTAGAGAAAGCCCTCGCACAGAAACGAAGACCCAACACAGCCAAAAATAAATAAATAAATAAATTTATAAAAAAAAGAAACTGTCAAACTGGTGTACCATTTAAAAAAAAAAAAAAGAAAAAAAGAAAACCTATTAGAGGTGAGTAAAACTGTGTATCACCTCCAAGAAATGTTCTCCTTCTAAGAAGTTTTGGTAGCGTTTTCTGTGAAGAATATTTTCATTTTTGAAATTTTAACAATGCTAATTCGAAATGACATTGTCAGTTTAATACGTTCTTATTAGAAACAATAAGCTTTGCTATAAGAGGCAAAGGGCCTTTGATAATGCTAGAACTGGATTATTATACTTTTATAGATTACTGTTATAAAGGACAACATATTTTTAAGTGATTATATTTTTAATATTAGCTAATATTAACCCTAAAGGTGAATTCTTTATATTTGTTTGTAGGTTGCCAAGTCCTCTTCATTTTGGTTTTTGTCTTTCCAATCTTTTTTTCCCCCTTCTCCACCAGCCACATTATATCGTACACACCTTCCTAACTGATTTTCCTGCATTAGCTTTCTGTTGAATTGTGCCTATTGATAACCTAGTTAAGCTTGGAACCACATCTCCTGAATCCCCTTCCTGGTGAGTTTCCCTAGTTTTGGTCAAGAGAGGAACTTGGGTGGAAATATGGAAATGGAAGTCTACCAGATCTGGAGATGAAAAGATGTGGAAGTGCCTGACGGGTACCAGCTTGTCCTTGCCGTCCTTCACTTTGTGGCCCTCTCATCTTCCTGACCACTGGATCTGCTAACAAACTATGGCCCCAGGTCCACCATCAGATGCTTGACCTCAGACCCACAGAGGCAGTGACTGCTAGGGGCCACAGCCCCCCTGTAACCACCGCGAGCTCTTCTTACAGCCCCACTTCAGAGGCTGACTGTGCTCGGCTTCACAGATCTTTCTTCAAGCTCTGTCTTGTCCAGTGGGGTCAGTGTACCCTGGAAGCTGTCTAGTGACTCTTCTGTCCTCTAAGTCTTCTAGACCTTTCTGCTCCTCCCACAACTGTGAAAGCTCTAATTCCTATAGTAAATCTCTTATTGCCATAACACTCATGGTGGCTTTGCCGGACTGATCCACCCCAGGCTCATCCCTTGCTTTTCCCAGAGCGAAATTCTTATAGTGGAAATGATCTGAACTGACCCTCCCTTTCCCCATTAATGCTTGACCATCAGCATCTCTCTTTTAAAACTCCCACTGTACAGAATTCCGAAGTCCTTCTCCCTGGCCTACCTGCCCCCAACACCTGCCTCCTTGGGAGTGTGAGGCCTCTGGTCTGACCACTTGCTCTGACCACTCGCTCTAACACCAGAGGCTAAGATGGAAGGTAGAGCCCATCTCGATTCTGAGTCTCCTTTTGTCCCTTTTGAGCTGGGGCCTTGGGCAAGTTATTCGACATTTACTGGGCGCAGCTTCCTCACTTGTAAAAGGGAGAGGATGGTCCCAGCTATCTTATGGAATTGGTGTGAGATGTCAGTACGAAGTAGTCCACAAATACTGGCTGGCTTCCTCTTCTTTGCTCTGCCACCAGTCCTCAGCTGCCCTCCACGGAGAAGAAAGGTGTGGCCCCGGGGTCCCGATAGTCCACCGCCTCTGCCCTCACAGCCCCAGTGGTGGAGGCCAGGGCGTGAACCGTGGGTGGAAGCCCTGAGCACTGGGGCAGGGGCATCTGGGTTCAGGGTCAAGGGAACCCTCTGTCTTTTAACGTGGCTGATTGTTCCTGTGAGTGATAATTGTGAAGAAGCCACATTAAAAAAAAATTGTTGACCTCCATGCTGGTTACAGATTTGAAGAACGGACAAAACGAGAGGAGAGAAATTTTTAAAAGGGACTTGGCTGTAAAAGCAAAACTAATTATAGATGCTTATATCCACGGCTTGTTACTTATGCCTAACAATTAGCATGCAGCACGATGACAATGATGCAAATCCTTAAATATGTCGCACCGCTAACTTGTTTCATTCAATTGCAACCGTAAGTTCTCTCCATGAACACTTGGCCGTGAAACTTTGTTGTTCAGGTAACGTGCTCGTCTGCTGACAACCCAGAAAGATGAAAGGAAGAACAGTTCCCACAAAGAGAGTACTAATATGTAGTGATCTTTTTTACATTTTACCCCTCAAACGGTACTACGGGAGAGTTGTTATTCTTTTTTTTTTTTTTTAAATAAATTTATTTTATTTTTGGCTGCGTTGGGTCTTCTCTGCTGTGTGCGGGCTTTCTCTAGTTGTGGCGAGTGGGGGCTACTCTTCGTTGCAGTGCGCAGGCTTCTCATTGCAGTGGCTTCTCTTGTTGTGGAGCACAGGCTCTGGGCGCGTGAGCTTCAGTAGTTGTGGCACACAGGCTCAGTAGTTGTGGCTTGCAGGCTCTAGAGCGTAGGTTCAGTAGTTGTTGTGCACGGGCTTATTTGCTCTGCGGCATGTGGGATATTCCCGGACCAGGGCTCGAACCAGTGTCCCCTGCATTGGCAGGCGGGTTCTTAACCACTGCACCACCAGGGAAGCCCAGAGTTGTTATTCTTATTCACATTTTTTTCTAATAAGAAATGAAGGCTCAGGGAATGTAAATAAATGCATAAATCCATAAAGATATAAAATGGACTCAAATAATATTCTGTTTCAAGCTCTTATTCAAATCTGTGTGGCAAAGCTGATCTGTTCAAGGTATTTAATGACACACATAAATGCTTTAATTAATGGCATACAAATGTGAAGAGAGATGGATTGGCATCAATGGGGATTTGGAGGCCTAGGCCTGAGTTCTAGATGTAGGGGCAATTGTGTGACTGCTTATTTGTCCTTGGGGTCCAATTTTCTTAGGTGTTTTTGTGTTTTGTTTGTTTGTTTGTTTTGTTTTTTTGCTGTGCCATGTGGCTTGCAGGATCTTAGTTCCCTGACCAGGGATTGAACCTGGGCCCTCGGCAGTGAAAGCACCAAGTCCTAACCACTGGACCGCCAGGGAATTCCCTCTTAGATGTTTTTGTTTTTTTGATGTTTGTTGGTGTCTGCCTGCACTTTGAATTCTGTAGGCTTCCTAAAAGCTCCAAACTTTTAAAAACAATTCTTTGATCTCCCCAGCATGTTCTAGCATCTGTGAGCTTCTTGAACGGCCTAGCGCCATCTTTAATATTTCAGATACCATAGTCTGTTCCAAACAAATAATAGCACCCTCTATCGACTGTGTGATTCCCTACCAGGTGGATGTGTGGGTCCTTATGCCTGATGGCTCTTGAGGGGAGGAGGCTATGATTGATCTGAATTCTTTTTTTTTTAATTGAAGTATAGATGATGTACAATATTATATTAATTATAGATGTACAATATAATGATTCACAATTTTTAAAGGTTATACTCCATTTATAGTTATTATAGAATATTAGCTCTATACTCTGTGTTGTACAATATATCTTTGTAGCTTATTTCATACAGCTATCTTTGTAGCTTATTTCATATCAGTGTACCTCCCCACTGATAACCACTAATTTGTTCCCTATATCTGTGAGTCTATTTCTTTTTTTTTGTTATATTCACTAGTTTGTTGTATTTTTTTAGATTCCACATATAAGTGATATTATACAGTATTTGTCTTTCTCTGTCTGACTTATTTCACTTAGCCTAATACACTCCAAGCCCATCCATGTTGTTGCAAATTGCAAAATTTCACTCTTTTTTTTTTTTATAGCTGGGTAGTATTCCATTGTGTGTATATATATATGTATATATATATATATATATGTATATATATATATATATATATATATATACCGTGTCTTCTTTATCCATTCATCAGTTGATGGACACTTAGGCTGCTTTCATATCTTGGCCATTGTAAATAATGTTGCTGTGAACATTGGGGTGCATTTATCTTTTTGAATTAGTGTTTTTATTTTTGTGGATATATACCCAGGAGTGGAATTGCTGGGTTATATGGTAGCTCTATTTTTAGTTTTTTGAGAAACCTTCATACTGTTTTCCATGGTGGCTACACCAATTTACATTCCCACCAACAGTGTACGAGGGTTCCCTTTTCTCCACATCCTCACCGACAATTGTTATTTGTGTTCTTTTTGATGATAGCCATTCTGACAGGTGTGAGATGATATCTCATGGTGGTTTTGATTTACATTTCCCTGATGATTAGTGATGTTGAGCATCTTTTCATGTGCCTATTGGCTATACTCTATGTTGCTCTGATCTGATGGCTGTGAAATTCACTTGTAGGGTGTGGAGGAGAAGGAAAGTCAATTTGTCATGATTGAAGAAAAGGAAATGGGGTAAAATAAACTTTTACAGTGTTTTGAAATCTTGAGAAAGCTGGCATGCATTATCCTCTTCAAGGGTGTTTGAGTCACCCTTTTTACTTACTGGTTGGCAGTTACTTCATGTCCCCTGAAAACAATGCATCAATCATCCAATGAATGGTGTACCAGTTAATTTATGGACATAAAGATTAACATGCAATCTGCTAATGCTGTGTTGAGTTTATGATTTTCATAAAGTAGACCAATTTTGAGTTTTATCAACCTCAGTGGTTGAAATTAAAATGGAAATAGCAACATTTGTTTTCTGTTCTCCCTACAAAGCAACTAATTATTTTTCTCTGGGTAATGATAATTAACAATATTCCTCTCATGTTCCTGATCAGTGCACAGCTGGTACTCGGATAATCACAGAGACTTGTTTTTATGTGGTGACATTAAACCCCTGTCTAACTTGGGAAGTACATTCACTGTATACCCTAGCCTCGGTTTATTAATTCTAAATTATCCCTCAATGAACTTCTCGAATTGGGAGCAACATTTACATTAATAAATTGTCGTCAGTTGGAGAGAGAGAGAAGTGTTATCATGACAGTCTACTACCGAGTGTGAGTTTTGTCTGCCTCAGATGCTGCAGTTGGGCTTACCATTTTGATACGTCTGAATAAGGCCCAAGGGACTATCTCACCAACTCATAGTTTTAGAAGGCATTCTTCTTTCAGTTAATCAGGAATGTGCTTGGTGGGCCTGGGCTTTGTGGCTGCGATGCGTTCAGAGAGCTACCCACCCCCACTCCTTGGGCTTTCCTGGAGTGCTGGTCTGGACCAGGGCTGGCCAGAGGACCTATGGTAAGCATCACCCAAGGTTTCCAGAGCTCTGCAGGGCAGCCCTGAATGAAATGCGCTGGTACTTCTACTGCTGTGAAGACTATTATCTTTCTCTTTCTTTGTATAATAATCCCCTTAGGCACAGGGACTACACATCAATGTTTTATCTCCAAGTTTTGCACAGTGCTCGGAAGCTAACAAGTGGATGAATGTTTGATCCTGGCTACCCAAGGAGTCTTGGTGCTAACTGGCCAATGAGTACCGGTGGTGTCTCAACAATCATACAGAAGAAACCATGTTTGCACTCATATTGCCTTAAGAACACGAATGAATGTTATGTCGTTTTTAAGTTCCCACTATGGCAAATTTTAAAATATGATGATACTTTATGCTGGGGAGGATGTGTGAAAAGCACACTTATGCAACCCTTCAGGAAAGAAATTTAGCAATCTCTGTTAAGAATTTGGATGATGTTTGTTTTCATTAATCTGGCAAAATTCAACATCTGGAGGTCAACTTTAAGGAAATAATTCAAAATAGAGAAAGAGCTTTTGACATACCAAGATGCTCATCTCAGATTTGTTTAAAATCATGGCAAACTAGAAACAACCTAAGCTTCCAACAACATGGGGATAGTGAGTGAATTGTGGCATATTCGCTAATTGGAGCTTTACTTGCTGATATAAAATGCTTTCCAAGATTTATAGTAAGATAAAAGAATTCTTATGTTTAGGTCTAAAATTTATACATCATTATCACAATTAAAATATACCATATAGAGAAAAAGCCTGGAAGGAAATAGTATTAAATCTAAGAATAGAAAAAAGACTGAAAGAAAATGCACCAAAATATTAACCTTGGTTGTGTTTTTTTGTTTTTGTTTTCCCAAATTTCAGCACATCCCTTTGATTGTGTCTCCTCTGCTCTTTGGTATTGAGAACGTGTGACCCTGCCCTGTCTCCTTCCTGCTCCATGGTCCATTGTCCAAATCAGATTGGATCATGGTGGTCATGTGACTCAAGGGGGAGAAACTGGATTTTCTCTCCCGGGAATTTACAATTGGGAATTCAGAGAAAGCAAGTCAATTGCTATGCATGTCTTGGATTGAAGGACATGCAAATTTTGGACTAGAAGTGCAGGCATCTTCCCTCACTTGTACAAAGAAAGCAAATTTTCATAAAAATAGGAAGAAAGCAGGTATACAAAGAAAGAAAAAAATAGGAGATCATGGGACCCCAGAGGAAAAACTTGTTTCTGATGACTTTCTAGTTTCTGGTTCTAGCCCTCATGAGGCCTGGCTGAATGCCATAAGATATTCTTGTGTTCTTAAATATATTATTCATATTATTATTATTTTTCTTGAGTCAGTTTCTGTTACCTGAAATCAAGTATAAGTAAACAAGATGCCTTTATTTCCAGATATTTAAAAAATATCCAAAGGGATTATACATTACCACTAAAATATTATTATAGTAAACATAATAATTGATGTATTTTTAAAAAACAACAGATATTTTATCAAGAGCTCTTGTTGAGCTACGTTTGCAATAAGTAAGAAGCATAGGCCACTCGTGGCCATGGAATTACAGTGTTTCTTCTGGTCTTGTTTTTCTGATTTTGGGGAAGTATGATCATTTCATTTGCCTCTAACATACAGTTATTTGTTATTTTAAGCAAACTTACTATGACCTATTTCAATTTTAAAATGATAAAGGAGAATGCCATCCATTAGGGTGGGTTATATCTGGCAGTTCTCACCAATGTCATTGTCTGACCTCTGTCCCTGACTCTTGGCTGAACAGACAAAAATTATGTTTGCCACCACCTGGCCATTTGAAATACTCATGGATAAAAGCATTAATGACATGAGACATTGTTCATAATGTATTATTCAATAAAAATACAGATCACCATTCTAATTATATTAAAAATTCTAACTATATTTAAAAAAAAACCTGGAAAGAAATGTACTTTAACTGTGGTGTAATTGAGGTGTAGCTTTACAGAAAATTAAAATTTTCCTTTTTGTACTTCTTTGTATTTTCCAGATTTTCTACAGTGTATATGAATTTGTTAATAAATTTTTTTAAAACTTAAATTTTTAGTGAAAAAATAATTACCTTAGTCACCAAAACAATCTTGTCTGTCTTCTCTCCTGATTTTATCAGGTGAAGAAATTTAAGAAAGAAGGAAGGATGGAGGAATAGAGCTTGGGCTTCCTTGGATGCTCTACCTGTGGGATGCAGGTCCTCTGGTTGCTCTTTAGGGGAACATTTATTAGGAAGACACGGACTGGAATTTGTTGCCAGTCCAGAGAATCCAAGGCTTACAGCAGGGAATGGCTGAGAGCTCTGGCTTAGGAGGAAGCCTGGCTTTGCTCCTTTCTATCTGTGTAGACTTGAGAAGTTACTTAACTTCTGTAAGTCTCAGCTTCCTCATCTGTAAAATGATGCAGCACGCTCACCGGGTTGTTGAGAGCGTAAAATGAGATAGCATTGTATCAATCACTCAGCAGAGTCACTGGCTCATAGTACGTGGTCATGATGTTTTTATTATTACTGTTAGGTAGTAGACATAAAATCCTCCTATGTACTCTATAAATCCTCCATTCCTATCTGCCTTTCCTCAAGCACCCTGTCCATATTCTGGCCTCTGTTATTTTACCCCTGACATGTCCTTCCTATATCCCTATCAATTCTAAGAGTAGTTAAATCAGTGCTTCTCAAACTTTAATGCCCACAGGAATCACCTGGAGGTCTTGTTAAAATACCAGTTCTGACTCTATGGGTCTGGCTTGCCATCCAAGATTTTGAATTTTTAACAAGCTCCCGTGTGAGGTCCATGTTGCTGTCCAAAGATGACTTCTAGTAGCAAGGGCTAGGATGACCCAGCTCCAATCCAACATCTGTGTGTAATCACCTCCAGTGTCCCCAGCCAGAGTGGTCCTCTCCTTCTTTGGCTCTCAAAGCACATAATTTACACTGCTAATTTAGCACTTCTCACGTTCAGCCTGCTTTGGTGTATTGCCGTATGGGATTCTGTTCACTCCTCTCGAAGCTCCTGACAGTAGATGGTGTGAACCACCCCTGGAAGCTGTCGGCACCAGCACAGGGATGTGTTCTACTGTGCCACCAATGACTGTCAAATTACTGAACTAGATGAAAAAGAAGGAAATGATACCTGAAAATAACACCGCCTGTTACATGAGTATTCACTTAGAAATTGACAACATAAATCCATTTAACTAGTGGAAATAATGGAAGACAGTACTGATGTGAGTAATTCCAAATGACAAATATATGATTGTGATATTTTCTTTCTTTTAAAAATACATTATACGTTATAGAATGCAGGGTGGGATGATATATTGGTTGGGATGACAAAGCCAACATGAAACGAGGTATTTTCCAAAGAACATCAAATAAATGGGTAATAATTTATTTTTCAGACTGTGAGTCTCTTGGGCCATGGTTTAAAAGCAGCCTCCAAATGGACCAGAGGCCAAAGTTGGATAACCAGGTGTGCAGGCTGGACGCGAAATTAGTGGGCTTTGGGGTAACATGGACTTGCTTTCTGTTGAGAGTAATCAGGAAAAAATATGTGGGAAATGAAGAAGGTGAAGTGGGGATCTGTGTTGGGGGAGGTCATCGAGAGGGCCTGACGGCCAGTTGACCCATCAGCTGGACACGGGTCATCAGAAGCCACTCACCCTCCCCTGTCCTTGAAATGTACATTCTGCCCACAGCTCCTGTGGTGGGAGCTGTTTTTAAGGATGCAACCTTGAGCGAGCTCTGTGTTGTTGAGGCCATGTGAATGGAGCATGTGATTGAATCCAGTTAGACCTGTATGTAAACTTTTAAAATTCCAGTGGGGACTGAGCTTCATGATGGTGGAAGAGTAAGACGCGGAGATCACCTTCCTCTCCACAAATATATCTACATGTGGAACAACTCCTACAGAATACCTACTGAATGCTGGCAGAAGACCTCAGACTTCCCAAATGGCAAGAAACTCCCCACGTACCTGGGTAGGGCAAAAGAAAAAAGGAAAAAGAGAGACAAAAGAATAGGGACAGGACCTGCACCAGTGGGAGGGAGCTGTGAAGGAGGAAAGGTTTCCACACACTAGGAAGCCCCTTCGTGGATGGAGACTGTGGGTGGCAGAGGGGGAAGCTTTGGAGCCGCGGAGGAGAGTGCAGCCACAGGGGTGCGGAGGGCAAAGCGGAGAGGTTCCCGCACAGAGGCTCGGTGCCGAGCAGCACTCACCAGCCCGAGAGGCTTGTCTGCTCACCCGCCGGGGCGGGCGGGGGCTGGGAGCTGAGGCTCGGGCTTCGGTCGGATCGCAGGGAGAGGACTGGGGTTGGCTGCGTGAACACAGCCTGAAGGGGTTAGTGCGCCACAGCTAGCCAGGAAGGAGTCCGGGAAAAGGTCTGGAGCTGCTGAAGAGGCAAGAGACTTTTTCTTGCCTCTTTGTTTCCTGGTGCGCGAGGAGAGGGGATTCAGAGCGCCGCTTAAAGGAGCTCCAGAGATGGGCACGACCCGCGGCTATCAGTGCGGACCCCAGAGACAGGCATGAGATGCTAAGGCTGCTGCTGCAGCCACCAAGAATCCTGTGTGCAAGCACAGGTCACTATCCACACTGCCCATCCCGGCAGCCTGTGCAGCCCGCCACTGCCAGGGTCCCGTGATCCAGGGACAACTTCCCTGGGAGAACACACGGCACGCATCAGGCTGCTGCAACGTCACAAAGGCCTCTGCCACAGCAGGCTCGCCCTGCATCCGTATCCCTCCCTCCCCCCTGCCTGAGTGAGCCAGAATCCCCGAAGCAGCTGCTCCTTTAACCGCATCCTGTCTGAGTGAAGAACAGAGGCCCTCACGTGACCTATGCGCAGAGGCGGGTCCAAATCCAAAGCTGAACCCCGGGAGCTGTGCGAACAAAGAAGAGAATGGGAAATCTCTCCCAGCAGCTTCAGGAGCAGCGGAATAAAGCTCCACAATCAACTTGATGTACCCTGCATCTGTGGAATACCTGAATAGACAACGAAGCATGCCAAATTGAGGAGGTGGACTTTGGGAGCAACGACATATATATATTTTTCCCTTTTTCTCTTTTTGTGAGTGTGTATGTGTATGCTTCTGTGTGTGTCTGTCTGTATAGCTTTGCTTTTACCATTTGTCCTAGGGTTCTGTCTATCCTTTTTTTTTTTTTTTACTTAAAAAATATTTTTTTCTTAATTATTTTTTATTTTAATAACTATTTTATTTTATTATACTTTATTTTATTTTATATTATTTTATCTTATTTTATCTTCTTCTTTCTTTCTTTTTTTTCTCCCTTTTACTCTGAGCCGTGTGGATGACAGGCTCTTGGTGCTCCAGCCAGGGGTCAAAGCTGTGCCACTGAGGTGGGAGAGCCAAGTTCAGGACACTGGTCCACAAGAGACCTCCCAGCTCCACGTACTATCAAATGACGAAAATCTCCCAGAGATCTCCATCTCAACGCCAAGACCCAGCTCCAATCAACAACCAGCAAGCTGCAGCGCAGGACATCCTATGTCAAACAACTACCAAGACAGGAACACAACCCCATCCATTAGCAGAGAGGCTGCCTAAAATCATAATAAGGACACAGACACCCCAAAACACACAACCAGACGTGGACCTGCCCACCAGAAAGACAAGATCCAGCCTCATCCACCAGAACACAGGCACAAGTTCCCTCCACCAGGAAGCCTAAACAACCCACTGAACCAACCTTAGCCACTGGGGGCAGACACCAAAAACAACGGGAACTACGAACCTGCAGCCTGCGAAAAGGAGACCCCAAACACAGTAAGTTAAGCAAAATGAGAAGACAGAGAAACACACAGCAGATGAAGTAGCAAGGGAAAAACCCACCATACCTAACAAATGAAGAGGAAATAGGCAGTCTACCTGAAAAAGAATTCAGAATAATGATAGTAAAGATGATCCAAAATTTTGGAAATAGAATGGAGAAAATACAAGAAACGTTTAACAAAGACCTAGAAAAACTAAAGAGCAAACAAACAGAGATGAACAACACAATAAATGAAATTAAAAATTCTCTAGAAGGGATCAATAGCAGAAAAACTGAGCCAGAAGAATGGATAAGTGACCTGGAACATAAAATAGTGGAAATAACTACTGCAGAGCAGAATAAAGAAAAAGAATGAAAAGAATTGAGCACAATCTCAGAGACCTCTGGGACAACATTAAACACACCAACATTCGAATTATAGGGGTCCCAGAAGAAGAAGAGAAAAAGGAAGGGACTGAGAAAATATTTGAAGAGACTATAGTTGAAAACTTCCCTAATATGGGAAAGGAAAGAGTTAATCAAGTCCAGGAAACATAGAGAGTCCCATACAGGATAAATCCAAGGGGAAACACTCCAAGACACATATTAATCAAACTATCAAAAATTACATACAAAGAACAAATATTAAAAGCAGCAAGGGCAAAACAACAAGTAACACATAAGGGAATCCCCATAAGGTTAACAGCTGATCTTTCAGCAGAAACTCTGCAAGCCAGAAGGGAGTGGCAGGACATATTTAAAGTGATGAAAGAGAAAAACCTACAACCAAGATTACTCTACCCAGCAAGGATCTCATTCAGATTTGATGGAGAAATTAAAAGCTTTACAGACAAGCAAAAGCTAAGAGAATTCAGCACCACCAAACCAGCTTTACAACAAATGTTAAAGGAACTTCTCTAGGCAGGAAACACAAGAGAAGGAAAAGACCTGCAATAATAAACCCAAAACAATTAAGAAAATGGTAATAGGAACATACATATCGATAATTACCTTAAATGTAAATGGACTAAATGCTCCAACCAAAAGACATAGACTGGCTGAATGGATACAAAAACAAGACCTGTATATATGCTGTCTACAAGAGACCCACTTCAGACCTAGGGACACATATTGACTGAAAGTGAGGGGGTGGAAAAGATATTACATGCAAATGGAGATCAAAAGAAAGCTGCAGTAGCAATTCTCATATGAGACAAAATAGACTTTAAAACAAAGACTATTACAAGAGACAAGGACGCTACATAATGATCAAGGGATCAATCCAAGAAGAGGATATAGTAATTGTAGATATGTATGTACCCAACATAGGAATACCTCAATACATAAGGCAAATACTAACAGCCATAAAAGGGGAAACTGACAGTAACACAATCATAGTAGGGGACTTTAACACCCCACTTTCACCAATGGACAGATCATCCAAAATGAAAATAAATAAGGAAACACAAGCTTTAAATGATACATTAAACAAGATGGACTTAATGGATATTTATAGGACATTCCATCCAAAAACAACAGAATACACATTCTTCTCAAGTGCTCATGGAACATTCTCCAGGATAGATCATATCTTGGGTCACACATCAAGCCTTGGTAAATGTAAGAAAATTGAAATCGTATCAAGTATATTTTCCGACCACAACACTATGAGACTAGATATCAATTACAGGAAAAAATCTGTAAGAAATACAAACACATGGAGGTTAAACAACACACTACTTAATAACCAAGAGATCACTGAAGAAATCGAAGAGGAAATCAAAAAATACCTAGAAACAAATGACAGTGAAAACACAATGACCCAAAACCTATGGGATGCAGCAAAAGCAGTTCTAAGAGGGAATTTTATAGCTATACAAGCCTACCTTAAGAAACAAGAAACATCTCAAATAAACAGCCTAACCTTACACCTAAAGCAATTACAGAAAGAAGAACAAAAATACCCCAAAGTTAGCAGAAGGAAAGAAATCATAAAGATCAGGTCAGAAATAAATGAAAAAGAAATGAAGGAAACTATAGCAAAGATCAATAAAACTAAAGGCTTGTTCTTGGAGATGATAAACAAAATTGATAAACCATTAGCCAGACTTATCAAGAAAAAAAGGGAGAAGACTCAAATCAATAGAATTAGAAATGAAAAAGAAGTAACAACTGACACTGCAGAAATACAAAGGATCATGAGAGATTACTACAAGCTATTATATGCCAATAAAATGGACAACCTGGAAGAAATGGACAAATTCTTAGAAATGCACAACCTTCTGAGACTGAACAAGGAAGAAATAGAAAATATGAACAGACCGATCACAAGCACTGAAATTGAAACTGTGATTAAAAATCTTCCAATAAACAAAAGCCCAGGACCAGATGGCTTCACAGGCGAATTCTTTCAAACATTTAATGAACAGCTAACACCTATCCTTCTCAAACTCTTCCAAAATATAGCAGAGGGAGGAACACTACCAAACTCATTCTATGAGGCCACCATCACTCTGATACCAAAACCAGACAAAGATGTCACAAAGAAAGAAAACTACAGGCTAATATCACTGATGAACATAGATGCGAAAATCCTCAACAAAGTACTAGCAAACAGAATCCAACAGCACATTAAAAGAATCATACACTATGATCAAGTGGGGTTTATTCCAGGAATGCAAGGATTCTTTAATATACGCAAATCAATGAACGTGATACACCATATTAACAAATTGAAGGAGAAAAACCATATGATCATCTCAATAGATGCAGAGAAAGCTTTCGACAAAATTCAACACCCATTTATGATAAAAACCCTCCAGAAAGTAGGCATAGAGGGAACTTTCCTTAATATAATAAAGGCCATATATGAAAAACCCACAGCCAACATCATCTTCAATGGTGAAAAACTGAAACCATTTCCACTAAGATCAGGAACAAGGCAAGGTTGCCCACTCTCACCACTATTATTCAACATAGTTTTGGAAGTTTAAGCCACAGCAATCAGAGAAGAAAAAGAAATAAAAGGAATCCAAATTGGAAAAGAAGAGGTAAAGCTGTCACTGTTTGCAGATGACATGATACTATATATATAGAGAATCCTAAAGATTCTACCAGAAAACTACTAGAGCTAATCAATGAATTTGGTAAAGTAGCAGGATACAAAATTAATGTACAGAAATCTCTTGCATTCCTATACACTAATGATGAAAAATCTGAAAGTGAAATTAAGAAAACACTCCCGTTTACCATTGCAACAAATAAAATATCTAGGAATAAACCTACCTAAGGAGACAAAAGACCTGTATGCAGAAAAGTGTAAGACACTGATGAAAGAAATTATAGATGATACAAATAGATGGAGAGATATACCATGTTCTTGGATTGGAAGAATCAACATTGTGAAAATGACTCTACTACCCAAAGCAATCTACAGATTCAATGCAATCCCTATCAAACTACCAGTGGCATTTTTCACAGAACTAGAACAAAAAATTTCACAGTTTGTATGGAAACTCAAAAAACCCCGAATAGCCAAAGCAATCTTGAGAAAGGAAAACAGAGCTGGAAGAGTCAGGCTCCTGGACTTCAGACTATACTATAAAGCTACAGTAATCAAGACAGTATGGTACTGGCACAAAAACAGAAATACAGATCAATGGAACAGGATAGAAAGCCCAGAGATAAACCCACACACATATCTTCACTTTATCTTTGATAAAGGAGGCAAGCATATACAGTGGAGAAAAGACAGCCTCTTCAATAAGTGGTGCTGGGAAAACTGGACAGCAACATGTAAAAGAATGAAATTAGAACAGTCCTTAACACCATACACAAAAATAAACTCAAAATGGATTAAAGACCTAAATGTAAGGCCAGACAACATCAAACTCTTAGAGGAAAACATAAGCAGAACACTCTATGACATAAATCACAGCAAGATCCTTTTTGATCCACCTCCTAGAGAAATGGAAATAAAAACACAAATAAACAAATGGGACCTAATGAAACTTAAAAGCTTTTGCACAGCAAAGGAAACCATAAACAAGACGAAAAGACAATCTTCAGAATGGTTGAAAATTTTTGCAAATGAAGCAACTGACAAAGGATTAATCTCCAAAATATACAAGCAACTCATGCAGCTCAATATCAAAAAAACGAACAACCCAATCCAAAAATGGGCAGAAGATCTAAATAGACATTTCTCCAAAGAAGATATACAGATGGCCTACAGACACATGAAAGAATGCTCAACATCATTAATCATTAGAGAAATGCAAATCAAAACTACAATGAGATATCATCTCACACTGGTCAGAATGGCCATCATCAAAAAATGTACAAACAATAAATGCTGGAGAGGGTGTGGAGAAGAGGGAACCCTCTTGCACTGTTAGTGGGAATGTAAATTGATACAGCTGCTATGGAGAACAGTATGGAGGTTCCTTAAAAACTTAAAATAGAACTACCATATGACCAAGCAATCCCACTACTGGGCACATACCCTGAGAAAACCATAATTCAAATAGAGTTATGTACCACAATGTTCATTGCAGCTCTATTTACAATAGTCAGGACATGGAAGCAACCTAAGTGTCTATCAACAGTTGATAAAGAAGATGTGGCACATATATACAATGGAATATTACTCAGCCATAAAATGGAATGAAACTGATTTATTTGTAGTGAGGTGGATGGACCTAGAGACTGTCATACAGAGTGAAGTAAGTCAGAAAGAGAAAGACAAATACTGTATGCTAACACATATATATGGAATCTAAAAAAAAAAAAAAAAAAAGAAAGAAAATGGTCAGAAGAACCTAGGGGCAAGGCAGGAATAAAGATGCAGACCTACTAGAGACTACACTTGAGGATACAGGGAGGGGGAATGGTAAGCTGGGAGAAAGTGAGCGAGTGGCATGGACATATATACACTACAAAACGTAAAATAGATAGCTAGTGGGAAGCAGCTGCATAGCACAGGGAGATCAGCTTGGTGCTTTGTGACCACCTAGAGGGGTGGGATAGGGAGGGTGAGAGGGAGGGAGATGCAAGAGGGAAGAGATATGGGGAGATATGTTTATAACTGATTAATTTTGTAATAAAGCAGAAACTGACACACCATTGTAAAGCAATTATACTCTAATAAAGATGTTAAAAAAAAAAATTCCAGTGGGCAGGTATGGAGATCTGCTTGTCTTGTCGTTACCCAAGACAAGCCTCACATGGAAGTTCCCTTGCTTATTAAATCTGCCACCTGCCAGTCTGGAGTGTCTGACTCTTTCTCCTCGCTGTGCGTGTCAAGGCCAGTTGGTGAACCAACAGTCTGCCCCTCTGGGTGTTTCCTGGTGGCTGGATCGCAGGGCAAGTGCCCTGCCTGACTGTGGGGTTTGTTCAGCCTGCCACGGGCTCCCCCTTGTATAATTCTGACCTACTTTCTCTGGAACAATTGGCATTTCATTTCAGGAGGACTTTCAATCTTATTTAAAAAAATCTAATCAAAATAAACAGAAGAGAAAACTCCATTTCGAGTAACCTTTTACTTGTCTATCACTTATGTCCATAGGGAAGCTTAAAGAATTTTCATCAGTACACTAAAAAGTAGATAGTTTGCTGTGCTGCAAATCTTTTCAATGCTCGACTCCAAATCTCCAGAACTGCTGAGACATTCTTATCAAGAAATCATCTGGGGAAACTTCGCAGCTCCTGTTTTCATGAAGAGGTCCTAGTGGGGATGAGGTTTACGCCGAACTCTTTTAAAATTTTGTTTCTGTATCTTGTGCCTGGGATCCAGCGTTAGTTACAGAGTAAACAGTATTTTCCAAAGACTGACAGGATCAGCTGCTTGGGGAATGTGGCCGGTGACCTCCCTGATGGATGACCGTCCTGCAGGCTGCTTCCAAGTCAGTTGAAAGGTAAGCGTTCTTTCTGTATAAGGGCACACTGCCTTGGAACGTGTTTCAGTTTCCACTGATAAAGCTGAAAGTATATCCTGGGTATATGCCCGCTGTCAAAGGGCACGGAGCCGTGACTTTGGGGGCAAAGTGATTTGTCATGTCCACACAACAACAGCTAAGCTGCCGGGGTTAGGGGAGAAGTGAACAATGGTGTAAAATCTCATTGCTTTGCTTAGCTGCAAAGACCCAGGAAAACTTAAATCCAGAACTCCTTTCTGACGTGAGAAACACACGCTGGAATTCTAATATTCAAAAAGTAAAGGCTTTCATCTTTGAATCCTTTTTCCTGAAATCTTGTTAATTTAACCTGGCTATTGTCTTCACTCCTGAGACAGCAATGGTGTGTGTGTGTGTGTGTGTGTGTGTGTGTGAGAGAGAGAGAGAGACACTAATTGACTACTGGGAAGTGTATCTACTATTCAGAGGGCCTGCACATATAGTGTATATGTTTGTGTATATATAAATATTTGTGTATATGTAAATATAGTGTATATACTATATATGTGTGTATGTGTATGTATGTGTATATATATATATATATGTATATATATATATATATATATATATATATATATATATATATATATATATATACTGTACAAATAATGTATATTGTAGGTGCTGAGTATAGCACAGTTGAGAAAACAAAACTTGCTGGACTTGGATCCCGGGCTGATTTTTTTCAGCTTATGTGTTACAGGCTCTGGAGATAAGGATTTCATTTCATATCAGAATCATTGCTCTTGTCAATGTTAATTGATATTAGTGTTTGTTTTAAAAACCTCTCATTTTATTTTTCAATAAGTTTTGATAAAAGAATTGCATTTTTCAGATGCACACATTTAAAAAGATAACACTTTTCAAAGTTCTCACAGCTCTCACTTAATTGAAATATTTTCTAATGCTCCAAACAAATGCTCTACCATCAAAGGTGATTTTGTAAAGAAAATATTCTTTTCCTTCCGTTGACTAAAATGTCTTGCCTAGAATCATTTAAAAAATATGGCCCAGAACCAAAATAAGGGATCAAATAGTAACAGAAGTCAAAAATATCATATTCCAGTAGAAAAGGTTTGTGTTTCATTGAAGACTGGTAATTACAAAGGTACAAATTTGTTAAGCTGTCATTATCATAATTATCATATTATGATATTTTGGGGTTTGCTTTTGTGTCCATTTGGCAGCTTCCACTTATAAAAAAATGTTTATTACCTAGTGACAAATTCAGCTTTAAGAAATTCCTCTGTAGACATTATCTTTTCACAAGCTATGGGCATGTACCTCTGGCCTGCAGAAGCCATAAAGGGGCTTACAAATGGTGACAGTGGGAGGTTAAAGTCTTTGGGTCTTTGCCTATTTGCAAGATGCACAGACAGACCGGAAGATAAGAGTCAGAAGGATTTTCTAGAATAAGAGTTCACAACTGCTGCCTGAGGGTTCACAGTGGCCAAAGCTGATAAAAAGACTCAGGTAGGGATGCTGGGAAAACCAGGAAATTCTGGGGACTAGTCTCTGTGTTTTGTTTTTCACTGTCACCCCTCCCCCTCATCCCATTGGACCATCAAACAGAGCCTCCTAGAGACATAGGCATACATTTTGAACCAAAAACAACACCAACAGGTCCAAAGTTAGCTGTTTGAGTGAGATAAGTTCTCAGCACTGGGTCTAGTTGGAATTGCATTTGGTGTTTGAGTGCCACAGGAAACAACCCTGGAGTGGGACGCGGGGGGTTCTTGGGACAGGATATGGCACCTGGAGGCATGTGCTGAGTGCAGTGTCCTGGATCACTACTAAATGGGTGTGGGGTTACATGGGCTTCTGACTTGGCTGTGGAGAGCACGTAGGACCCATGTCTGGGAAATGCTGTGTAGAATGATAAGAAACCCATATAAAAGGTGTTCCTTGTCTCAGAAGAGGATCCTATCTTAATAAAAAGATATTTATCCTTGGTGCATACAATGAGGAAGATCTTCAGTTGTCTACACCATGCTCTGCAGACTTGTCATTCTTTTAAAAAGAAGACAGCATTTGTTTTTCATGTCTCATGGGTGTCTACCTGCCTTGTGACGTTTCAGCAGCAGAGCATTTATCTGTGCTTTTGTTGTGGAGATGAAAGATTCTTTAAATGGCAGGTGTGGGGAAGTTACCACTATTAAAGAAAACAAAACAAAACTGTATTTAACTCTTGGATCCAGTAGATGAACAAGTCATTTTAATAGCTGCAAACTCTACTTTCCCCCAGTTTTTGAATATGAGCACAAAACCTGAGCAGCTGAGATTTCCCCAGCCCCACAAGGCATATGGAGATCATGCAAAGGAATGGAGTGAGGTGGCAGTGTCTTGAAGCAAATATCATTTGCTGAGGGTTATTTGTTTCACTTTTGAATGAAATTCTTGCTGGCCTACTGTAGAGTAGATTTTAATTTCCTGTTTGGAGTGACCCGTTGCTCATATTATATTCCTGGGGAAAAATCATAAATTCCCATCTTAGAAAGGAATTATAGATCTTCCTCTGTTTTTTTTTTTTTAAATAATACCTTCATTGAACTATAAGTCACATACCATAACATTCATTCTTTCAAAGTATACATACAATTCAGTGCTTTTTAGCATACTCAGAGTTATGTAGTCATCATCATTATCTAATTTCAAAATATTTTCATCACCCTCAAAAAACCCACCCCTACCCACCAGCAGTCACTCCAAAGTCTGCTTTTTCCCCTCAACCCCTGGCAACCATTATCTATTTCTATGGATTTTCCTATTCTGGACATTTCATATAAATGAATCGTAAAAAGTCACTTTTTGTGACTAGCTTCTTTCACTTCAGGGTTCATCCACATTGCTGTATGTATCAATACTTCATTCCTTTTTATTGCTGAGTAATACGCTTCTGTATGATATATCCCCTTTCATGTGTTGATAGACATTTATGTTTTCACTTTTTGACCATTATGAATAACGCTATCATGAACATTTGTTTACAAGATTTTGTATGAACATATACAAAACTTCTAGGTATATACCTAGACGTAGAATTTCTGGATAATATCGTAACTCTGTATATAAGGTTTTGAGGGGCTCCCACACTGTTTTCTAATGTGATTGTTCCACTTTATAACCACCAGCAATGTACAAGGATTTCGGTTACCCACATCCTTGCCAATGCTTACTGTCTGCTTTGATTTTAGCCATCCTAGTGGGTGCAAAATGCTGTCTCATTGTGGTTTTGATTTGGGTTCCTTAATCACAATTTTGTTGAACAGCTTTTCATGTGCTTGTTGGCCATTTGTTTGTCTTCTTTGGAGAAATGTCTATTCAAATCCTTTGCCCATTTCAAAAACTGGGTTTATTTGTCTTTTTTTATTGTTGATTTGTAAGAGTTCTTTATGTATTCTGGATACAAGGCTCTTATCAGATAAATGATTTGCAAATATTTTCTCCCATTCTCTCTGTTATTTTTTTTTGCCACATTTGTTAGGACTTTGATACTATCTTTGAAGTGAACTTTTTTTCCTAGATAAACTTCACGAAGCCGGGGGAAATAATGGCATGCACTTTCACCCGAAACTGCTTGATGGCAGACACTGTGTGAAGTTCTTTGCACCTGTTACCACATTTTAATTTTTGTCATAACATTAAGAGGTTGATATCATTCCTTTATTAAAGGGAGAGGGCACTGAAACTCTGAGAATTAATTTGCTTAAAGTGACCCAACTAGAAAGTGGCAGAATCTGCAAATAAATTCAATTCTTCCTGCTTCCTGAGTCTATTTATTTCTCCTTTACTCTAATGGTTAGTGTTTTGAGTAAGATAAGTGAGCAATCCATATTGTATTCATCTATAGTATGATTTGCGTTGGATAAACATGCATTTTATTCCTGTGTTTCCTACCAAAAGTCTTTTAAATAATAGTGCATTAAATATCTTGTCACTTCCATTTGATACATTTCCCTCATCTCCCCCTCCTTCCCTTCCTCCCTCTTTCCTTCTTTGTTTTTTCCTTTCCTTCCTCTCTCTCCTGCCCTCTTTCCTTTACAAGTCCTTTATTTAATCTTTATTATGTTCTAAGTGCCTGGATAAAGTGGTAAATAAAGTACCCTCTGGTGCTTATACAGTAGTAGGAGAGATGAACTGCAAATAAATATTAGATATGTATAAACTTCAAATATCATGTGAAATAATAGACCCCCAGAGGTAATAAGAGCTATGAAGGAGAAAACAGCAAATGAGTGGACAGAGGGTTTGCTATTTTAGATAGTTACTGGGGAAGCTCTGGATGAAGGGAGAATGGAGCCATGTGACTCTGGAGAGAGGACTCTCCGGTCAGGGGCAGGAGACGTGTTTGTCGTGATTGATGAACAGGAAGGAGACCCATGTAGCTCATCTCTTCTGTTGGACCAGCAAGTGGACAAGGGCTGGCTTTTGCATGGGCATGATCTTACCTAAGAAAGCTCCTGTCCCTAAAACATATGTAAAATATATTTAAGCATATCTCTGTATACGGATGGAGTAAGTGGTCCTCACCATACAGTGCTGGGGCTACAGACCCACTTGCCCTGTTGTGCCTGGGATGAGATTACTTGTTCAGAGGTGCTGAAGTGCCCAGTGGGTAGGTGCTTGGGCCAGGGGGCTTGAGTGCCAGCTATTGGCTATGTAACTGTGTCTTATTTTATCAACTATAAAATGGGTGCATTAATTTGCTAGCACTGCTAGTCTGTTAAGTCACAGGCTGGGTGACTTAAAGAACAAAGATATATTTCCTCACAGTTCTGGAAGCTAGAAGTCCAAGATCAAGGTGTCGGCAGGGTTGGTTTCTTCTGGGGCTCTCTCCTTGGCTTGGAGATGACCATCTTCTCCCTGTGCCCTCACATGGTCTTCCCTCTGTGTGTATCTTTGTCCTAATCTCCTCTTCTTACAGGGACACCAGTCATATTGGATTAGGTCCCCACCCTTATGACTTCATCTTAAATTAATTACCTCTGTAAAGACCCTATCTCTAAATATAATCTTATTCTGAGAGACTGGGGGTTAGGACTTCCACGTATGAATTTTGGGGGAACACAATTCAGCTCATAACAACGGAGAAAATAGTAGTATCTACCTAGAAGTGTTTAACAAACAGGAGAAAGAAGTAGGCAGAATAGTATCTACCTTCTAGAAGTGGTTTGGAGAATTAATTGAGGTAATATATGGAAAGTCTTAAAGCCGCTCCTGGCACATGGTGAGTGCTATGGGATTGTGCTATGTAAGAGTGCTATTATATCTTATTTATATCCAGTCACGTTTACATTGTGAGTTTGTTGGGGAAGAAAAGTAGAGATTGTGTCTTTTCACTTTATTATTGTTTTTATTCATTATTTAAAAAAAATCTGCCTACATCTAGGGTAATCGTCACCCATTATGTATACTCAGTACATGTTTGTTGAATTAAACTTTCCATCCCTCCCACTGGCACTGGCATGTCCCTGTCATTATACCTGTTATCTTCTCCTTCTGCAACCAGCTCTGCATCCTACCATCCCCCTACTCCCAACTGGATCCTGAATTTCTCCTTCCGGCATTACACCAGCAATAACTGTTTCCTTTTGCAACCATAGCATGCCTTTTTTTTTTCCTAGAGAGATTTTGGAAGTTCCCTTCACATAAAATTTCAACTCTTGCCTTGATTTTGACATATACCAATCTTGCCTGTTATTCAGCCTATAAGACGTCATTGCAAATGTATTAGGACAACATGTGTGATTCCCTTTCTGGAACTCAGAGGTGAGCCAAAGAGGGAAGCCCCTTTGGCCCATAAGTCTGATAGACCATTTCTGAATTCTCATCCTGAAGCAGGGCTAGCTAGGTTTATTTCTACTAAATGTTTCACTTCTGGAATCCTCAGCCCTTCCATCCTGATGCAGAATAAGCTCTAGAGCAACCCTGCCTGGCAATAGAGAACCAGCTGTAATCACGCTAAAGGACAGAGCCTCATAACTCATTTCCTAAAATGTTTCCTAAAAGTGGAGGAAAAACCGATAGGAAATTTAAGTTACGATCACAAACAGTTGTGAAAACGATGTTTGAAAAGGCTGAGAGACTAGGCCACTGTAGAGATCAGTCTTAGCTTACTCTGAAAGCCATTTTTATTTTTTATTGCCATTCGCATATGTAGTTTGCTGCAAAAAAAACAAAAAACAAAAAACAACAACAAAACCCGGAGAGTTAATTACCATCATGCCACACAGTTAATTTTCTTTCAAGCATGTAACAATTTCAAAAGAATTCTGAGAACATTTGTTCCATTGGAAAGATGAATTTCATCTTCTCTGTCATAACTTTGTTCCCAGTAGAAAAGCCAGGATAATGAAGAAAAAAATCAGTTTTGTGAAGGAAAACACTTTCCTTTCATGAAGTTTCTAAATATCATTTGCCCACTTTTCATGGAATAAAACTGACACCCATTGAATATATGTGTTGTGTGTCTGAATAGTTTTAATTAGTTTTCCTTTGCACTTCCCTTTAAGTGACTTTTTAAAGTTTTGAGCTACAAAATAATGCATAAATGTCTAGACTGCCGGGACCCAAATTGGAATTTGGAAGTATGGGACTGGCTGATTCATATTTGCTATATGACCATCACATTTGTCCTTTTAAAATTGATTTATTAGGCCCATATTCTAGAGTATATTTTATTGTGCTGCAGTGGCTACTAATGAAATCTTTGATAGTGGCTTTTTGTCACAGACGTCTTTCTTGACTCAGGTAACCTAACATGTTGGGATAGCCTCCTGTTGGAGAGTTTGCTTTTATATCAAGTGACATTTATCATTATCTAAGGCCAGCTGCCTGACTTCTCTTCAGTGCTCTGTTTATGGGGTTTGAACATCTATAAATGGAAACACTAGCTAACCAGAAATTATCGCCAGGGCTTTCTGATAGTGTCCTGGGCTCTCACAAGTTGGAATGTCCTGCAATATCTAACACGTAAGCGCGTCACATCGTTTTCTAGACAGAATCGGAATCTCACTTTTTCTGTCTCTCTCTCTCTCATTCTCTTTCAACATGGAATTTGAAAAGCATGAAAAAGGAAGCTTATTAAACCAGAATTTAGAGGAGAAACTGAAGGTAAGACTAGTGAGATTTCGCAAACACAGCTTTATGATGTGACTGATGGAGTAAAAATCAGCTGTCATAGTTTGGAAAAGTTGTACCAGGCAGCCTATGTTTCCATGTTTTTCTGGTCAACAACCTTGAAATGAATGAGTTTCAAGGGCTTTACTGAAAACAATGTAATAAAATTATTAATGCGTTGTCATTACCAGAATGTGGGCAAATTTGATTTAGTTAATGATGTGGTTTATCTCCATTTTTAAAACCAGAATCCACTTATTTTGAGCCCTTGTTGTGATTGTCTCAATACTGGGAGATTATTGTCTTTACTGATAAGAGGTTTAACGAATGTTCAAAGCCCAGTTTCTCTCAGAGATACCAGAAATATGTGTCAGGAGAAATATAAGAATTATGGACTGTTTTAATGTTTTATGGAATAAGTTAATGATCTTCTGGTGTAAGGATGAAGTTTACTCTTCAAAAAGTTTTTAGTTTTAGGCTATAAAAGTTGTAAAAGTAGCTTTACCTTGATGTTAAGAAATTCAATGTCAATGAACATAGTGGTCACTTCTATTTGCTCAAACATAAAATATAGTGTAACCTGGAGTAGAATGTATTGTTCATGGTCCACCTGATGAGTATAGGAGGCTAATTGTGTTTGTAAAGTTACTGTGGCTTCAGAGTTAATGTTAGAACAGGGCCGGCTAATTTTAAAAGCAGTGCAAGTAGCAAAAAGTAAATCCATATTGAGTTTAAGACCGTGGCTTCTTAAACTCGTGAGACTGCATTGCTCTGGATTTCTGACGTTCAGATGTATGCACTAGTAGTGATATTCTTGAAAGATAGAAAGAAGAACAATACTGGGTTGAAAACTCTTAAGGTGTATTAGAATTTCAAGGTCTTGAAGAAATACATTGGATAAAATACAACCTTTTCTTAAAGGATTCGGGTCATTTTGAATATCGACTGTGGACCTCTATTCTAGGTGGTTGTTTAAACATGTCACGGCCATAGACTACTTTGCTTTTTGACTGTTTTGAAAAGCCATGTATTATTGTAGAACTAACCAGGGGTTTTGAGTCAGAAAGATCTGGTGCAAATTCTCAATCCATAACTTCTAAATGTAGGACAATGGGATTTTGTTTAAGCTTTTTGAGTCTCAGTTAACTTACTTGTTGAAGGGGAACAGTAATACCTAATTTGAAGGCTGTCATGAGCATTAAAAACTATAATGTATGTGAAGTCCCTCGGCTGAGACTGATGTTTTCAAACGGTTTCTGGCCTGACTTACTTAGCAAGTACATACCCAGGGTTTGTTTATATAGAAAGAGAAAGCTGAAATGCGTTTCAAAGTAAAGGGAAAACTCAGATATGTTAACCATAATGGCTTAGTGGTTATAAAACCTTGATGGAACCAGATAGAGGGTAAATAAAACACGAATAAGAGTTGCTATGAATTAGTGTGAAATTTGACCCAGAGCTCCCTGGCAATCTCTTACAGGAAGTTTTGCAAATAAACATAGTGGATATGGGGCACGTGAACAAAAGTGAAAATGATCTCTTGGTGTATAAAAATCTCACTGCCTGGGAGGTCACACATTCTTCATGCCGGACTCTACCTGGAACACAGCTATGAATCTAGAAGTGAGCTAAATCCTCTCCTTAGAGGGAGTAGCTGCCACGGAATTCATGGACTTTACTCTGGAGGGGAAGCCTAGGGCTGGCCTCTGATTAATTTCCAGAAGACTGGAGGAAAATCTGGGGCCAATCAAAAGGCACCAGAATATCCAATCTGTACTGAGCAGAAACTGTTCTCAGGTAGGGAGGGAACACAGTAAATAAAGTTCAGTACTTGGGGAAGTTACCTGTACAGATAAATAGATAAATAATAAGTAAATAATAAATAAGTAAAATTCAGGCAAGAAATTCTGACTACTCTCTGAACTCTTTCTTTTAGATTATTAAATGCGTCAACAAAGAATTTCACTTACATTGATCTTCAACCGAAATTTCTTAATGAAAAGGAACAATTCATGTATTAACATAGTAAAACTGGTCATGCACTTCAGGGCATTCTGACATCGTAATGGTTTCTTTCTCTAAAAGATGATAAGAACAAATAGATCTCACACAAAAGTCTAATAATTTCTATCACATTAGTATATCTCAAGAGACAATTCTATCTCCCAAGCAATAAATGTTCAGTAAGTATCACAAAAATAATGATAATGAGAAGGGTATTGCATCCAACTCATTTTATACTGATGCTTGGTAGAAGCAAATTAAGAAAGTAGTCAATTGCTGAATATCATCAATATTGCTTTTTTGAGTAAAAGTAACTCTGAGATTGAGAAAGAAATTTGTCATCTGACAGTTTTTTTAAACAGGATGTATCTAACATAAGAAGCTAAAAACTTGTATTTTAAATAAAATTCTACCTTTAATATGTAAACATTTTTTGACATTTTAAATTTGAGGGTGAAAGCCTTATCCGATGACATGCAGATTTCCTTAGGATCTCACAAAAAGCGTTCTTCTCAATTTTAGGAAAAGAGAATCCTGCCACTTTTAAATACAATGAAAGAGAAAAGACACTGAAGAAAAAACTATGGGTAAAATATAAAAACACAAAGTATACATTTAAAAATTCTGTGGTAATTCAGTGAAGGGTAGCACTTTAAGGTTATATTAGTTATCAATTCATAGGTTCATTAATATAAATAAAATTAATTATTTTCTAAGAAGAAATCTGTTAGCAAATAAAACACGGAACTGCTGTTTTGGTTATAATTCCTGTTGTTATTATCTGATGGCAAGTTTGAGTTTTGTTTGGAGCATCTTCAGAGATGCAACCTAGTGTCTATTAGGTAGGATTGTCCTCAGAAAGAAACAAAAAAGAGGCTTTCAGATCAATACACGTTCCTGAATGCCTAGTTGGAACAAGACAGGTACTAAGGGCTGCAGCAGAACATGCATGATAAAGAAAGTCTTGGCCATCAAGGAGATTATCGTTTTGATTATTTTTAGTAGATTATAAAAGAATAATGGTAAGTTTTAGTAGCTTAGACATATTCTAAGTGTACAAAACAAAAACATTCCAAATTCTTTTTTCTCACATAGACTTGGGACAGCAAGACTATAATTATGCATCAGAATGTCTTAACAATGGGAACAATTGTAAAGCATTTTATGCAGTAACATAGTTCATTTCATTATAAATGTCTACTGTTGAAGGAGGTAATGGGGAGGACATGACCTCTGGTTGACCCAAGAGTAGGACCCAGGCAGTGGAAGTCTCCTCACCCCTCCCCTGTCCTTAGAATGTGCTTTCTGCCCACAGTTCCCACAGTGGGAGCTGTTCCAAGGACGCAGCCTTGAGAGGAACGTGATGCTGAGACCAGCTGGGTGGTACCATCTGACTGAACCCAGTTACGACCTCTCTATAAACTCTTAAGATTCTGGCAAGCGATCCAGGGGATCCAGTCCTCTTGCTGATGCCCGAGACAAGCCTGGTATATAAGTTCCCTGCTTATTAAACCTGCTACCCACCAATCTGGAGTGTCTGCCTCTTCTCCAGTCTCTCCTTGCCCTCCCTGCATGGGGACCAATTTCAAATTTCACCCAGCAAGCTCCCAAGGCTTCAAACCAACATCTATATATCTTTTTTCCAACTGTATCTAACTAGGGTCCCTGATAACAGGTACTCAGTAGGTGCTGACATACCTGAAAAAAAAAGTGTATACTGCTGATGTTTTTGGTGAGTTATCTAGAGATTATTTTCAGTATAGCTAGAGTGTTGTTTCTGATCTATACATAATTCCAGACAAGATAGCATCACATAATACAATAAGTGGTAAATTTAGGGTTGTAATTCTCTGGAGGTAAGGTACTGAATCTCTCTATCTTTATATCATAATTGATTGCCTTAAATCCTTAATAAACTAATTTTGGTGATGACCAAAATGAAGGGAAATGAAAACAAATGAATGAACAATGTGACATCTCCTTTTCTTTGACATTTGATTATTTATTTTGAAAACTTTCTTCCATTTCTTTGCATTTGTAAGAGTGGATCAATGACTCTTGCTATGTTCTGGATTTTACTGAGAAAGTTGCCTTAGATGTCCATTGTGTCTGTTCATTTTGATGGTAGAGGATGTGAGTTAATTTGTTCCCAAACCTTAACTCCCCCATGCTGCTGGCTCGTTTGTTTTTATGGGTGGCACCATCATGGAGCTTGGTAGGCATTTGGGCATCTCTAAAAATGCTGCTGGTCTCTCGGGCATGTCTGTGGTGCCTACTATGCATTCTATACCCCTATTTGGCACCCCTGCCAAGATGGCCCATTCGTCATCAGTATATTTTGAATTCACTATTCCCTTTTCTTCAGAGAGGGCCAGAGCTCTGTAATAAGTTGACACCCAGCATACTCTGTGGAAATAATTATTTTCAAAAAACAGATGGGCGGTAATGAACACGATTTTATAGTAAATGCCTCAATAAGCATCTCTTGACTGGAAGGCAAACAGGAAACTCAGAACTAGGATTCTCTGAATTTCTGAGCTCAGTGTCACTTCTGAATTTTTAATAAGATCAGTTACGTTGTTCCCATGACTTATGGGGATAAGAACTCTCTGAGAACTCAGTAAAGGGGATGCAGGATTGATCAGTCTGTACCAGGTATTCAGGAGTTCATTGATTAAGACATACTCTCCAAAGAACTGAAACAGCCCTCAAGCATTATGAGTAGTAAGAAGAGTCTGGTTTCACCCTGGCTGAAGATGCATAGTTGCAAAGAGTAACCATGAATCCTGATTATTTGGCAGATCAAAGTGAAAAACTAAATAATGGCTCTTAAAGCACTCTTTCATAAGAAATAATCCCACTCTAACCTCTCTCTGTCCTCCTCTCCATAGAGTTAGTAACAAATGTTTAAAAATTCCTGAAGAATATGTAGGATGAAATAAAAAAAGGAGGGAAGAGACGAGATGCCATGTTGGTGGTGGATCACAGGAATGAATGGGAAATCCACTAAGCAGTGGGAATAGAATCTTAATGGGCATCATTGCAGAATGAGGTGATACTGGGAAAATGATGAGTTAGGGTAGGAGAGGGCATGCAGGTGTTCTGAGGACCATCCTACCATATCTATGAAGATCGGAACAGAGAACCTATGCCTCTGGGGATGTGTGTGTGTGTGTGTCTGTGTGTGTGTGTGTCTGTGTGTGTGTGTGATTGTATGGTGCTGAAGACTTCTTATTCCAAAGAAGAGACCTTCTTCCCTCTTCCTAAGTGCCATCTGGTGTGGTGAAAGGCATGTTGTATATGAGTCTAGGACCAGTATTGGTGGGAAAGTTGTGTTTGTGTGGCTTTTGACAAATCACTTAACCTTTGGTGTCCTTATCTACAAGGTGAGAGGCTGGGTTGGATTTTCCAAGATTGCTACTCTATCTAAAACTTTATGAGTCTGTAGAAAAATACCCTTTGGCTGTATGCTGATTAAATCCTTGCCATACCAAACAATGCCTCTTTATACAAACATTGAAATAGTTTATATTTTTATGTCATCACTGACTGAATGTAAAATGTAAAATAGAAGTCCTTGTGATTAGATTAAACCTTCCTTGCAGTAGGAAGTTCACAGTTCAGTACTCATGAATTGAATTGCATATATTTTCGATGTTTTCACTGAGAAATGAGAAATGACAAAGATTTGAGAAGATTTGAGGACTGAATCATGGAGGAAAATTATGGAATAGATGGAGAAAGAAGCATGTAAATGCCTCAATATTAATATTGAGATATTATCGAAATAAGGTGTTCTATTTTCTTACGATATTACATAAAATAAAGTGGACACTTTATTTTCATCGGGAATAACAATTTAGAAAATATGAGCTCTGTGTTTTAAATGTTATTCTAAGATGGTTTGTTTAGGGCGTATTCATTCCCTTTTGTAGTTCTCGCTGCTCCCTGCAATGTGCCTGACACAGATAACTTGGTCCCTTTGCAACTCTAATTTTAGTCTCTTTTGCAACTCTAATTTTAGTCCCTTTTGCATCACTGAGGTTGGGGAAAAAGTAGATTGCACACGAATGGCAAAATCCTAGTCACCCTTACGATTTTTCTTTTCCCTTGAAGAAAAAAAATGAGGGCTGTGCCTGTTAGAACCCAGGGCGGGGAGGTGAAGAGTAAAGTGAAACTGATGAGGATCCAGATTTATACCTTACGGTTCACACGAAGTTCTCGAAACCATCCAGTCTTTTGAAAACCACTGCTAATTAAAGCAGTGTCTGCTGATAATGTAAGTCTGAGATGCACTGATTGAATGGATCTTTTGCTAGAGCTCTGTGTGATGGTGAGTAACAGAAGAGGGATGGATGGCAGGCTTTAACTGAGCTGTGATTTCACAGTGACATTTATAATATCCTGTACATGTGGTGAGATAGTTTCTAGGTTCTCATTGTGGGAATTACAGTGACTTACCTAGCCAGTTCTGTTCTGAGTATGGCTCCCCCCAGGAAATGACAAATAGGCTGCTGTATTAGTGATGGAATTATATTTGAGAGCCATGGGCTTTATTTTGCTATCTGATCTTCATAAAAATAAGGAGATGATTTTTAAAAATGGCAAGAGAATGTCTGTGGTTTAACTGCTGGTTTCTCTCTTTTATTTATAACCTAAGTTTTTCTGAAGGGTCCTTTCATCAATTTCCTTTTCAGTTAGTGGGCGTTTCCTTGCATGGGTAGCTTCTGGGGAAGACATCACCGCAGATTGTTCTCCGAAACAAGCTGGATGTCAGGATGTAGCCATTCAGAGACCACTTCATGCTCTTAAATACTGACTTGGTGACATTTATTTTTGGAGCAGATGAGAGAGCCCGTAAGATTGCTTTCCCAAACCTGGTATAATTTCCTGGGATATCATGTCACCATGGGGAAGCTGAATGAGAAAATGTCAGCATGAATTAATAAGCTTATCACAGGGAGTGGGGAGCTCTTTTAGAAAGTGTGAAGGAAATATGGAAAAGCAAGTGTTTCCATTTCTGTTTTGTTTTTCCAGTGGAGCTCAGCTTTCAATCTGGGAATTCCTGTATGTTTTATTGTTCTATTTGCTTCTCCTTATTTATTCATTCATTCATTCATCCAGCCTGGGAGTCCTCTGCATGTAGCTTGCCAACCTCGTGGCTGCCCGTACTCCTTTGCAGGGGGTGTGGAAGGAGAAGGGGGGGTGGGTCTAAGAGACCTCCAATGAATTCTCTCCTTTGCAAATCTACTAGAGTCATGCCCTGTGGAATTTGCCTTCCTTGACTCTTGTGCCTCCAGGGTTTGGAAAGACATCTTTTAGGGTCCCTTCCTGGCTGTAGCTCTGCTTCATAGAACAATACACCTCCATCTCCTTTTTATCTTCTAGAAATTTACAATATGGTTTTTCATGCTGATTCCCCTCCCATGCCAGATCTCTTATTGTTGTGGGTTTATTCTTTTAAATTCCTTTCCTCTCCTTTTAATGAGGTGCAGGGAAGGATGTGAGGGAAACTCCTGGGTTCCATCAGTCATCTTGAACCAGAAGACCCTTGACTTATTTTTAAAGCTCTTCCTCAATGCTTTGTGTTGGAAAATCTTTTCAATAGGTCGGGAGTGTTGGAAACATTCTGATTCTTCATTGAGAGAGAGGCATTATGTAGAAGTGTTGTATAAGCTATGGTACATGGCATGCCAAGAAATATTCTGAGCGTATAACTAAAAGAATTATGCTGTTTCTAAAAGTTTGAAAATTGAAAATTAAGAAAGTTATAGTTTTGACCCTTCTTCTTTGTGCCATAGTGATCGTGATGGTTAAATTCAGGGACTCTGTGGTGAGGACTCTTGTGTGTTCAACTTATGTCAACCTATGTAAGCTTCAGTTTCCTTATCTGTAAAATGGGATGTGACTTGCCTCCCAGGGCTGTTATATGGACTGGAAGTAAGGAAATTTTGGAAAAGCACTTGCACACAAGAAGCCTTTAATACACAGGAGCCATTAGACAAATGAGAATCGCAGCGGGGTATAACTTACTTCTTGCATCTGGAGAAGAAACCCTGGACTTGTGCTTGGGATTTGTCCTCTGCAGAGGGAATGTGATTTAAAACCAGAGGCAATGCTGAGGAAGTGTGCCATCATCAAAACTCTAAGTTTTGATTTTGTCTGTCCTGGAAGGATGACAAAGTTTCAAAAGTAAGAGCATTTAAAAAACCTGGCGCCCATTCTGAAACACATTATGGTTTTGTCTCAGCAGAGAATAATTACATTACATTAATGTAAGTACTATGTAGGGATAGAATAAATGGCTAAATTGTGAGGTGCAAATAATTAGGACATACTTAATACAATTAATAAAAAATATACCAATGACTGCTAGACTTATCAAGGTGGGATGTTTGTAGGAGGGGAAGAATAGAGGTAAATAGGAAGGCATCCTAGTGCGTGTGTGTGTAGAATGTTTAAAAGAAGAACAGAAATATGGTTAGCAGTGCTGTTTGGTTGAAAAAAGTTTTAAATCCAGAAACTATTTATTCTGTTCAGGAGATCATAATTTATGTCTCTCACCTTCATCTGGCATTTTTCTTCCTTGTACATAATGTATTTTCCTGGGAAAGCAACACCACCAATGGTTCATTTATTTTTTTATTTAAGAATTTTTCTATAAAACATATAGTTCCTATACTACAAGTAGGACTTATACTGGTACAACTTTTCTGGAGCATAAAATGTATCAAGGCTTTAAGCGCTTATGTAGCTACTGGCCAGGTAATTTTACTCTAGGAATTTTTTGAAGCAAAGAAATATACAAATATTATTTATAATAATGTTTATTACAATGTTGTTTGATAAAAGTGAAAATAATGGACACAGTAGGGAAATTAGTTACTAATCGATGATAACATCATATGAGGAAATTTAAGGGCAGTGGTATAGTGGACAGTATACTCCATCTCTTCCCTACAAAACTTCAGATATTATACAGTGTGGAATGAACAAGTCTTTTATGGACCCTCCACATTGGCAGGACATTAACATGCAATCAGTGACTACATTTGTGTGGCACATCTCTTAATAGTCTAAAAAAGACAACAATACTGTGTATTGAACTATATTTTTCAGTTTTACTGAAATTTCAGATAGCTCAGAGTGATTTTTTTTCATAATAACCTCACGTTTTAATGATCCTGCTGAACTGATGAGATTGAATCAGAGAAGAACGCAAGGTAAACTGATATTTGGTGCACTATTCTTCACCTGAAAGCAGACTTGTAGACATCTGGAGAGCTTTCATCTTTTGGTCAAACAGCCTTGGGCCACCAGCAGACTGCAAACACCTCAAGGTCAGGAACTTGATTTTCCTGGCACCAAGGGCTGTACCTGATGTGTACCGAATAAACCTCGGTTCAACTGCACAGGTGTGACTTTTACCTGTGTCTGTGTGTAGGTGTGCAATGCACTTTGACTTCATAAGTAGCAGGGATCACAGACTAAGCCTACACTGAATTCATCCTAAGATTCAGCTATGTCTGGAGAGCTGGTAGCTTGGCACTTTCAAAGGACTGTTTTTAAGAGACACTGAAAAGCCTCCCAGTGAAAGACTTATCCCCAAGCCCTCGGGGAAAAGACAGATGAGATTCTTATGGTTTTGTTCATAGAAAATGAGGGACCCTGAGTATGGCAGGCGGCCTCCCCTTCTGGTTGACTTCCAACTCAACCTCAGCAGTTTTGCTTGTGAGTAAAAATGGACAGAGTTGTCTTCCATGAAGTCTTTGAGCAGCGTAGAAAGCACTAAATGCCAGTGTGCTTGGTGCTGGCAGCTTCGGCAAAGGCGTCAGCATCCTCAACGCAGAGCCCTGGACACCTTGGTGTGTCCGTTGGCAGGCAGTGATGGCATTGGTGGCAGAATTGTAGATTTTGGCACTGGCGACAGCATTGCCAGAGTGTGACAATAGGCCAGCATGTGACAGGAGGAAAGTGGCAGACTCCAAATGTGAGCTAAAGCACTAGTTCGTTGGAGCAATGAAAGAATGACAAAGGCATGGAACTTTCTCAGAGTGGGTAGAAATATAGCCACAGTGATACGATTTTTAATACCATTTAAAATAATTAATTGGACTTCATTTTTGCTCCAAGAACAGGTTGTGTTTACAATTCCCTTGTGAAAATTAAGTACTATGAAAAATGGCGATTAATTAGATATTTTCAGATACCAGGAACCTCTACCACTGGCAGTTATGTTTAATGAGATGCTTAAGATGTCAATAAAATCTGCACTATCCTTTGAGGATTACTATGTTTATTTTTGAGGAGTTTATATTTTGCTAAGATTCATTTTCTCTTTCTACCAAATACCAGTGCTGTGAGGTAGATTATCCCTAACATACTCTGCAGTATAAATTGTAGACTCTGGATGAAGTACAGCATATCTATTCTGGAGATATCTGGAATTCTTGTGCATTTGGCTTTGGTTTGTTTTTATAATACTTGAGATGTAAAACGGATCGTTTTTGGTTTCCCATGTATTTAAAGTCCTAGGTAAAATTTTAGGATGATACTTACCCCTCGCCTTCACTTCCTGCCCCCCCTTTCCCTTCTCCCATTCTCCCTCTCCTCCACCTCCTCCTCTTCTTCTTTGGCTCCTCTCCCCTTCTTCCACCTCCCCCTCGTCACTGTTCTCCTCATCCTGTCCTCCTACTTCTCCTCGTCCTCCTCCTTTCCACCTTCTTCTTCTTCATTTTTGGATGTCCAAATGTTCCAGCACCATTTATTGGAAAGGCATATACACTCTAATTATCAACAATAGAAAGAATCCCATGTATTATAGATTCTCTTTATCACCAGGGAAACATTTCATCATCTCAACAACAGCCACCCATACTACTAATACTTACATATTTTTGCTATGACCCAGGCATCACTGTTTTTACATATATATATATATATATATACACACACACACACACACACATATGATGTATAGCTCTACACAATAACCCCCAAAGTTGATATTATTTCTGTTCTAGTTTTATGTATGGGGAGACCAAGGTAAGAGAAATTAGTTACACAGTTAGTAAATGGTAGAGCTCATTTCAAACCCAGGCTGTCTCCAAGTCCATGCACTTAACCACCATATCATGTTGCCTCTAAACTCAATTTTCTTTATGGTTAAATTTACACAGGAATACATTTTGGGATAAATTTATGTAACAACTTATCTGCTTTCTAATTAGTGTTTGGGTCCAAATAACAAATAATGCTCCTATAGGAACACTAAGAATGATGGACTGAAACATTAGTTTAATTAAAGATTCAGATGGACATGATTACTATTTTAGAAAGATTATAGGAAATATTTTCTGAATGAGGCATTTGCAATATTTTGCAAGTCTGAACTTTATAAGAACTTACTCTGAGATATCCTTCTACCTGAAACTTCATAACTTTAAAGAATGACAAGATAGTTTCAGACGAACTTTTCTCATTTTTATGACCAACCATTTTAATTTCATCTATGGTACTATTGGTATTTATTTGTAAGTATCAGAGTTCTTTATGTGATGGACAGATTTTTTTATTCTTATTTGATCAGGTGACCATGTGATTTATTATTCAAACAGGGATCCTTTTGAGAGTAAAAGGGGGCCCTATTAATAATTACTTCATGACCACAGGCACGAACCAGGACTGTCCCAGACGAGCCAGGGCACATGGGCAGCTGATATTTAACTTACTCATACATGGAGACCAGGGAATCAATGATTCCAGGGGTCAGGGATGGCTTCTAGACTCTTGAAAAGTTGAAAGTATTCTCTAACAGATAAATGTCATTTGCTTCTGTTCTTAGCAAAAGGACAACTTGAATCCACTTACTGACATTCTTTTTAAGAGCTTGAACTTAGCTTTCCTTTTTGAGTATCAGGTTATCTTGTGTGACAGAGATAGAGATGGTCTTTTATGTCATTGCTTCAGGGCTACAGAGTTAGTGGTGCAGCCATTGCCCTTGACCGTGAAGAGAGAGGGAGAGCTCAGCCTAATTTTCCTAAATGTTGGTTAATTTCACTTGTGAAATGAGAAGAATCCAGTAAGAGAAAGAGAAGGGCCATAAACAAATAGCTGCAGTTTTATCAATTTCCCAGTGGATAGAATATTATATCACTTTATTCAAAGGTGTGGAAGCATTTTGTTCAAAGGTGTAAACAGTATTCTTTTTTTTCCCCCAGCATCACAAATCTTGTCATGATGTTACTAGGGAACATTAAATGTTGCTCTTTTCCTTGGCCTCTTGTTCTCTGAGTGAAGCCAAGTGTAATTGTGGAAAGAATGAGGAAAGCTTGACCATCAATTTAAGCATGGTTGGGACAAGTCACTTAACTTCCCTGGGTCTCAATTTCCTTATTGGTAAAAGGAAAAATATTAAACTGGATCATTTGAGGTTCCTCCCAGTTTTAATTTATGTGATTCTATGACCTCCTGGGAGGGTAGAGCTTAGATTCTTGAAAGTTCTGATGGACATACCATGCCTAGATTTCATGCCTCACCTACAGAAAGGGGAAAATCCAAATCCTTCTGGGGTTTTTACCACAGGGAATGACACTTGTACAAGTATATTTAATTGTTGAAGTTGAACCTTTAGAAGCATAGGTCTGTATACAGTAAGAGAGCCATGTCATGAGGTCTCCACGCTGCAGTTAATAAGAACAGGCAATGTAGAAGAAGTATTTGGCAAAGATTAAAACATTTGCAAAAAAAGAACAGTTTATTGGTTTACAAAAAAATGCCAGTTTCTCTCTCAGAATATTTGAGTTGGCTTAGCCCAGTGTACTTAGGGACAAAGGGATACTATACATGGCGGTGAAGAGCCCTGGTTTGGCGGTCACACTGGCGTAATTCCTGGCTCCCACGGTTCACTGTGTCACGTGGGGCATTTAACCTTGTCAAGTGTATTAACTTGTAACCAAGTTTATTAACTTCTTTAAATGTCAGTCTCCTTGTCTGTGAAGGGAAGATAATAATAGCGCTCATAACAAAGGATTATTGTTAGAAATAACACATGTAAATATCTTGATACTTATTTCCCTGTAATTCCAGCCAATCGCTGAAGTTTTAATGGGAAGATTCTTAGGCTAATTTACTTGTATTAGGAGGGTAGTCTAAATAGGTGTTAGAGGTAGACCCAAATATATTGACTTAACACTATGAAAATTAATTTTTCTCTCACACAACAGTCCTGGAAGGAGGGATGCGGGAAGATAGGTTTCCAATATGGTCCCCAGTGAGTACAGAGTAGAAACAGACACTTTGTTGTCGGGGCATCAGAGATGGGGGAGAAACACGCAGACCCTCTTGGGAACGTGTGGATAATGCCAGGACTTACAAATGTTGTTTTGAGAGAGTAGGAAAGTGGTTGCTAGGGGCTGGGGCATGGGAGAAATTGGGAGAGATTGGTGAAGGGGTACAAACTTTCAGTTATAAGGTGACTAGGGTCTGAGGATCTAGTGTATAACATGGTGGTTATAGTTGATAACACTGTATCATATAGTTAAAATTTGCTAAAAGAGTAGAACTTAAATGTTCTCACCAAAGGGAAAAAAGATAAATAGGTGAGGTGCTGGAGGTGTTAATCAGGTTAATGGGGGGAATCATTTCACAATGTACACATGTATCAAATCATCACAGTGTACACTTTAAATATCCTACAATTTTTTTGGTCAATTATAACTCAGTAGAGCTGGAAAAAATGTTCCTTCAGTGTTACCATTTGAGAGTCACAGGGGCATAGTAAAAATTTGTGATTCTTACTGATCTTGTCCTTGGTTGACACACAAGGCAAGGAGTAATCAAAAAGTTTGGGCAGTCGCTTATATGTGGAATCTAAAATATGACACAAATGAACTTATCTATGGAACAGAAACAGACTCACAGACATAGAGAACAGACTTGTGATTGCCAAGCAGGGGAGGGGGTGAGGGGAAGGATGGATTGGGAGTTTGGGATGAGCAGATGCAAACTATTATATATAGAATGGATAAACAACAAGGTCCTACTGTATAGCACAGGGAACTATATTCAATATCCTGTGATAAACCATAATGGAAAAGAATATGAATTACAGTGATAAACCAAAATGGAAAAGAATATGAAATATATATATATATATATATATGTATAATTGGATCACTGTGGTATACATCAGAAATTAACACAACCTTGTAAATCAAATATACTTCAATAAAATTAAAAACAAAGTTTGGGAGTCGGAAGGAGGTCTCTAATAGGCTGCATTACTTTTTCCCATTTCATGTTCTGCTTTTGTTCTTACTTGATTGATAATTCTGTGTGTGCTCTGCAAAGGACAGGTAGTAAAGTTCACTGTGTTTCTATGATCCTGAGAGCTGGAGGGTATGTTATACTGCTCCAGCTGCACATGTATGAATTTCACATGCTTGGCATCTGGAATCTTGCCAATCTTCCATTGCTTCCCTGGATTAGCTCTGTAACCCAACAAAATTAAGTGGGTCCATCTAGGGAATTTCCTCTCAAAGGACATCTGTAAGTCACTAAAATTGAGTATATGCTTTTGTGTGTACGTAGGGGTGGTGTGTGTGTGTGTGAGTGAAAGAGGGGAGAGAGAGATTTAAAGCACAGTGAGAGAGGTCTTGATAGATACCTCCAAACAATAACCTTTTTCCCCATCATGACTTTGAGTTAAGGAAGTGTTGTGAAGTGACAATGTCTATTACAAGGGCAGGGGTGATATGTTCATCCTTGGGGGGACTTTTAGAAGTTTATCAGGTTTGTTGAGAAAGCAAAAGTTCAGCAGGCTTGGGGGTGCCTTTTGAAAGGGGAAAGATCATTCTGATAAAGAGATGGATGGTTATCGCAAGGAAGATTGTGGGTAAAGGTCCCAACCAAGTTGCAAGTGCTGAGGGCTTAAAATATCACGTTGGATTCAGAGATGGAATCACAGTTCTGGTGCCTTCCAGCTATGGAGTCATCTTTTGTCACTTTTCTTCAGTGAACCTTAATTTTCTCTTTTTAAGTATTGTTGCTAATATCTACTGATGATATTTTTATGATTTAATGGGAGATTAAATAAAGGTACCACCTAGATCAAGGTGTATGGTGTACAGAAAATTCTCGTTTACACCTCCCCTGACTCCCCTGGTCCTTCAGAGTTCTGCCGAGGGTCAGCTCTGGTCCTGACATGTGGCCTGAGCACCCATCAAATACATACTAGACTATTGGATATGCCCTTGGATGTGTCATCAGTAGACTTGTTCTCCGATCTGACTCCAGTCTAAGTTAAGGTTACTGGTTTCATAGTGAGGTTTTCTCTTACGTATGGTTGGAAGAATTGAAGCTCCTTGAGAGAGACATGAATATCTCAGAAGGCTCTCATTCATTCATGGTGTTTTCTAGAAGACTGGCTGCCAAAACTGGTTTGTGGATTACTGCTTGTCTGTGACAAGGTTTTACTCACTCCAGAGTAAATGAGAAAAATTAGAACAATGCAGTCTCCTTCATAAAACAATTTATGTTTATTCAATTTATTTAATGGATTGTCCTTTTTATGGGGAGAGTACATCTTTTCTCATTTTTTTGGTTTTAAAGTTTTCTTTCTACTTATAAAATGATGATGAATCTCTAAAAATCAGTGACTGATCCATGAAGTCCCAATGGAAAACCACTCTTTCTGACATTTTGGTCTCGGCATTCAGATGTCCTTAGAAAGGTCTACTGGATTTTACTTTGTTTTTGTATTTGGCATTGCCAAACTGTGACTTCTTAGCATGTACTATATCGCATTTTCTTTTGTATCTTTTAGAATCCTAATTTTCTTACTTTGCGTACCAATCAGTTTTTGTTATGTATAAACACTCATTTTTTAATTTGTTATAACTCTTGTCACATATGTAAGAAAGTACATTTGCTTTTCTTGTTAGGAAATTAGAATCAAAACCAACAAAGATTTTGAGCACATATCATGAGATAGACACGGTCCTTGGGATTTTATATGCATTGTTTCATTTTTACCTCACCACAGCCTTGCTTTATGTTCCCTAGGAATTCGAGATTTCTTTTTCTCTTGTGGAACTGGATGTGTTGTGGGTGGTAACTGAGAACTTGTAATATATCAGGTGTTCAGAATGTTCTTTTGGAGGAATTTTTTATTAATGAAGTCCATGATTAAGATGGGTGTTTTATCAGAACCCTACTCAGAGAGAATCTCAAAAAGACCACAATCCCATCAAAGAACTTAATAGAAATAGAGTTACTACTGGAAAAGTTATCTCTAGTTGGAGTAGAAGAGGCATAATAACCATAAAAATCTATAAAACCAATTTAAATAATTTTTAAAGATCGACATGTTTTAGATCTTTGAACAATAAGAGTTTCACTAATAAAGGGGATGAGCAAAATTGTAGGAGATCTTTGGAAGTTGGTGTTTCTATCACTTTTGACCATGTTCTGGAAAATTTTAAGTTGTTTAAGTTGACTTTTATCTTAGTTTTCTGGGTAATTTGTTAGAGAAAGTGGTAGCGTGTGATGACATTTTATGAACTTTAAATCATTCTCCTCTGAAAACCATTCTGGGAGCTGCCATTTAAAAACAAACAAGCACAAATAAAATAAATCAAGAGGAATAAATAGGTTGGATTTTAAATGGGTGGATGTTACTGAAGTGTGTTAATGGCTGAGACTGATCTTAAAGCCAGAGTCCACTTGTCCTTCAAAAGGGAATGTCCTTGGACTTGGCTGCAGTGTAGACTGTTGTGTCTCTCAGGTTTAAAGAAGTGACTGTCAGTGATGAAAACACAAATTAGAAAATTCTCTTTGACAAGGGAATTGAACATACACACACTACTGTATATAAAATAGATCATCAACAAGGACCTACTGTATAGCACAGGGAACTCTACTCAATATTCTGTAATAACCTAAATGGGAAAAGAATCCAAAAAAGAATGGACATATGTATATGTATCACTGAATCACTCTGCTGTACACCCGAAACTAACACAACACTGTGAATCAACTATACTCCAATATAAAATAAAAAATTTTTAAAAAGGTTAAGAAAAAAGAAAATTCTCTTTGGCGTGGTGCTGACCTGTTGACCGTGATTTCAAAGAAGCAGATGGGTGGTGGGTCCATGTGTGAAACTGCATGATGCAGGTTTACTCAGTGATCTAAACAGGAAAGATATGACAATGAAGAGCCCTGTATTTAAATTCTGTCCTTAACTCTCCCAGTCTCTTTTGATTTTTAAAAAAATAGTCACCATGCTGTGCATTACATCCCCAGAATTTATTAATCTTATAACTGGAAGTTTGTACCTTTTGACCACCTTTACTCATTTCCCGCAGCCCACACCCTGTAAAATGAACTATAAAATGAAGTTGAAAAGAATAGAGGTAATGTAATAAATACAGTGTGTGTTCTGTGTTATAGTGAGTTGTAGATGAACTGGTCAGCCATGCTAAAATGTTAACCATCTTTAGAGCAAAACCAAATAATAGCTACAGAGTTCTCCCCTTTTAAATGCTAGAACATTTAAAAATTAAACAGTGACAATGACAATATAAACACAGTACATTTGACCCAAAAGAGGATTTGACAGCACAGGCACTTGTTAGCAAGTTCTATTTTTGTGCTGAGTATAGAATGGTAAAAGATAAACTGAGGCATATTAAAAATGTTAAGGGTTTTATTTGAGCAAAAATCAATTGAATTGGGCAGCATCAAACCGGAAGTAGTTAGGAGACTTCCACTGACAGGAGCTGGGAGAGACTTGTACAGAGAAGAAGGGGAAGCAAAGCAAGGAAATGATCTGATGGGCTGTGGCTTAAGTGGCCGCCTTATTTGGGAAAGTATAGTTGGCTGCTTGTGATTGGTTGTCCTGGGTTTCGATTTCTTAACCTTGAGGTGTTTCAGGCTTCGGTTTTGGTTTGCTTATGGGGGCAGCTGAGGTGTTGAAGCCACTCAATCTAATGGCCTCTTTGTTTTGTTGATTTAACAAGCAGAATCGTAGAAGTTTAGATATTGCCTCTCATTATCATTTTTGAACACTTCCTGTGTGCAAGCCTACTTAATCTCATTCATCAGTCATTCATTCATCTACTTTAACTACTTGAATGTCCTTTGAGCATCTGCTGTGGGTCAGGCATCGCTCTAGGTACTGAGGATACAGGAGTGGACACCACCAACTGGACCACAGCCTTCATGGGACCAGCGTTATAGGGGAGGGCGGTGAGAGAGCTGACAGTTGTCCATCAAACAAATGAGTAGGGCTTCCCTGGTGGCGCAGTGGTTGAGAGTCCGCCTGCCAATGCAGGGGACACGGGTTCGAGCCCTGGTCTGGGAGGATCCCACGTGCCGCGGAGCGGCTGGGCCCGTGAGCCACAATTGCTGAGCCTGCGCGTCTGGAGCCTGTGCTCCGCAGCAAGAGAGGCCGCGATAGCGAGAGGCCCGCGCACCGCGATGAAGAGTGGCCCCCGCTTGCCACAGCTGGAGAGAGCCCTCGCACAGAGACGAGGACCCAACACAGCCATAAATAAAATAAATTAAAAAAAAACAAAAAAAACAAAAAAAAACAAATGAGTAAACAAGGTAATTTCAGGTAACAATAAATGGAAAAAGAAAATAAAACTGGAAGAAGGAATAGAGATAGATGGAAGCGAGAGAATGAGTGGGGGCAACTCAGGAAACTTCAGGAAAGCCTCTCTCAGGAGCTGACACTCTATGAGGAGGAGATGGGGTTGGGGGGGAGCATTCCCCACAGAAAAACAGGTGCAAAGGGTTCTCAGCATCTTATTTGTATATATTTCTCATTTTGCAACTGTGCAAGGCTGACTGTCCAAAGCAGCACAGTGAGGAACTGGTGTGTTCTTTCCTTGAAGCATGTTTGACTCAGAGCCTATGTTTTCAGCTACTGTGTTCTACTGCTTAGTGGAGATGGACTACTGATTGAGCCCTGCTTGATCTGTACAACAGAACAGACAGTCAAACCAACTGACCGACCCATCTTAGGTCTGGTGACCAGAGGCCTGACCTGAGCTCCCACAGTGGGACCCATCATGCCTCACCCAAACTCCAGACCTGAGTTGTTCACACCCAGAGCCTCCAGAAGGAAGAAGAGGCCAGGTTTAAAAATATCCACTTCTTTCTCTTTCATATACCCAAATTCTATCAATCAAGAGCAATTGCAAATCAATGAGTGAAATTTAAAAAAAATCACCATAAAGAAATAAGCAAAGGACATAAGCCAGATGAAGAAATAGAAAATGCTAATGAGGATGCAAAAAGATGTTTATGCTCATTAATTACCAAAGAATTACAAATGAAAACAAGGCACCACTCTATCCTTTTCTATTAGCAAATATGAAACAGGCCAAGAATATCCAGGGTTGGTGAGGTGTCTATCACAATTTGGGTGTGAATATTTTATAGTCTAGTTCGGGCACTTTTAACCAATCTTACAGACTCCGTGTTCACATGTTATAAGGTGTAGTGAGTTTCATGCTCTCAAAAGATGTGACCAGACAGAACCTGTGAATGTGACCTTCTTTGAAGAAAGAGTCTTCGAGGGTGTAATTAAGGACCTCAAGATGAGATCATCCTGGGTTAGGATGGACTTTTAATCCAAAGACAAGTGTCCTAAGAGAAGTGGAGAAGACAGACACATGGGGGCAGCTTGGCGTGAGCTGCTAGAAATCAAGGAATACCTGGACCACTGGAAGCCGGAAGAGGCAAGGATTCTTCTGGATCCTTCCAAGGGAGTGTGGTCCTGCCAACTACTTGCTTCTGGGTTTCTGGCCTCCAGAACTGTGAGAGAATATATTCCTGTTGTTTGTGGTAATTTGTTCCAGCAGCCCTAGGAAATGAATGCACAAGGTATATCCACCTTTCATGTGACAATACTTTCTAATGGCAAAAACTGGAAACAATCTAAATGCTTGTCAATGTGTGACTGGTTAGCTAAGTTATGTCATTAAAAAAAGAAGATAGATCTAATTACACTGACAACTCATAGGTGATATATTGTTAAATAAAGAAAAAAGACATTATTATTATTATTAAAAAATAAAACCAAATCATCGATTTGTAAATATGTTTGACATAGAGTGACCTTGAATGGGAAGTGATTCTCCATTTTTCTGATAGGGATGCCCTCAAGTTTTTTTGGGCAAACTTGAATATGTAAATCTTTGGGGATATAGATGAAATAATCAAAAGTCTACTCATAAATTATTAATGTAGCTAAACATGCATATTCAACATCAGAAGTGTAAGATAATATTAACCTAGACAGATTTTATTTTTCCTCTTGCATTTTGGCAATTTTATTCAAATTCTTGACATGTTAGGTATTGTTTGAGATCATTTTAGGCTAATACTTCTCCCCCCCAAAACTGCTGCTCTGAATAAACTTAGAGTTAGTGTCTGAAAGGCACCACAAAACTGTGGAGTCCTCCCAAGCTGTTTTTAAGGGGTGATACAGAGAAATCTGATAGCACAGTACAGGCGTTGGAGAAAAATAAAACCATTTCATGTTTGTACTCTACTGAGTTCAGTCTGGTCAATAAATTATATATATTTAGCATTTGTGCATGCACAGAAAAATGTTTGGGAGGATATAAACCAAGCTGTGTCCAAGTTAACAGTGGTTACCCTGGGGTGTGGGATTAGTAGTGATTTTGTGTGTGTGTGTGGGTGTGTGTGTCTTTTAGCAATTAGTTTTCCATCCGTATTGTTGGAATGTGTTACCTGGGCATATATTACTTCTGTAGTACTAATACTATTAATTATAAAAGTAAAAAAATTAAAAAAATCTACCAATCCTTTAAGATCCAGGCTACCTTTGACCTGTCCTCATTTTTATCTGGAAATGATTTCTCCCCACTCAAGTCTCCCAGTGATTTTTCTCTGTCTCTCTTTTATGCATTATAACTTTGTAATGTGTACATTTATCCTTTGGTAAATAACTTTTATTTGTTCCTGAAAGCCCTGCTGCAAAGGAAAAACCTACTGAATAAATATATCTGGTAATTATTTTTCTCATTTAAAATTTTATTTTTAAAGTAGCATACCATATAATTGACTTTTTTTGTGCACAGTTCTATACATTTTAACGCATGTATAGATTCGTATACACTACCATCAAAGTAGTGTATACAAATCTATACATGAACAGTTCAATCATCTCAAAAAACTCCCCTGTGGGGACATAATATGCAATTTCAAAATTGCCCTTTTGAAGTTATATCTTTCCCCTTTCTCCTGACCCCTGGCAACCACTGATCTATTTTCCAAAACTATGTCTCTTTTGCTGTGTCCCTTTGAGACATTCATATCAATAGAATCATATAGTATGTAACATTTGGAGACTGGCTTCTTCACGTGGCATAATGCCTTCGAGATCCATCGAAGCTGTTGCACACCTCGTTAGATCAATACTTTGTTTTTTTTATTATTGAGGAAGATTCCATTGTATGGCTGTGCTATGGTTTGTTTAACCATTTACCCACTGAAGGACATTGGGTTGCTTCCACTTTGGGGCTATTATCAACAGAGCTATTACAAACATTAGTTTACAGGTTTTTGTGTAGACGTGAGCCTTCATTTCTCTAGAGAAAATAACTAGGAGGAGACTTTGGCATCCTGTAAGTGTATGTTTACCTTTATAAGAAACTGCCAGACTGTTTTCTGAGAGTAGCAGCACTGTTTTGCATTCCTACCAGCAATGTGTGTGCATTCTAGATGCTCCGTATCTTTACCTGCACTTTACCTATATTTTCAGCATTTTTTATTATAGCCATTCTAATAGGTATGTGCTGGAGTCTTATCATGGTTTTGTCTTGTATCCCTAATAACTAAGGATGTTGAACATCTTCTCATGTGCAGATTTGCCATTTGTGTATCACTGTTTAAGTGTCTATTCAAGAATTTTTGCCATTGTTAAATAATTGGCCATTGGTTTGTTGAAAGCAGTGTTTTTCAACATGCCCACTGTTGACATTTGGGATGGTATAATTCCTGGTTTTGTAGGCCATCCTATTCATCGGAGCTCATTTAGATTCCCTGGATTTGGGACACAAAATGCTCAAAGCACATGAAGTTGTGATGACCAAAAAACACTCTCACATATTTCCAAACTCCAAGAGGATGGTACCATCTAATAAAGACCACTAGCTTAGAAATTAGGATTTTCCCCTAAAATCAGGTCGATTTCCCCCAATTCACATGGGGTTTGTGGCAGAAGGGTGAGTAGCTTAACCATATTAGGGCTTTTCTTGGGAAGAGGGGAATTAATGCTAGACAGATGAACAGCAGCATCCACTGGGATTTAACTCACTTTCTTTCTCAATAGTCTATGTGTCCATGGCTTAGCCTTTAGGTAGCCTTTCTGTAAATAAAGAACTGACAACAACCTCCTTAGATGCGATAAACATTGCTTGGGCCAAGTTCCTCCCACAACCTAAGGTATTTTTTTGTGATTTTCTAGCTGGGAGATGTATGAGAGGGGAGGATCAACCACTATCTGCTTTTTCATTCTCCCCCCTCCCTCCCACCCACCTCCCTTTCCCCTCCCCTCTCCTTCCCCCTCCTTTTCCTCCTCCTTCTTCTGTTTTTGGATTTCAATAAATATATTTACAGACTTATGGCTGAATTTTTAGCTTGTTACCCTAGCAACTGATTTTAGAATCCCAAACAAATTACTTTTCTTTAAAGTCATGACTGTCTATGACAACAAAGGCAGAAAACTGAACAATATAATAACTGAGATTATCATCAGAAAGTTACAGTTTAGTTGGGGACAAAACGTAAACTTACATAAGAACATCTAAAATACCTACAAAATACCTGTAAACAAGTATTCTGTGGTATAAACTAAACATGCGGAGGAAACAAAGGATGGAGGAGTTGCAGACAAAGTCTTAGCATCAAGGGCAGCAGACCTAGAGTCACAAAACTCCGTCCTGACCAGGAACAACGTGGTGAAACTCAGTTTCCGCATTTATAAGTTAGGGATGAAGTTACTCCTCTATAAATCTGACATGACAACTGCTAAGATACCATGATAATATATACAACATAGGTGGGTATAAATGTAGGTAATGTGTATATATATAACATATATATATGTAATGTATATCACAATGCTTTGAAATCTGTAAAGGTAGGAATCAGTCCATCAATATCAACATCGTCATAACTGTATTAGTCAGGGTTCTCCAGAGAAACAGAAACAATAGGATACCTATCTCTCTCTCTCTCGCTCTCTCTCTCGATATATAAGAGGAAATTTATTATGGCTTACATGGTTACGGAGGCTGAGATATGCCACGATACACTGTCTGCAATCTGGGGAAACCAGGAAAGCCAGTAGTATAATTCAGTCCAACTCCGAAAGCCCAAGAACTAGGAACCCCAATGTCGGAGGGCAGGGCTCAAAAAGAGAGACAATTCAGACAGAAGAAGACAAATACTGTATGATATCACTTATATGTGGAATCTAAAAAGCACAACAAACTAGTGAATATAACAAAGAAGAAGCAGTCTCACAGATACAGAGAACAAACTAGTGGTTGTCAGTGGGGATGATGGTGGTGGGGGGGTGCATTACAGGGGTTGGGGGTGGGAGGCAAAAACTACTGGGTGTAAGGCAGGTTCAACATGGGGAATGTAGCCAATATTTTGTAATAACTGTAAATGGAAACTGATGTTTAAAAATTGTATAACTTTTTAAAAATTAAAAAATAAATAAAAAATCTAAAAAAAGAGAGAGAAACAATTCACCCTTCCTTTGCCTTTTTGTCCTACTGGGGCTCTCAAAGGATTGGATGATGTCTGTTCAGAGTGGTGTGGACAGATCTTCTTTCTTCAGTCATGGGATTCAAATGCTAATCTCCTCCAAAAATATCCTCACAGACACACCCAGAAATAATGTTTTACCAGCTACCTGGACATTCCTTAGCCCAGTTTTGCTGGCACATAAAACTAACCATCATAATCAACCTCATCCTCATCCTCATCATTCCTTAGCTCGCTTGGCAAGTAGGGAAGGGACCATGAATAGGAAAGGAGCATGAAATATAACAGGGGACAAGGTGCCATCTGGAAAGATTTAGAGCCGGTTATGCGGGTTCAGTGCAAACTGTAGGCAAAGGTCTTGAGACTCAGAGATTTTTCTCCCCAGGTGCTCTGAGATCTCTGCCAGTGGAGCCCCCCTCCAACACAACCCGTTTCCTACAACACCCCTAAACCTTTAGACCCAGTGCTGCTTCCTTTGAGTTCCCCCTCAAGTCAGAGGAGTGGGAACAAAGACCCCCAAATACTTTGTGTAGCCTACTGCTGTCTCCTTTAAGTTAGACATGTTTAGAAAATGTCTTAATTTTATCTTAAAAAGGAAATGTGAATTTTGCATTTTTTACCCCATGATAGTTTTGTATTTGTTTTACAGGAAAAATGATGTTTTCAATGAATAAGAACCAGTTTTTACCTATCTCCCTGGTGACTAGTTAAAATGTAATGAATTGAAAAAATCAATTTTGAGGAACTGAGCTGAACTGAAAAAGCTCAGCCCAGTATGCCAGTTTCAACAGCCACATAATCCTCTTCTTGGTGTTTGGGTTTATTCCAGGTGTTTTTATTCTTGCCCACTCTCAACCCTCTCTAAGGAAAGCTGCTCCACCTACAACCCTATAATTCTCTGTGCCAAGTATATTCTCCACTCACCTCCATGTACAGTTAACTGAATCAGGCGACCCAGCCACCCAGAGCCAGTACAGAGAAAGATACCTAGCCCAGAGATGGACTGAACTCTCTCTTAGGGTCAGGGAATAAGATGCCAGTCAGTGATAAGTTATCAGGTAGAAGGAAATGGGAGAGTTACATGGGAGAGTAAAATTGAGCAAATAGCAAAGTCCAGAGTCTCAACTAATACTTAGGAAGTATTTCAAGTGATCCAAATGCTAAAGACAGCATTATACAAAATTTAGCATGGCAACAGTGTGCGGAATGAATGAGAACAAAGAGAAGCAGGAAGCTAGACAAGCCTCACTTAACCCACAATTGTGAGGTGAAGGTGACCTGGAATGGGGTATAGAGGAGCTTCAGATGTATGGGAAATGGTGTGTTTTGCTGCTTTATGTTAAAAAGTTACCAAAGAGATGACTTTAGTGCTTCTTTCCTCCTTTGCAGGCAGAGTAGAAGTCAAATTTCTTGGACTTTTAAAAAAGAACACTGGCGTTATCTCTCTATTGTTAGTGCAGATTCAGGGATTCACAGCAAACACAGTCAACCGTCTGGTCATTTTGAGTATTTAGTCCTTAAATTTGAGAAATGTGACAATTACCTTGGTCCGTGGTTCCTGGTTCAAGAATGAAGCCACAATTCATTTTAAAAGCTGCCACAATTCTGTAGGAGTGGGTGGAAATGGAAGGCCAGGCAGCCACCCTGCACTGCCTTGCTTTGTGCTGTCATCTGCAAACGTGATGAGTGCTCTTGGTAGGACGTGGAATTGCTGTCTGTGCCCGTGAGAGTCCGTTTGCTCTGGCCCAAATGGGACACTCTGTCCCAGGATCTCTCAATACTGTTTAAAATACACACCTCGGTTCTTTTTTCTTTTGAAAAGCTGCAGTGTTTAGGAAGTATTTCAAACCAATGGGCATGTGCTCATTATTGTTCGAATATGTAGGTCAACCACGTGGCTGCTTTTGCCAATTTTTAGGTGTTTGAAAGCAGTCTTTTCCAGTGGTGGCAGGCCTTTTTTTTTTTTTTTTTTTTTTTTGCAATATAATATGATTTCAAAAGAACACTTTAAAATTTAAAATTCATTCTAAAACCATTAATTTGTTTGTTTGTTTTTGGTATTTTATTTATTTTTTCTTTGTACATTTCTTGTTTTTTCAAATTGAAATATAGTTGATTTTAAATGTTTCAGGTGTACAGCAAAGTGATTCAGTTATATTATATATATATATATTCTTTTTCAGATTCTTTTCCATTATAGGTTATTATCAGATATAAATATAGTTCCTTGGGCTATACAGTAGGTCTTGTTGTTTATTTTATATACAGTAGTGTGTATCTCTTAATCTCAAATTCCCAATTTACCCCTCCTCCCCTTTCCCCTTCGGTAATCATGAGAAAACCATTAATTAATTTGGACTTCCACTGTGAAGACTTTGGGGGTTACTGGGTCAGTGAAATCAATGCTATGAGTATTAGAATAAAATAGCAAGAGCTGACCAATGGAAAGGACTCAGGGAACCAAGGATTTCTGCTTTGAAAAGCTCCTTTAAAAGTTCTTCTCCAGGGTATATGCCCAGTAGTGGGATTGCTGGGTCATATAGTAGTTCTATTTTTAGCTTTTTAAGGAACTTCCATACTGTTCTCCACAGTAGCTGTATCAATTTACATTCCCACCAACAGTGCAAGAGGGTTCCCTTTTCTCCACACCCTCTCCAGCATTTATTGTTTGTAGATTTTTTGATGATGGCCATTCTGAGCCTGTGTGAGGTATTACCTCATTGTAGTTTTGATTTGCATTTCTCTAACAATTAGTGATGTTGAGCATCTTTTCGTGTGCCTCTTGGCCATCTGTATGTCATAATTCAAAGGGTCACATGTACCCCAGTGTTCACTGCAGCACTGTTTACAATAACCAGGACATGGAAGCAACCTAAAAGTCCATCAACAGATGAATGGATAGAGAAGATGTGGTGCATATATATAATGGAATATTACTCAGCCATGGAAAGGAATGAAATTGGGTCATTTGTAGAGGTGTGGATGGACCTAGAGTCAGTCATGCAGAGTGAAGTAAGTTAGAAAGAGAAAAACAAATATCGTATATTAATGCATAGATGTGGAATCTAGAAAAGTGGTACAGATGAACCTATTTGCAGGGCAGGAATAGAGATGCAGATGTAGAGAACAGATGTGAGGACATGGGGGTGGGGGAAGGGGAGGTGGGGATGAATTGGGAGATTAGATTTGACATAAATACACTACCATGTGTAAAATAGATAAATAGTGGGAACCTGCTGTGTAGCACAGGGAGCTCAGCTCAGTGCTCTGTGATGACCTAGATGGGTGGGATGGGGTTGGGGAGGGAGGTCCAAGAGGAAGGGGATATAGGTATACATAAAGCTGATTCACTTCATTGTACAGCAGAAGCTAACACAACATTGTAAAGCAATTGTAGTCTAATAAAAAAAAAAAAGTTCTTCTCCAGCATGGCTTAGGTGCATCAACTTTCCTCCCACCTGCAATAGACAAGTGTGGAATAAAATTTCATATTGAGTTTGTATATCAGGAAATAGTTCATGAGATCATACACTGTGTTTGACATGTAGGGAATTCTAAATTTTTATTTTAAAATGTTATATTTATCTTAAACTTAGTTATTTTAAACTTGGCTTCAAATTGTGGAATTATAGAAATTAGAAATTCATGAGGCGTAGTGGCTCTGTGTGCCCAGCCAAGTTTGGAGAGCCTTAAACTTCTCAAGGAATAGGCTCATGGCAAAAATATAAATTTGATTTCCCTGTGAATCAGCATGACCTATTTTATTACACAGGTGAGTTGCTATGGATGTTGAGAGAGTAACAGCACACTTGACAGAGACCTCTAATTTTTCATTTCTTTACCATCAGCTGTATTTTGTGGCAGGCTCTCTCTAGGCAAGATTATGAAGTGGGGAAGCTGGTATTTTTATCCTCCTCTCTCTTTGACCAACCCAGTCATTAGTGGTTATATTTCTCTTCCATCTAGTATCTTCAGAAACTCATATCTCCTCTTTACCAAGAATCCATCAATATACACTTTCCACAAATGTTGAATAACCTAATTTATATTAACACTAAATGTTCACCAATTAAAGACTATTCTTAAGGCATAGTTCTTTTTTTTTGACTATTATTTCTAATGGTAAGAAAACATTACCTTTTTTCTCCTTCCTGTAATTTAACACATTTTCATTGTAGAATACATAGAAAGTAGTTGAACAACAACAACAAAAATTCCATGATCGTATTTCTCCAAGACTATTTCTGCTAATTTTGTTTTACATTCTTCATATAACAAAATGAAATCATCCTTGTGCAAATTTTAAACTGTCTCTTTTCTCTTAATTTATGATGATTTTTTATATCTTTAAACATGCTGATAAGTCATATTTAATATTTCCATGGCTTGTATTATATGACTGTACCCTAAATTATTTAAACAATCCACTATTATTTGACATTAAAATTGTGTCCATTACTTTGCTTTTATAAGTTGTTGAAATTAACATCCTTTTACCTATTTCTTCAAATGCAATCATGATCATAGGGGGAAAAACCTTAGATATGATACCTCATTGCCAGTGAACCAGGGACAGAGAAATTTCTTGCCCCTTGAAATCATATCCCCTCATTCAGGATTTTTTTCTGCTTGCTGCTGAGGATAGCCTTGTTTGTTAGCACTCAAAAATGAACAAAAACTGAGCTAATTTGGCACTTACTAAGGGAGAAAAGTAATAGCAAATAGTTGAAAGTTTGGAAGTGCTTTATGTTAGATTGAAACCTGAAACTATGATGTTTGGAAATACTACAATAAAACTGAGTTCACAGCATTTGGAATTCGATGCAGAGCCTTTCACATGAAAGTTACTCATGGTTGAAATAGTCATGATTCTCAACTGATTTCTCCTAAACTGTGAATCTTGATCAGTGTCAAAGTTACAGGGCAGGTGGGTCAGAAAGAGTTTGAAACAGGTGTTGGGGAACTGACCACGAGAAAAGGCCAGCGCATGGAAAGGAATGTTACACGGGCAAAATTTGTGAGATTGGACACATCATCAGCTACGAAGGAGGGAGATGGAGGATGGGTACTAGGAGCTTGGAGGCAGGAGGATGGTCCTGCCATTTGTTGAGGAGGAACAAGCTGTGTGGATATAGACAAATTCCACAGTAGGCATTGAGCCTGGGCTTCTGCCAATGAAACCATGTGAAGATATCCCAGTGGAGAACTGGAAACGCAAAGTTAGAGCTAGAATAGTAAGTGCACACAATTCATAGTTTTAACCAGAAGAAGGAATAAGTGCCTATAGAGAAAGGATCCCAGGACTTCTCTGGCAGTCCAGTGGTTAGGACTCAGTGCTTCCCCTGCAGGGGGCACGGGTTCAAAACCTGGTCTGGGAACTAAGATCTCACAAGCTACCTGGAGCAGCCAAAAAAAAAAAAAAAAAAACCCAAAAAACCAGCAAAGAAAAAAACAAAAAAAGAGAGAAAGGATCCCTACATTTGAAGAGTGAAGTGAAAACTATGATGGTGGAAAGTTAGCAGGCAGGGGAGTGGGAGGGGGCAGTGTCAGGAGGAGCCCAGGAATGATGCAGCTTTGGGGACAGATGAGGATTGAAAACCACTGACCCGTGACTTAGTGTCACTGTTGAACTTCAGCTAAGGTGTTCCAAATGAATGGGTGTAGAAGCCAGAGAATAATGAAAAAAAAAAAAAAAAAAAACAATGACAAGAAGAAAATGTAGCGCGTGCTAAGAATTTACTCTGCCACAGCTACTGGGCTGAGCACATCATTTAATCTTCTCAGCAGCAGCTGGGATATAGAAGTTTTCATTGCCCACCATTTGAAGAAGCTTAGCTCATTATTGAAGAAGGAGAGTGACGGTAATGTGGAAGAGAGGTACATCCAGATTGGGGCACTGAAGGAGGAGCCCTCCCCAGGGTTGAAGGGGAAGATGTGTTTTGCCTCAGTCAGGCACCATAGGCAATGGAGTACATTCTTAATATTCTGATGAGTTGCATGGGCATCACTGTATTTGTCCCCCAAACTCTTTTGAGATTTTGAGATTTCTGAAAGCCTATTGAAGACAGGAAGTTCTCCTGGCATTCTTTCCCTAATACTACTTTGATACACCTTTCACGTGAACTCTTATGGATCCAGGGCCGCCCTGTTTACAAACATACCCTGAATTTTCAGGTTTCTGTACTCATGCCATTGACCACCTCGGAAGCTTTTTTTTCACCATATCCCCAGCTCAGGCTTCAGAAATCCAACCCTTCAGCAAAGCCAGCTGAAAGCCCACTTTTCCCAGAAAGTTTCCCCAAGTCCTTCAGGAGGTATTGATCTCCATCCCTTCTGTGACCATCTCTCCACTCCTCTTCCTCTGGCAACCACACCCAGGCTCCTCCATGGACCCTGTGCTGTCTAATTGCTACAGAGTATTAACATTTGAAGTTATACATAGTTAATATTTGAAGTTATTTAATAGTTAATACATAGCATTAATATTTGAAGAGCTATATCCTGAAGTATGGTTTAGTCATCTTTGTTTTGTTTGTGATACATTGTATAGTGCTTTTCCAGTGCTTGAGATCAATGTATGCTCTTTGTATTAAATTGTATACCTATCTATACAATTTAATGAGAGCTTACTGTGGACTAGGCATTATGCCACCCATTTTACATGTTTAAAAAAAAAATTTTTTTTATTGAAGTATAGTTGATTTACAATGTTGTGTTAGTTTCAGGTGTACAGCAAAGTGATTCAGTTATATCTATCTATCTATTTGTCTATCTATCTATCTATCTATCTTTTCAGATTCTCTCCAATTATAGGTTATTACAAGATATTAAACATAGTTCCTTGCGCTATAACAGTAGGTCTTTGTCATTTATTTTACATGTGTTTTTGGTTGTTGATAACAGAAATCCAAGTCAACATGCTTTTAATATAAAGGAGTCTATTAGTTGGTATAACTAAGAAGACCATGTGTATATGGACTTCAGGCACAGCTGAATCCAGGAGTTCAAATGACGTGTCCAGTGCTCTGACTCTCTCCATCACCTTACTGTTCTGCCCTTCTCTCTGTCCATCTCCTGGCTTCTCTGTGTTGGCTTCACTCTTAGGTAGGCTCATGTGATACCATGACAAAGATGGATGGTGACAGTCTCAAGCTGGAAAATTATGAGTGAGGACTCTAACTTGTCAGGTGTAGATCATAGGCATAACCCTTTGCCCAATCACTGGGTCCTGGGGAAGAAATATATGGTCTTCCTAGGCTGTGATGAATGTAAAACTGGGTGGCTGTGGGGCAACTGTGATAAAGAGCCTTACAGGAGCAATGAAGTGGAATAAGAGGTACAAGAACCATGGAGTCAGGGAAGTGTATTAAACTCCTATCAAAATCATGAGTCTTGGGGCAGAAGAAAAGTTAAAGTTTATCTATCTATTGTTCAACCATCCACTGAGAATATCTATATTCTTTCTGAAACTCTGGCAAAAATAGATTTAGGTGATGTTTAAAAACACTGATTTTAGAGAATTAATTAGCATTTTTGTTTTTAAAAGACACAGAGGTCTATTTTTATTTTACACAAAGTTACTGAAACAGTAAATAATTATCTACATAAGATGGATAAACATAGTAATGTTTACATAATGTGCTAAAAATCCCTTGAGTTATAATGACAAGTCTTACCACACATTCAAGAGTGTTCTCCTCTCTCTGTCTCTTTAGAGAGAAATTATAAGGAAAAATTTATTCTTCTTGAAATGGGGAAAGTGATGGTCCAAGAGAGAAAAATGAGAAAACACGGTGACACATTTTAAGTAAATAATTCTCGAATGAGAGAATAAATTAGGTTGCAGAGTTGAATCTTTCCTGGGTTCTAAAGTGACTCTGACACTTATTTCACAGAAAAATGAATAGAATTGCAAATGAGGACTCATATTCATATGCTGGTCTACTTAGATTGAAGAGGTATTGTAAGAGGAAGGTATGTGGATTGGGGGCTTGCTGGCTCCAATGTACCTGAGTAACTTATACAATGGTCATCTTAGAGCATCCTTTACTGCAGAGAATGGGATGGGTGCTCCAGTGAGTGCTTTGCCTGAATTATCTTCTCACAAAGGGGAGAACTTTTATCAGCCCCACTTTACAACGCAAGGACCTTTGACTGAGAGCAATAATAATGTGCCAAGGTCACAGGCCAAGAAAGTGGCCTTATCAGGTCTTGAACCCAGGTCTGCTTGGCTCTGGGCCCATATCCTGGAGCACCACCGTGTTATCTGGAGGGTTGAACCACGTGGAATTGCCATTTTTGTGGCTCAAAACAGATATCAGCTATTTTTTTTTTTTTAAGATTTTTTTTGATGTGGACCATTTTAAAATTTATTTATTTATTTATTTATGGCTGTGTTGGGTCTTTGTTTCTGTGCGAGGGCTTTCTCTAGTTGTGGCAAGAGGGGGCCACTCTTCATCGCAGTGCACGGGCCTCTCACTATCACGGTCTCTCTTGTTGCGGAGCACAGGCTCCAGACGCGCAGGCTCAGTAATTGTGGCCCACGGGCCCAGTTGCTCCACGGCATGTGGGATCCCCCCAGACCAGGGCTTGAACCCCTGTCCCCTGCATTGGCAGGCAGACTCTCAACCACTGCGCCACCAGGGAAGCCCCATATCAGCTGTTTTATGGGATAAAAGAATGTGCATGGCACTGGAAGTTTTGAATGTTAAAAAGATGATCTTTATATTTTTCTACTTTTAAAAATCTCATGTGAGAATCGTGAGCATTAACGATGTCTCCTCTTCCATGGTTAAGAGAAAAAAAAATGTTCTTTTCTCCTAATTTGCATGCTAGGTGAATACAATATAAAGTTGGAATTGGTAGTCTTACTTACCATAGGCAGAAACTTGTGCAAAATCTCGTTATAAAGTTCAAGTGACATGATATTATTTTCTTGATTTACTACAGCAGGTGATCATGAAATAAAAATGGAAGAAAGTAATGCCAAATTGCAGGATGTTCTCATGACTAGTTTTGTGACTGTGGGCAAGTAAATGAACTTAATTCAGACACAATAATCTAATATATTTTATAGAGTGATTGTAAAAATTAAATTAGAAATTGCAAGTAAAGGGCTTAGCACAGTGCCTCGCTGAATAAATATTCCCTGCTAGTATTATTTTCATTTTATTTCCAGATTCTTAAGTGGGTATTTGAGAATGGTATCCATCTGGGATATTCTGAGATGGCTTGCTGATGCAAGTTCACTAGTGGCTAAGATAATAAATGATACAGGAATCACTTGATATGAAGACCGTGTAAGCACTTCCAGCCTGTTTAAGCCTTGGCTCTGCTATCTTAGCTTATGGTGCTGTTTATGACCAACGCTTATTTCAGAGTTTAAATTTTATTTAAAGGAAAGCATCCAACATTGTTATCCGAGCTGTGTGAGAGAAATTTAACCTCGTACAATTTAGTGATGTTCTGGAGTGTCGCTTATCTCCAAGTTTGCTCTTTCTCACTAAAAGACCAAAGGGGCAGAAGTTCTTGGCAGCCACGTCAACTTGTTAAAAGGCGCCCTCTCCTTCTCTTGCTGAAAGGCTCTCCTCTATCAGTGCTCTCACAAGAATTTACATCCCACAGTGAGTCACACAGTCAGTTCTGTGCTTCCCGGCAGGCAGCTTAGAGTCAAATTCTGCAACTATTCTTAGCTGCTCCACACCCTGTAATGGAAGATACTGGATGAACTTGCAAATAACACATTGTACTGATGACAAACAGGGTGGTTGGGTCAGATTGAGTTCCCAAGTCTCTGCTCTCCTTGGTGTATTAGGGACAGTGGAACAAACCAAGGAGAAGAATCTTCTTGTGATTTCAGGACTGTGTCAGATACAGCACCATGGGATGGAGTGAGCACTGAACAAAAACACACTTCTTCACAATTCTCTGATTTCCACACTGTTCCCAATCTATAATCAGGGCTGAAGTAAAGATATCAAAACTGTTACAATCTGTATGTCACTTGCAAATCTCATTGTGATCGTGAATGGTTTAGAAGTAGTGGTTTTGCTTTTGAATGGTAAGTAAAACATTTTATCATCATGTGCACCAAAAAGATAACATTTCCCCCCCGGGCAGTTTGGCCATTAAAGTAATGTGTATGTATAAAGTGCCTTTTCTCTAATCAGATAACTCTTCCCTCCTTTCCCTGGCCATTTTCTCAAGAAACCAGACCTCTCCTAAAGCAGAAGAAATGCACGTATATTCATTATAGTGCTTCTCTAGTTGTATCATCATTATCTTTTATATGTCAGTTTCCTGAGTACACATTTTTATCCATGTGGCCCTAGCACATAACATCATGCCAGACACATAGCAAGTATTGTACATCAATATGAATATATGTGTATGTATATTGAAATGGGATCATATTATGTGTGTTCATTCATAATCTGACTTTCAAAATCTAAAAAAAAAATGGAAAATTTACATGCCATAGAATATAGAAATATATATTTTGATATATTTTATTTTGTAGAAGAATTATAATTTATTTACCCACTCCTCTCTTATTGGACTTGTTTATAATGATTAAACCAACTAAAATTAAATCAATTGAACCAATTAAAATTGTTTATAATTATTAGGAAAAGGTACATGGCAATGTGTTTTTATTTAATCTCTCTTCACCCATTAATTTAGGAATCTTTACTGATTGCCAGCTCCATGCCAGGTACTGTTTAAAGTTAGGAATATCAGAGCAAACCAACATTTTAGCAAGAATAAAGAGATAATAAACAAAATAAATAGGAAAAATATATAATGTGGAATCAACTGATCACTTATGATCTGCTACTTTTCTTAAAGAATGTGACACATGAAAAATGATCAGTAAATATATATTGAATAATAATTTATAATAATATTTACATAATATATATATAATGTTCAGATGTGATCAGTGCTATGGAGAAAGATTACACAGGGAGTACTGGAGGGAAATTTAAAATAGAGTGACAGGCCTGAGCAGGGGACATCTGAAGGAGAGGAGCCCTGCTGAGCTCCCCAAGGGCTGGGATCTTGTCTCCTGGCTCATCCTTATGTGAAATCCCTGCCCACGTGGAGCTTACACTCTAAGGTCTAACGTTATTTGGGTTATTTCTAAGTTGTGAGATTCAGGACAATTTTCGTGTTGTATATATATGTATATATACTATTACATATAAATAATAAAATATATATATTTAAATATTTTCAAACTTTTCTACAATAACCATGTACCACGTCTATAATAAGAAAAATGACCTCTTCACTTTAAAATACTTGCTTCCACGATTTTGTGAGCATATCATGTGGTGGCACCAGCCCTGATGAGAAGGCACCTGCCCCCCTCAGCCTGATGCACTTGAACTGCTGTTGAATTAAGCCCCATCGTTCATCAAGCACAAAGGCAATCCTTTTTTGGCTCTAAATGCAAGGCTTTGCATTTGCATCTTTAAGTTCTGGCCCTAAGTTGAGCAAGTTAGGGAAATTGGAAGATTCCACTGAAAACCTGAAAGAGGACGCCCTGTACAGCAGCTTGAACGCGAAAGGTCAGGCAGACCTTTGGGAGCGATTCCGAGAGGTTTTTGCTCATCTCTCCATCTTCTTTCCCTACTTAGAGAAGATGCTGCTCTTCCTCTTTGTCAGAGGTCATTCTGCTCCCTGCACCTTTGATAGACTGCTCTGTGAATGATGCTCCAGGGAATATTTGCTGAAGTAAACAATGGGAGGCCCAGGAGCCAGGGCCCTGTTCTGCTTCCAAGAGAATGCTTACTGAAAAAGCCCTGATCTTCTATATGCAGAAAAATGCTAAAACCCATCTCTGAAAGCTTATCAGCAAAAATGCCTTTATTGCTACAGCTATTGTCTAATTGGATGTAAAATTCATAGTTGTTTTTAGTGAAACTTTTCTCTTACAGAGTGAAGAAGAAAGTTACAAAGTACTTTCAACTGAAGGAAGGCAGAAAGAAAAGAATTTGCTTAGCAGTCTGTAATATTAGTTTTATTCACTCCTGGCATTTGCATAGAAGCTGATCTATTCCAAAGCATTTTTACATCTCTCCTGTGATTTTCACAATGCTCTAAGGTGGGAGCGTTATTTTCGAACGTGCTTGAGAATGAGAAAACTAAGACACAGAAAAGATAAGAAAATAGCCCAAGGGCATAAGGTTAACATTTACTGAGTACTACCTATGTCAGGCAGAATTCTAAGTACTTTATATATTTGCTCATTTATTTGCGCCTTCCAGTGGCCCAGATAATTTTGGTATTGTTTTCATCCTAATTTTTCGGACTAAGAAATGAGGCATTGAGAAATTAAATGACTCACTCAAGGACATGCACAGCTAGTTAGTAGCAGAGATGGCATTTACCCCTGCAGAACCCTAGTTCTAATCCGGAACACTGAAAGCCCTATTCAGTACCAGCTGTGCCACTGGGTAGATGGGAGACTCGGGCTGTGATTGTGGAATCTGAACCCTGGGAGGTCTCTAAGTTGAGTAGTTGCAGTCCTGGTATGAGTGCTGCCTTGGGGTGCAGAAGGAAGGCAAATTAATCTTGGATTATTTTTTACTACAGTGAGCTCACAACAAAATGTATTCCTAGCAATTCTATTACATTCTGTTGTCCATACAGAATAATAACTTAATAAAATATCTGTGAATTTGCATTCATGGGGATGATAGTCACTTTTTAGGCAGTAGGACCTGTGTTCTTAGGAAACGTTGAGTATACAAATCTTCTCAAACTATCTTTTTTCCTGCAGGAATCTCTTTAGGACACCTGTGACAAGTACTGCTTGATCATGTCCAGTCATGGCAAGTCCCTTAATGTTTTGAGGCAGTTTGGTCTATTTGGGGAAAACTAATTGTTGGGAACTTCTTTAAAAAAAAAAAAAAGTATATATATATATATATATATATATATATATATATATATATATATAGTGTTAGTTTCAGGTGTATAGCAAAGTGGTTCAGTTATACGTATACACATATCCATTCTTTTTCAGATTCTTTTTCCATATAGGTTATTACAGAATTTTGAGTAAAGTTCCCTGTGTTATACAGTAGGTCCTTGTTGTTTATTTTATATATAGTAGAGTGTATATGTTAATCTCAAACCTCTAATTTATCCCCCCCACATATATATTTTAGATCAAATCTATGTCCTGACTGCAATAAAATATTTTGCTTTGAGGATTTCAAGATGCAGTATGTGAACTCTGCAGTTAAGTAGAGCTCCAGTTTTATCAAGAGAATGCAGGAGATGTTTCCAAACTGTTTGGGATAGGGACGTGAAAATAGAGACCACATGTTTAACAAACATATTAATAGTTATTAACAGAAGAGAAAAATCTAACCTGTAATAATACACTGTGCTAGCTTCCTTAGGGTCTCCCACTTTACCTCTGAAACTTTCATTGTAAAGCTAGGTTGTATTAGTCAGACTAATATAAGCAAATAAGTTTGGATTAGAGGCTAGGAACAAAAAAGAATGTACAGTGTGTGTGAAGATATTGTGTGTGTGTGTGCGTGCACGTGTATGTATGTGTTTTAAGAGGACGGAAAGAGAAAAATGTAGAAAAATTAATTGGGCAAATTAATTGAAAGGCTCGATTTATAATTAGGGCTTTCAGTTCAAATGTTGGAACTTCGAATACTAAAATTCAATTTATTAACTAATTATCAAGCATTATCCAGGTGGCAGACTTCATGTTAGGTACTGAGGAGACAGTGGTAAAAGCACAGATCCGGTCTCTGCCTTTAGAGCATTGTGTGTGCTTGTGCCTGTTCCTGCCAAGGGCGTGAGTGGGACTGAAATGTGGGCAGAATTGCACTGGATAAGCTGGCATCTGGGTGCCTGGGGAGAGGGGATGTTTATCTAACCAGCCTATACCTGCTGTCTGGGCTTATGGCCAACTGCCTGCCTTTATAGGGCTTACATTCTAATAAGAAATGCAGTCTTTAAACACATAACTATGTAATTAGTATTACTAAAAGGAAGCATGAGACACAAAACTCTTTAATTTAGGTCAAAAGGTCAGGAAAAGCCTCCTTGAGAACATGACCTTTAAGATGAGCCCTGAAGAATGCTACTAAGAACAGAAGCCACACTGGTTAGATGAGAAGAATCAGTTCCTCTTACAAAAAGTTATTGGTGACATTGACCCCTCAAACAAATATCAAATATTGGCTCAAAGACAGTTGTTGTAATTTGGTTAGTTGGGGTAGGAACCAAATGTCTAGGGGAGGATAAAGAGAGGAGAAAAAGGAGGGTATACAGAGAAAGTTACATGGACATGAACTTAACCCCTTCATCCACTGCAGTAAATTGGAGCTTAAAGCTCTGTAGTTGAGCTTGGTTTCAATATCAACAACAACAACAAACAAGTCCATAAGAATAATGGGACATTATCAGTTAGAAGGTGATGTATTGGTTGGGTGTATTTTTTCAAGACAGGGAGAAAAGAGAGAGATGGAGATAGAATAAGAGAGAGAGAGAGAGAGAGAGAGAGAGAGAGAGAGAGAGAGAGAGAGGGAGGGAGAGAGAGAGAGAGAGAGGGAGAGAGGCTATGTTGACCACTGCATCTTCAAAGATATGACTCAGTGTGTTCACACATCTTGCTTTCTCTCCTTTCTTCCCTCTGTTCCTTTCAACTGGAATGTGCTGTTTTACCGTTTTGGACGGAGTAAAAGATGGTGCATAGGCTTTGAATCAGCTTCGACTTCTGATCGAAGCCTTTCACTGGGGAATCTGGTATTTGGACAGTTATTAATAAAATGTTACTTGATTTGTCTTGGTGCATGTGGCTCCCTTGGAACTCCTTGAAGTTGAGGTGACTGGCCAAACTCAGGCATTCCTATGTGTCTTGCCATAATACTATTAAAATACTGCTGCTAATTCCTGTTAATACCTCTTCTTTATTCTCAAAATTGAAATGAGACTAACATATAAGGAATAAAAATACTTGAGTAAATAGGAAATGAATTAAAGTTTGATGGCATTAATAAAACTTTGGAATGTGTCAGAAGGGAAAGACTCATCTGCAAATTTCTCATTTTATGGAAATGACATACATATAAAGGTGCAAAGTCACATAGTTAGTGAGTGACTGACCCTGGATTCACCAGGGAATATTATTTTAAATATCCTGCTGACCATAAATAACGAGTTACTATTATTGGCATGATTAAAGGCTAGCATTTCTTTTTTTTAATTTTATTTTTTTTAATTTTTAAAAAACTTTATTCAAGTATAGTTGATTTACAATGTTGTGTTAATTTCTGCTGTACAGCAAAGTGACTCAGTTAAACATATGTATATATTTTCTTTTTCTTATTCTCTTCCATTATGGTTTATCACAGGGTATACCATAATGGAAGAGAATATGAAAAAGAAAATATATAATCACTCCATTAGTCTGATCAAATTTAGTTTCTTCTCTCCAATGGGTATTTTCTCATCTAGTTCTCAAAATATTTTGAACCTGGATTGAAAATGAGATCTATTTCATTCATAATGGGTATGCACTGATTTCTCCCAAAATTTTGTCCAAAAAGTAGACTTCTGTTGAAAGATTTTCAAGACTGTAAATGCAATGCTCTCGTATAACATTATTACACTCAATTTATAAATGGGGAGAATTAGCACAGTGGAAAAGTGGAATTGACATATTCTATTGCTGTGTCTGGAGAAATCTTATGTAGTTTCAAATATTCCCCCAGAAACGCCTAGATACCTTCAGAGCCACTGAAATCTATAGTTATCTACTCTACTTTTAAAAGATGACAGTATTATGTCTTAAATATATAACATTCTTGCCAAAATTCTAAAGTGCTTAAATGACATTTTCCTGAATCATAGTTATTTTAGCGACTCTTTCTTCTTAACGAGTTCAGTGGAGATGTAAGAAATCTTAGGGGACATGTTATTTACCTGTGTTGTTGTAATTTGACCTTTCGCTCTTAAAACCAATACTCCTAAGTGTCTCCAAAGGGCCAGGTCAGAGAAAACAGGAAGCACGTCAGCTGGATGCGAATGTTCGTCTGGTGCCGTGTTTAGTGATTCTGTGTGGAGGTCAAAGTTATAAGATGTGACTCCCACTTTACATCCTGACCTGAGCTGTGCTATCTCATTTATATGCCTCAGTCATTCAGCTAATACATATTTCAATAACGTTTAGGTATCTTTAGATGAAAGTAAAATCTAAGGAATGGGGGTGAGAAACGTTTTTGCTCTCAAGGGCAATGCGTTAGTCAAGGTTACATAAGTAACAATTGTTCTAATATCTTAGTTTCGGAAGTAGATAGCTGCAAAAGATGATAGAGAATAAAAAATTATTTAGTAAGGACAATAATTCAGCAGGAAGAAGATTAGAAGAGAGAATAAAAAAGAAAGGAGATTCAATCACAGCATGAGGATAGAAGACAGACAAATAGAGAAAAAAAGTACATATATTTAATAGGGCAAGAAGACACACAAACCAATGTATACTTAGCCACAATGCCCTTGGGAGGCAGTCAGATGGGGGCAGAGTGGGGAGAGAGATCTAGGGATATTTATTAAGGACTGAAGTTTAGACTTTTATCAGTTCTTTTGGTAAAGAAATTTATATTTCTGTTGTGTTTCACAATTCTCGCTATGGTCAATGCAGACAATGGGGGAAAGTTTACTAAAGATCCAAAGGGGTTGAGCTATCTGGGGGTAGTGTCTGGGTCACTAGAAGCTGTCACCTACAATATTATTTTAAATTCACTCCTCGAAGCAGTTTTCACTCCTTGAAGCAGTTTTCCCAACTTGCTTCTGTTTTGCAAGTATGTCACCTTATTAGTAGAAAAGCAACTAGTCCCGGAAGAAGATGGAAACAAGGAAATGGAGATGGTTCAGTTAACTGAGTGACTTGTCTTGAGGACGAGGATCAGATAAGCAGTGGACCAGCTTGTATCAGGAGGAAACTGAGTTCCAGACTGTGCCTACCAGCCATGTAGTCCTGAGTTGATGGCTTAAAATGTGACCCTGTTCCTTATCCATACCTGGGAGTAAAACCTCGGCTTACTGGACTGCCTTGAAGATCAAATGTGATAGTGTATGTTTTTTCCTAACTGTAAAGTGGACAAAATAAGAAAGTAACCTCTGTCACTGTTATTTCATTGTGCCCAAGGCTTTATACAGGGTGCTGGGGTCCAACCTTGGCAGAATTTATGTAATTCTGGAGGCAAAACATACAAATTGAATTTAAATGGCATTGAATAAAATGAGACCTTTTATGTATTAAACACTATGCCAGTATCTGGATACGAAAATGAGTAGGGTATCATCCCTGCCCTCAGAGAGTTTCCACTGGGGAATTAGTGTAAAAAATGAACGCAAACTATAATAATATTGTCAACTTAAAAAAATGCACAAAGTGAGAGTTGCGAGTTAAGTTTTATTTGGGGCAAAATGAGGACTGCAGCCTGGGAGACAGCATTTCAGATACCTCTGAGAAACTGCTCCAAAGAGGTAGGGGGGAAGGTCGGTATATATGTGATTTTGGTGAGGGGGGAGTACATGCAATCGAGCGCATATTTTTTGGCAGAAGGTTTCTGCTAGTCTCGTGAAGGTTACTGCTCGTCACGGGGAGCAGACGTCACCATGAAGGATTTTAGTGTTTTTCTAGATATGAGGAGATACAAGAATTGGGCTCATAAAATCGGCTCCTGAAAATATCTATCTGAAGATCTGTTCTTCCAGTTTTTCCCAGAGCATGGAGTGCCTCATTTCTGCTCTCCACCCTGAACTCCTTTCAGGCGGGTGTTGAGAGTCAGCAGCTGCAGCAGCACATGATTTAATCCTTGTAGAGGTAGATGGCAAGTGCCAATGGCGAGTGTCAATTGTAGTTGACAGGGTCCCTTCATGGTCATAAATTCGACCATGCCTTGGGAGGCATTTCATGACCATTTTGTCCCACGTTGCTAGGAAGGCTCATTCCTAGGTCTGAAGAAGATTTTGCTAATAGGCCACTCAATGTGCTATTACCAGACTAGGTCTTTTAACAGTAACTAAGGACTCTGGACCACCTGTCTTACTAATCTGTTATGGTCCAGGAAAATTCCCTCTTGTTGTATCTTCTCATATCTATTTACACTATTACAATCATTGATCTCATATAAAACTATATACTTTTGTTGGAGGCTCAATCACACATTTGTTAATGCAAGAAACAACAATCTTGTAAAACAGGCAAAATACAAATAACATAGCTAGCAGTATTATTAAAGTCAAAAGTTAGAATTAAGCCAAGAACTTCCATTAGGTGCAGCCCAGTATATCCTCAGGTGATCTGACTTAGTCTGTTCTGTACCAATCTTTATCTTTCAGGGAAATGATATATCGACACTGTCCATAAAGCTCCCAGCCCAATTTCCTAGTTACTAGGCTGGTTATCCTTAGTATAATTTAATTGTTCCCAAGGTAAAGGGGTACCTTAAAGCTTAAATGACCATAACCACATAAACCCATCCCATAGTTGTGGGAGCTTTTATTCCTTGGCTGAAATTTTGCTTGTTGCTCTGATTGAGCTTGAGTAACTTCAGAGGAAAATTCATTTTTATGGCCAGGGTCAGAGCAGGTATTATTAATTGTCTAGGTGAGGGGAATCCCATCTAGTAATATCAAGAGTAGCCTAAACAGGACTGAACTTTCTTTCTTCTAAAATACATGTCCTAAGGACCATCCAATTAGAGCCCTGGAGTGGAGAAATGCACCAAGGTAATCCAGAAGACACAGGTAATTGGCCACAAACCCAACAAATGGGTTGATTTTTAAAACTAGCCTAGGATCGTGTCCATGATAGAAAAACATTTGATTTATATGTAAAGGTCCAAGAAGTCAGAAAACATTATAAGTGATCATACGAGTCAGGTCCAGCATCTTGGGTAAGCTGTCTACTTCTGATGCTGTCTTCTTCTTGTCCTGGTGTGAGTGTAGTTTCCTCTGAGCATTGTTTTAAGGTGATTTTGATGTCAGCAGTCCTCTCTGTAGACCAGTCCCGGGCAGGAACCCTTTGTAATTGGAAATTAATCTGAGTCATTTCCCTTTAATTTTGTTGCACATGAGCTAATTAAGAGTACCTGGTGAGGGCCGTTCCATCTGGGTTGTAGTGAGTCTTTAAATGATGTCTTTTCCAATATACATAGTCCCCTGGTTGCAGGTCGTGGGGCATCTTATCTTCATCCAAAGATAGATTACTAAGATAAGTTTCAGAAACAAACTTAGAGTGTCCTTTTAATAATTCAATTTAACTTTATGTCCATATAACATAATAGCAAGGCACTATCCAGGAAATGAGTTTTAGTAAATACAGACCTCCATTAACAAAACTGGGATTTAACATTCATTGAAGCATCTTTTTCTCTCTAAAATTACCCTAATTTCTACCAAATACAGCCAAATTAAGAGTAATTTGTTTGCAAAATAAATCTGGTCTCAATAAACTTGGCTTGATGATTGATATAACTATAATTGATCATTCAGGCTTTTTTCTTTGCTGAAACTTTTATAAGGGGTCTCAGACTGAACTTTTTAATTAATTATTTATTTATTTATTTTTATTTATTTTTTATTTTCTTGAACTTTATTTATTATACAGCAGGTTCTTATTAGTTATCTGTTTTGTACATATTAGTGTATATATGTGAATCCCAATCTCCCAAATCATTCCACCACCACCACCCACCCCCACTGCATTCCCCCTTGGTGTCCATACACTTGTTCTCTACATCTTTGTCTCTATTTCTGCCTTGCAAACTGGTTCATCTGTACCATTTTTCTAGATTCCACTTATATGCATTCATATACAATATTTGTTTTCCTCTTTCTGATTTACTTAACTCTGTATGACAGTCTCTAGGTCCATCCATGTCTCTACAAATGACCCAATTTCGTTCCTTTTTATGGCTGAGTAATATTCCATTGTATATATGTACCACATCTTCTGTATCCAGTTGTCTGTCGATGGGCATTTAGGTTGCTTCCATGACCTGGCTATTATAAATAGTGCTGCAGTGAACACTGGGGTGCACGTGTCTTTTTGAATTATGATTTTCTCTGGTTATATGCCCAGTAGTGGGATTGCTGGGTCATACGGTAATTCCATCTTTAGTTTTTTAAGGAACCTCCATACTGTTCACCATAGAGGCTGTATCAATTTACATTGCCACCAACAGTGCAAGAGGGTTCCCTTTTCTCCACACCCTCTCCAGAATTTGTTGTTTGTAGATTTTCTGATGATGCCCATTCTAACTGGTGTGAGGTGATACCTCATTGTAGTTTTTTTTTTTTTAACATCTTTATTGGAGTATAATTGCTTTACAATGGTGTGTTAGTTTCTGCTTTATAACAAAGTGAATCAGCTGTATATATACATATATCCTCATATCTCCTCCCTCTTGCATCACCCTCCCACCCTCCCTATCCCACCCCTCTAGGTGGTCAAAAAGCACCGAGCTGATCTCCCTGTGCTATGTGGCTGCTTCCCACTAACTATCTATTTTACATTTGGTAGTGTATATATGTCCATGCCACTCTCTCAGTTCGTCTCAGCTTACCCTTCCCCCTCCCCGTGTCCTCAAGTCTATTCTCTACGTCTGCATCTTTATTCCTGTCCTGCCCCTAGGTTCTTCAGAACCACGTTTTTAAAAAAATTTAGATTCCATATATATGTGTTAACATACAATATTTGTTTTTCTCTTTCTGACTTACTTCACTCTGTAGGAGACTCTAGGTCCATCCATGTCTGTACAAATGACCCAATTTCGTTTCTTTTCATGGCTGAGTAATATCCCATTGTATATATGTGCCACATCTTCTTTATCCATTCATCTGTCAATGGACACTTAGGTTGCTTCCATGTCCTGGCTATTGTAAATAGAGCTGCAATGAACATTGTGCTGCATGACTCTTTTTTTTTTTTTTTTTTTTTAAAGGATTTTCTTTTTTATTTATTTATTTATTTATTTATTATTTTTGTCTGTATTGGGTCTTCGGTTCGTGCGAGGGCTTTCTCCAGTTGCGGCAAGCGGGGGCCACTCTTCATCGCGGTGCGGGGACCGCTCTTCATCGCGGTGCGCGGGCCTTTCTCTATCGCGGCCCCTCCCGTTGCGGGGCACAGGCTCCAGACGCGCAGGCTCAGCAATTGTGGCTCACGGGCCCAGCTGCTCCGTGGCATGTGGGATCTTCCCAGACCAGGGCTCGAACCCGTGTCCCCTGCATTAGCAGGCAGATTCTCAACCACTGCGCCACCAGGGAAGCCCTGCATGACTCTTTTTGAATTATGGTTTTCTCAGGGTATATGCCCAGTAGTTGGATTGCTGGGTCGTATGGTAGTTCTATTTTTAGTTTTTTAAGGAACCTCCATACTGTTCTCCACAGTGGCTGTATCAATTTACATTCCCACCAACAGTGCAAGAGAGTTCCCTTTTCTCCACACCCTGTCCAGCATTTATTGTTTGTAGATTTTTTTTTAGACATCTTTATTGAAGTATAATTGCCTTACAATGGTGTGTTAGCTTCTGCTTTATAACAAAGTGAATCAGTTATACATATACAATATGTTCCCATATCTCTTCCCTCTTGCATCTCCCTCCCTCCCACCCTCCCCATCCCACCCCTCTAGGTGGTCACAAAGCACCGAGCTGATCTCCCTGTGCTATGCGGCTGCTTCCCACTAGCTATCTATTTTACATTTGGTAGTGTATATATGTCCATGACACTCTCTCACCCTGTCACATCTCACCCCACCCCCTCCCCATATCCTCAAGTCCATTCTCTAGTAGGTCTGTGTCTTTATTCCCGTCTTGCCACTAGGTTCTTCATGGCCTTTTTTTTTTTTTTCCCTTAGATTCCGTATATATGTGTTAGCATACTGTATTTGTTTTTCTCTTTCTGACTTACTTCACTCTGTATGACAGACTCTAACTCCATCCACCGCATTACAAATACCTCCATTTCATTTCTTTTTATGGCTGAGTAATATTCCATTGTATATATGTGCCACAGCTTCTTTATCCATTCATCTGTCGATGGACATTTAGGTTGCTTCCATGTCCTGGCTATTGTAAATAGAGCTGCAGTGAACATTGTGGTGCATGACTCTTTTTGAATTATGGTTTTCTCAGGGTATATGCCCAGTAGTGGGATTGCTGGGTCGTATGGTAGTTCTATTTTTAGTTTTTTAAGGAACCTCCATACTGTTCTCCACAGTGGCTGTATCAATTTACATTCCCACCAACAGTGCAAGAGGGCTCCCTTTTCTCCATACCCTGTCCAGCATTTATTGTTTGTAGATTTTTTGATGACGGCCATTCTGTCTGGTGTGAGGTGTGAGGTGATACCTCATTGTAGTTTTGTTTTGCATTTCTCTAATGATTAGTGATGTTGAGCATCTTTTCATGTGTTTGTTGGCAATCTGTATATCTTCTTTGGATAAGTGTCTATTTAGGTCTCCTGCCCATTTTTGGATTCGGTTGTTTGTTTTTCTGATATTGAGCTGCATGAGCTGCTTATATATTTTGGAGATTAATCCTTTGTCAATTGCTTCGTTTCCAAATATTTTCTCCCATTCTGAGGGTTGTCTTTTCGTCTTGTTTATGGTTTCCTTTGCTGTGCAAAAGCTTTTAAGTTTCATTAGGTCCCATTTGCTTATTTTTGTTTTTATTTCCATTTCTCTAGATGGTGGGTCAAAAAGGATCTTGCTGTGATTTATGTCATAGCGTGTTCTGCCTATGTTCTTATTGTAGTTTTGATTTGCGTTTCTCTAATAATTAGTGATGTTGAGCAGCTTTTCATGTACCTCTTGGCCATGTGTATGTCTTCTTTGGAGAAATGTCTATGTAGGTCTTCTGCCCATTTTTTGATTAGGTTGTTTGTTTTTTTAATACTGAGCTGCATGAGCTGTTTATATATTTTGGAGATTAATCCATTGTCTGTGGATTCGTTTGCAAATTTTTTCTTCCATTATGAGGGTTGTCTTTTCATCTTGTTTATAGTTTCCTTTGCTGTGCAAAAGCTTTTCAGTTTCATTAAGTCCCACTTGTTTATTTTTGTTTTTGTTTCCATTACTCTAGGAGGTGGGACAAAAAAGATTTTGCTGTGATTTATGTTGAAGAGTGTTCTTCCTATGTTTTCCTCTAAGAGTTTTATAGTGTCCAGTCTTATATTTAGGTCTCTAATCCATTTTGAGTATATTTTTGTGTATGGTGTTAGGGAGTGTCCTAATTTCATTCATTTACATGTAACTGTTCCGTTTTCCCAGCACCACTTATTGAAGCGACTGTCTTTTCTTCATTGTATATCCTTGCCTCTTTTGTCATAGATTAGTTGACCATAGGTGCGTGGGTTTATCTCTGGGCTTTGTATCTTGTTCCATTGATCTATATTTTTGTTTTTGTGCCAGTACCATATTGTCTTGATTACTGTAGCTTTGTAGTATAGTCTGAAGTCAGGGAGTCTGATTCCTCCAGCTCTGCTTTTTTCCCTCAAGACTGCTTTGGCTATTCGGGGTCTTTTGTGTCTCCATACAAATTTTAAGATTTTTTGTTCCAGTTCTGTAAAAAATGCCATTGGTAATTTGATAGGGATTGCATTGAATCTGTAGATTGCTTTGGGTAGTATAGTCATTTTCGCAGTACTGATTCTTCCAGTCCAAGAACATGTTATATCTCTCCATCTGTTTGTGTCATCTTTGATTTCTTTCATCAGTGTCTTATAGTTTTCTGAGTTCAGGTCTTTTAACTCCTTAGGTAGGTTTATTCCTAGGTATTTTATTCTTTTGTTGCAATGGTGAATGGGATTGTTTCATTAATTTCTCGTTCTGATCTTTTGTTGTTAGTGTATAGGAATGCAAGAGATTTATGTGCATTAATTTTGTATCCTGCAACTTTACCAAATTCATTCATGAGCTCTAGTAGATTTCTGGTGGCATATTTAGGATTATATATGTATAGTATCATGTTATCAGCAAACAGTGACAATTTTACTTCTTCTTTTCCAATTTGCATTCCTTTCATTTCTTTTTCTTCTGTGATTGCCGTGGCTAGGACTTCCAAAACTATGTTGAATAATAGTGATGAGAGTGGACATATGTGTCTCATTCCTGATCTTAGAGGAAATGATTTCAGTTTTTCACCATTGAGAATGATGTTTGCTGTGGGTTTATCATATATGGCCTTTATTATGTTGAGGTAGGTTCCCTCTATGCCCACCTTCTGGAGAGTTTTTATCATAAATGGGTGTTGAATTTTGTCAAAAGCTTTTTCTGCATCTATTGAGATGATCATATGGTTCTTATCCTTCAGTTTGTTAATATGGTGTATCACATTGATTGATTTGCATATATTGAAGAATCCTTGCATCCCTGCCTGGGATAAAACCCACTTGATCATGGTGTATGATCCTTTTAATACGTTGTTGGATTCTATTTGCTAGTATTTTGTTGAGGAATTTTGCATCTATATTCATCAGTGATATTGGTCTGTAATTTCCTTTTTCTGTAGTATCTTTGTCTGGTTTTGGTATCAGGGTGATGGTGGCCTTGTAGAATGAGTTTGGGAGTGTGCCTTCCTCTGCAATTTTTTGGAGGAGTTTGAGAAGGATGGGTATTAGCTCTTCTCTAAATGTTTGATAGAATTTACCTGTGAAGCCATCTGGACCTGGAATTTTATTTGTTGTAAGATTTTTAATCACAGTTTCAATTTCATTACTTGTGATTGGTCTGTTCATATTTTCTATTTCTTCCTGGTTCAGCCTTGGAAAGTTATACCTTTCTAAGAATTTGTCCATTTCTTCCAGGTTGTCCATTTTATTGACATAGAGTTTCTTGTAGTAGTCTCTTTTGATGCTTTGTATTTCTGTGGTGTCCATTATAACTTCTCCTTTTTCATTTCTAATTTTATTGATTTGAATCCTCTCCTTCTTTTTCTTGATGAATCTGGCTAAAGGTTTATCAAATTTGTTTATCTTCTCAAAGAACCAGCTTTTAGTTTTATTGATCTTTGCTATTGTTTTGTTTCTATTTCATTTATTTCTGCTTGGATCTTTATGATTTCTTTCCTTCTACTAACTTTGGGTTTTGTTTGTTCTTCTTTCTTTAGTTCCTTTAGGTGTAAGGTTAGATTGTTTATTTGAGATTTTTCTTGTTTCTTGAGGTAGGATTGTATTGCTATAAACTTCTCTCTTAGAACTGCTTTTGCTGCATCCCATAGGTTTTGGATTGTCGTGTTCTCGTTGTCATTTGTCTCTAGATCTTTTGATTTTCTCTGATTTCTTCAGTGATTTCTTTGGTTATTTAGTAACATATTGTTTAGCCTCAATGTGTTTGTGTTTTTTATATTTTTTTCCCTGTAATTTATTTTTAATCTCATAGCATTGTGGTCAGAAAAGATGCTGGATATGATTTCAACTTTCTTAAATTTACCACAGCTTGATCTGTGACCCAAGGTGTGATCTATCCTGGAGAATGTTCTATGTGCACTTGAGAAGAAAGTGTAGTCTGTTGTTTTCGGATGGAATGTCCTATAAATATCAATTAAATATATCTGGTCTATTGTCTCATTTAAAGCTTGTGTTTCCTTATTAATTTTCTGTCTGGATTATCTGTCCATTGGTGTAAGTGAGGTGTTATAGTCCCCCACTATTATTCTGTTACTGTCAATTTCCTCTTTTATAGCTGTTAGCATTTGCCTTATTTACTGAGGTGCTCCTATGTTGGGTGCACGTATATTTATAATTGTTATATTTTCTTCTTGGATTGATCCCTTGATCATTATGTAGTGTCCTTCTTTGTCTCTTGTAACATTCTTTATTTTAAAGTCTATTTTATCTGATATGAGTATTGCTACTCCAGGTTTCTATGGATTTCCATTTGTATGGAATACCTTTTCCATCCCCTCACTTTCAGTCTGTATGTGTCCCTAGGTCTGAAGTGGGTCTCTTGTGGGCAGCATATATACGGGTCTTGTTTTTGTATCCATTCAGCGAGTCTGTGTCTTTTGGTTGGAACATTTAATCCATTCACATTTAAGGTAATTATCAATTTGTATGTTCCTATTACCATTTTCTTAATTGTTTTGGGTTTGTTTTTGTAGATCGTTTTCTTTTGTATTTCCTGCCTAGACAAGTTCCTTTAGCATTTGTTGTAGAGCTGGTTTGGTGGTACTGAATTCTCTTAGCTTTTGTTTGTCTGAAAAGCTCTTGACTTCTCCATAGAATCTGCATGAGATCTTTGCTGGCTAGAGTAATCTTGGTTGTAGGTTCTTCCCTTTCATCACTTTAAATATATCATGCCACTCCTTTCTGGCTTGTAGAGTTTCTGCTGAGAAATCAGCTGTTAACCTTATGGGAGTTCCCTTGTATGTTATTTGTCATTTTTCCCTTGTTGCTTTTAATAATTTTTCTTTGTCTTTAATTCTTGTCAGTTTGATTACTCTGTGTTTCTGCATGTTTCTCCTTGGGTTTATCCTGCCTGGGACTTTCTGCTTCCTGGACTTGGGTGGCTATTTCCTTTCCCATGTTAGGGAAGTTGTCATCTATAATCTCTGCAAATATTTTCTCGGGTCCTTTCTCTCTCTCTCTTCTCCTTCTGGAATCCCTATAATGCGAATGTTGGTGCATTTAATGTTATCCCAGAGGTCTCTTAGGCTGTCTTCATTTCTTTTCATTCTTTTTTTCTTTATTCTGTTCCACAGCAGTGAATTCCACCATTCTGTCTTCCAGGTCACTTATCCGTTCTTCTGCCTCAGTCATTCTGCTATTGATTCCTTCGAGAGTAGTTTTCATTTCAGCTATTGTATTGTTCACCTCTGTTTTTTTGTTTTTTTTAATTCTTCTAGGTCTTCGTTAAACATTTCTTGCATCTTCTCAATCTTTGCCTCCATTCTTTTTCCAAGGTCCTGGATCATCTTCACTATCATTATTCTGAATTCTTTTTCTGGAAGGTTGCCTATCTCCACTTCAGTTAGTTTTTTTTCTGGCGTTTTATCTTGTTCGTTCATCTGGTACATAGTCCTCTGCCTTTTCATTTTGTCTATCTTTCTGCAAATGTGGTTTTCATTCCACAGGCTGCAGGACTGTAGTTCTTCTTGGTTCTTCAGACTGAACTTTTAAAAGACGTTTCAGGACTAGGAAAGTCACGCCAAGGACTTATCACTGATTTCGCCTAACAGATCTAGGTGAATTCCTCCCTTTATACAGTCTCCAAAATACCTTGAGGTTTCTGTACCTGTTACTGAATGGCCTTCCTAATGTATCTGATAATGGTGCTGGGATCCTAAGAGTTTACAAACTCTGGAGGGAGCAGATAGAGAAAAGAGATAAATGTTTCAATTCTGCTTACAAAGGCATAATTTACCAAATTAATGTAAACCATGATTAGTTTGAGAGGGAGGTTTTCCTTACACCTGGATAACACAGATTCAAACCAATAATTTTTCAGATAGAAAGCATAAAAGTTATAACCCTATTTACCAGTTCACTCAGTCTTATGTAACTAATCCTTTTGGTTAACAGCTGTATGAATCCATCAGGTTTTTCATTAGAATTCTTCAATTTCTTACCCAGTTCAGCATTATGGTCTGAAAGTCAGAAACTTGTATTTATCCAAAAGTACTTTCTATAAATCTTCTTGAAGAGGAAGCATTTTTACAAAGGCATTGGAATAAAACCGTAAGTGTCTATAATGACAGAAGACTTAAGAAGGCATGTTTAAAATCTGATTACTATGCAATGCAATTGACAAAGTAACTTGGTTATTGCTGTGACATACAACACTTTAAGATAATGACTAGAATTATGACTGATAACATTTTACCAGGACATATCAGAATTTTAGGTACTCTGTATAATATCCAGAATATATATATTAGTAACATTTGCCATACAATATAACCTAAGAAGATTTATTACTCATTTGACAGTTATTCCCATGTAACTCAACATACCAAATGAACCTAGTTTATATCTCTCTTTGGGATGTTTCAGGGGCCCTTTGAAGCAACCCAAAGTTAGCTAGAGGTCAAAAGGACTTCATTAGAGTTTCATTTAGGAAGTTTCAGCAAAAAAATATCAAAAAGGTTTAGAACACTCAGTCAGATAGGATCACAGGTCACCATGAAACTATAGTTATTCACTTAGCCAAAGTAACAATAAAAGATTTCAAAGGCAGATACAGAACAGACCACTTAAAAGGTAAAGAAACTTGAAATCTGTTATGAAATGCAGTTCAACATATAAAAAAATCTTGTCCCCTTAAGAGAGAGAAAAACCAAATTCAAGTTTTGCACCTGCTTACTTTTACAATTCATTTACTCAAATTTATTTTAACCTTAGTCAATCCAGACCATGCATAAAACTCTTTTCTTGGGGTCCACTTTCCACAACACTTTTTATCACTTTCTGTATCTGTCACTGTATTTCCCATTCAGAATCAGCCAGCTATAAGTCAGACCTACCCTTTTCCCTTGATAAAATGCAATTCCATTCCTCATGCCTTCTTTACTGAAAACATACATCCTACTTTCCTACTGTACATTGAAATGTTTCCTTTATTATTTCTATTAGCTTTAGTTACATGTTTAAAAAGAAGTTACTCTATCATTTCCTCTTTTAGAAGCTTCTAGATACCAATCAAAGTAAGCATTCCATTCAGTCTGTTTGATTTTACAGCCAGCTTTTTTCTAACCGTGAATGCAAAAATATTAATTTTGGAATATCAAAAGAACTCCAATTTGGTTGTTTTAGGTTGAGATCTCCTTTAGTATAATTTCCCCAATTAGATAGGTACTTGAAAGTATGCGTTTTTGTACATACATAAACCTGGCTGGAGTGTTAGTCAGAGGCTGGCTTTCTGATGCCCCTTGTTTCTGTGTTTGAGAGGCTTTGTTTCCCATTTTAAAGTTGAATTTGTCAGGGATAAAATTTACTAGTGAAGTTGTGTGGTGGCCAGTGTGCTGCTTGTGAGTTTAGTTACTCTAGGCATCACCCCAGAGTCATTTCAACACTCTTACATGTCTCAGTTTCTCCCTTCGGTGGTCTAAGATCACCGCGGGTGCTCGAATTGCTGAATGGCCAATTCTTACCCATGAACCCTGGACGAGCACGTGTTTTAATCAATGAGTGCATTTCCCTATGGGACCACGGCACGGCATGAGGACTCTGCCTCTGCCCCTCCCGTAAATCTCCTAGTTGCCTGAGAAAGCTGTAACCGGCCAGAAGGAGTCTTATCCCTTTTCTTCAGATCAAAGCTCTCATGTAATATCTTCACTTTTATCCTGACAAATTCTATTAAGGCAGCCAAAATGAGGAAAAGCATTGGATCAGTCTCATACCTAACCACTCAGCGAAGACCACTCAGTCTCCTACAACTGAGCAAACCCTGGTACTTTTCAACAAGCCCCCTCCCCCTGCAGTATCTTTCACTTGGGTGGGTATTCCTTGGTATCTTTCAACTGAGCCCCCACACCCCCGTATCTTTCATCTGGGTGGGTATTTCCCTGGTATCTTTCAACCATCGCCCTACCCCCAGTATCTTTCAACTGGGTGGGTATTCCCCAGTATCTTTCAACCTAGTCCCCCACAGTATCTTTCAACTGGGTGAGTATTTCCCTGATATCTTTTAACCAGGCCGCCCCCCCCACCCCCCGCCCCCAGTATCTTTCAACTGGGAGGAGGCAGGTACCTGCTATATACCGCCAAATAACACTCAGGATCATCAACCAATACGGGAGATCCGAGAACCAGGAGAGACTTACCCAAATTCGTCTGGATTCTCAGAGGAGGCAGACGGGTGCCTCTGCTGGTACTAAGGCTCTGGTTCTTCATAGAGTTCAGGCGAAGGAGAGAAGTCCTCTCTGGGTCCCTTTGTGGTCACCATAAAACTGTCAACTTAAAAAAATGCACAATGTGAGAGTTGTGACTTAAGTTTTATTTGGGGCAAAAAGGGGACTGCAGCCCAGGAGACAGCATTTCCGATAGCTCTGAGAAACTGCTCCAAAGAGGTAAGAGGAAAGGTCAGTATATATGTGATTTTGGTGAAGGGGGAGTACATGTAATCAAGCACATATTTTTTGGCAGAAGGTCACGAGGAGCAGTCGTCATCATGAAGGATTTTAGTGTTTTTCTACAAATGAGGAGACACAAGAATTGGGCTCATAAAATCGGCTCCTGAAAATATGTATCTGAAGACCTCTTCTGCCAGTTTTTTCCCAGAGCACAGAGTGTCTCATTTCAGCTCTCCACCCTGAAGTCCTTTTAGGGGGGTGTTGAAGATCAGCAGCTCCATGCACATCAGCACATGATTTAATCCTTGTAGAGGTAGATGGCAAGTGCCAATGGCAAGTGCCAATTGTAGTTGACAATATTAACAATGCAAGTGTGAAAGACAAAGGCAAAATGATCCTAGTGTCACAGGGGTATAGAGGAAAATCTCAGAAGGGGTGGGAAGAGAAAGCAAAGGGCAGTTTAGAAGTCCTAGAGCACAAGGATTGCCCAGGGATTTGTGACATATCACATTACTTTCTCTGGTTGGTGATATCTATTTTTTTAAAAAACACTCTCTTTTAAAAATCTTTGCTTTGAAATGTACTTATTTTCACTCTGCACATTTAAATCATGTCATTTTAGGAGATTTCTGAAATCTTTTCCAGCTGACCTGATTTTACATCAAACACCTTTGTGATAAACAAGGTAATAGCCTCGGGAGTCATCAATTCTGGTCCTTCCCCATCTGAGTGATGGGGGCAAATGAACCAAAGCAGAGAACAAATTACTTTCAACATTAGAACTATGGAGACTTTTTTGGTAGTGTTTCTTACTTCCAATACAAACACTATCCTCATGTATTCATTCTCTTGCTGCTAGCTCTCTTTTTTCTTACTATCCCAATCACAATTCTCACTTTCCTCCTTTCCCTATCCCCCACTCCCCTCTGTTGTCAAGTTCTGACAAAGCTTTCTCTAAAATGTTTGAATTCAATCCATCAGTCCATCTGTCCCCTACAGCTAATATCTTAGAATATTTTAAGAGACTTTCTCTCTGTCCGTTTCACTCTGCGGACCACAGTCAGGTCAATAGCCTGAAAAGCACCTTTACAATAAATCAGGCTATTTCCTTATTTAAAAACTTTATAGAGGGGATATATGTAAACATATAGCTGATTCACTTTGCTGTACAGCAGAAATTAACACAGTATTGTAAAGCAACTATACTTCAATAAAAATTAATAAAAAAAACTTTATAATTCTCCATGATGAAGTCAAAACCGCTTTAGACTTTCAGACAATCTATGGTCTAGGCCAGTCTCCACTTGCTCACTTTTCTGAACCTTTAACTGTAATCTGATTTACACACTTTTCCCAGAAAACAGAGGCCCTTTTGTTTTCCGCCCCCGGGAGTGTCATAGGATGAATGGGAAAGAAGAGAGGGGTGAGAAACGAAAGTGCTTACTCATCCCTCAACAGAATTCTTCTCTAAGCCTCTGTTAATCCTGGCTTAACTTTAATATCCATTTCACAATTTTCTTAAGTGGAAAAAAATAAAGGAAGTTGTCTATGGTTATTGGCAAACAAATGAAAATAAGGAAAAATTCAAGTTTAAAGTAGCTTCTTTATATATTTTTGAACAGAGATCAGATCTTGTGTCTGCCACTTAGTAGGTTCTCAATAAATGTTTGTTGAATGAATAAATGAATGTTCAGGGCCAGAATTAAAATGGGTCAGAGTGTGAGACCTTTTTCTTCTTCCTCTGATCTCTCAGTTCCCCTGCCTTTCCCCTATCACCTTGCTTTTCTTTTAACCTGAAAACTCTATTGTCAATGTGTATGTATGTATGCGTGTGTGTATATGTGTACTTAGAAAAATTAATGGAGAAAAAATTACATTTGAAGCCTAATAATTTTGTAATATTTGCAGGAAATATTTTGCATATGATAAAGTTATTATGGCTTTGGCATATTTAACAGTGATATACTAACTCTGTACATCTTTGCTTATCATCTAGGTGCAAATGTAATGCAAATAGGTATTAAGCAATTTAAACCATTTGTATTTATCTAGTAAAACATGGTTATGGTAAGTAAATTTGCTCCAGATAGATTCACCCTAAAAAGTCAAAGCTTTTTAAAAACAAACATGATAAGTAGGACAGATCATGTGTCCAGTGGGTGGCAGAGCTGGGGCAGTGGTGTGTGTGGTGTGCATGTGTGTGAGCTTTCTTAGTACAGAGAATGAAAATCTTCCAAATTTTATTGCCCAAGGCAGATATTTGTACTTAAAGAATGCACTGGGTACTTTTAGAATTCAACCCTGAATTTAATTGGTACAGTCAAAGAGTTAGAAAGGTCATTTATAGGTTTAAATTAAATAATTTGCTTTCTCAGAAATTCCAATTAGTGTTTCATTGGAAACAAGTGAAGCCTACTTTAGAAATTGTCCCTTGTCTGGACTTCCCTTGCTTGAGGTTTTAATACTGATGAGTTCTGCTTTTCTGACTACTAAAAACTGTTGGCTCTAATTTGGAAATAACCCAGATGCGTGGGGATATTTTTGACTTAAAACAATAGAAAATCATAAAAAATTAGAGACTGAGAAATTATGGTACACCTTGCCTAATTTTTCCTCATCTATTTTTGTGTGTTAACTCCAGTCAATCCCCAGGGTCAAGAATCAACAAAAATGCACACATTTATTTGTAGTCCAGGGCATGTGATTAATTTATTCAATTCTGGGGAAAGAAGCATTAGAAGTTTGAAGATTTTCACAGTATCAGGTCACTGGCTGCTGACGCCTAAAATACAGCAGCCTGGAGGTTTGTCCCCTTCAGCCTGTTCCCCAGTAGCATCAATGCCCAATACGACACGGGGGGTTTAATTTATCAGCACAGTAAGGAAGAGAGTGTGTTACACAAAGCCTCTTTCAAAAGCCTCTCAAACTTTGATAACCACAAGATAAACATTTCTCCCCTTGTATGAGTCAATGTCAGCTTGTAGCTTTTTGGAACTATTAAGAGGAGTCTGGCAGGAAGAGGAGGTTCAGGAGCACTAGGACAAAGGAGTTACTCGACACTAAACCAAATAACTCATCTTCAGCAACTTATAATTTTTGAAGCATTAGGGAGTTTAACTGTATACATACACTGTATCATAATTACTTCTGAGTTCAGGGTTGGGAGAATCTGGAATTAGCAAGTTGCTGCCCTTCAGGAGATCTCCCTTAATAGAGTTTTTCCATGTTGCTAAGATGATTATTAACTCCCTCATGATTTTTTTAAAATTAATTAATTTATTTTTGGCTGCGTTGGGTCTTCCTTGCTGCGTGTGTGCTTTCTCTAGTTGCGGTGAGCGGGGGCTACTCTTTGTTGCGGTGCGTGGGCTTCTCATTTCGGTGGCTTCTTTTGTTGTGGAGCATGGGCTCTAGGCACGCAGGCTTCCGTAGTTGTGGCTCGCGGGCTCTAGAGCGCAGGCTCAGTAGTTGTGGCTCATGGGCTTCGTTGCTCCGCGGCATGTGGGAACTTCCCGGACCAGGGCTTGAACCCTTGTTCCCTGCATTGGCAGACGGATTTTTAACCACTGCGAAACCAGGGAAGCCTTCCCTCATGATTTTTAACAGGAGGGAGTTAATGCTGAAAGAGAGGTAGTATTGAAAGTGATTGAGTGGCTTTTCATTTAGATGGTTTGTGTATACATCCTAGCTCTACTCAAACTAGTTGAAAAATCTGGGGCAATGAACTTCTTTCTCCCTTGGTTTTCTAATGTGAAGATTATAAATGTTCCCACATCATATGATTATTATCTGACGAAAATGAATTGCTTTGTACTAAACCCCCAGAATGTTGCCCAATATATACTCATTGTGTGTTTGCTATTGTTATTAGGACTAAATTATTATGAATCATTTCTTATTTCATCAAAGCTACCTCTAGTTAAAAAGAATCAAGGATAGAGACTTCTTAGTTTTTTAAAGAGGATTTAGATAAATATGTAAAGATAACTAAATGTATAAAAGGAATTGATTGCACTGAGCATGAATTCTAGCTAAATCATTGTTTCTTCCCAGGGAAAAGCAGCCACAAAAGTCTTAAACTAGAATATAAAGGCATTAGAGAAACTATAAGGAAGAATATACCACTGAGACTTATGATTAGTTCTATTGATAAGTGAGGTTATAGCTCTGGGATTCTTCATGCAGGTCAAACTTACGCAGCATTTGAAGCACTTGGGTTAATTTTTTGGCGTCCTCCATTCTAGTGGGTTTCCTTGCTATTCTTTCCATGGGCTGCTGAAGCCCTTCCTGGAATGTCCAGTCCAGGCCACCTCCAATTTTCTTAGTCAATATAAATTTTTTACACTCTTCCTTGTCCTCATCTCAAACTTTTTGCAGATTTAATAGTTTTTACTTTATCAATAATCTTTTCAAAATGGATTTCTGACTCGGATAACTGTATATGTTAATCTTTTTTTGGATGATCTCTTCTAGTTTTCATACCAGTGAAATTGTATGTAGTTGTAATCAAAAGGTATATATTATGCTGTATTTTCTTTTGTCCACTCAACATCATTTTTCTATATCCTTTCTACATTTATCTTAGCAGTAGAATTAGTCACCAAATTTCTCTATAAATCTCAAATACTTTTCCTATTATTGATTATTTGGCTTGTTTTTATACTTTCCTCTTAAAATGCTATTATAAAAGCCTTTGCTCATTTTTTTTTTCATTTTCACATTATTTACTTAGAACAAATTCCAAATGTTGGATTATTAGGTCAAAAGCATAAACATTTCTATGTATCAGAAACATATAGCCAGGTCTCCCTCTAAAAGTAATAAGCAAATTTCTGTTTCTAGCAACATTAAATGTGTGCAATATACTTGGCTTATAAACCCCCATTATCCTAATTCCTGAGGTTTCAGGAAAGAAATAGTTTAACCAACCCCAACTGATGCATGAATGACTGATGACTTTTTCTTTACTCATTTTAGAAAGGAATTCTAAGCAGTATGAGTGTGTGTGCATACATATTAACATAAACTTCTGAATATTTAGAGGCAAGAGGACTTTCTGGTATCTTGATCACACTGTATAATACACTGTAAAATTTCCTTACTTAAAAAGTTCAGTTTAAGCAGAGTTTAGATAGACACTGACTGAGGGAAGGCAGTAAATGTTTCTCCCAGCATCACATTATTATAACTTAATGAGAAATAGATCGGTTTTGCAGGTGATTTGTTACTTCAGCAAACACTTATGGAACTTCCTTATTGTCCAAAGACCTGAATCAGGTGCAGTGACAGCTGCAAAGATGTAAAAACCACAGTCTCAGCCCTCAGTGACTTTCTAGTCAAATAAGGGGGATAACACATGACCACAAATCAATACAATACTAATTAGAAAATGACGTCTCATCCAAAAAAATGGAGAGCTAAGTGGGGAAAGAGATTGCTTTGATGAAGTGATGATTTATCTTAAACCTAAATATTCAACGTCAGTGATATCTAGAGGAAAAAAACTCCATTCTCATTTCCACTTTAAGGACAATGAGACTTCTTTCCCAAGCTAATTAGGTAAGATTTTCTGCCTTTATCAGTGGCATTGACACATGAAAATATTTGGGAAACCTTATGAAATTCCAACATCCTTATGGAAAGCAAATGCACTGTAATTTTCCCAAAGGCATTTGTTTATCAAGGCATAATCTCTTCTGGGAAAAATGGAGGTTGAGATTAATGTGAGAACCGCTCAAGAATTTAAAATTTCATGAGTTGGCATTTGATCTTTGGCAGGACACTAAGATTAATTCAGGATACAGTAGGTATTTGTAGCTGAATTAATCAAATATACTGAAATTGATAAAAAGAAGAAAGAAATTGAGTTTGACATATTGTTTCATAGATGTCATTACATTAAATGCCCAGCACATTCAATAAATCACAGTTAGTTCAGAAATAAAACAAAGGGGAAAATCTAAAATTGGCACTTTAACTCTTTCTTTTAGAACCGTACCTAATTAACCTTCAACAGCTTCTGCAGAATCCTTAAAGTGGCAGATTCTTTAGAAATACACATAAAAGTTGTCCTTCTTTAAAATCATCAGCTCATTCCAATTCACTTTCTAGAATTAGATTTGACCACCTTTCCCAAGTTCAGGCTAAATTTTACTGTTCTCTTCTAAACAGTCCATCAGCATTTTGAGATTCTCTTAGGTTGAAAGCCTAATTGCCCAAAGTGAGCTCTGTACTTTTAATATTCAAGTCGCAAAGTTAAAGCTGTTCTGTATATAGCCTATACCTTGAACATTGTAGGCAGAGACTGAGAAAACCCAGGATGCCATGAAACCTAGACTATTTTCATTATAGTCATCAGGACTGGTTTAAGTAATAGGAATCAAACTTTATATAGTTTAGGCCAAAGCAGTATTTTATTGACTCACACATCAAAGCCAAGGTTGAAAATCCAGATTCAGCTGAGATTCGGCTGCCCAGGCCTCCAGAGATATTTGAAGCTGGGACTTATAGCAGCCGGGTTATTCCCTGGGCACCCATCTCTGGTTGTTTCTTTGTCAGTTTCTGCAGACTGGGGTTGCCATGTGGCTGGACAGGTCACCAGTGGCACCTGAATTTTGTCTTGAAACCCTGCCATCCCTGTGGGAAATGGGCTTCAATGATCCATTCCCCAATTTAAAACATCCAGAAGAAAGTTCTTGTTGGCCCCGCTTAGGTCAACTCTTAATACCAAACGTGGTCTAATGAAATAATGAATGGAACACTTTTTGTCAGAAGCAATCTTACACACTGTCAATTAATTTTTAACTTTGTTTCTCACAACAACTCTATGAGATCAGAATTATTACAACTTTTATTTGATACGTGATATGCTCGAGGCTTGAAGAGTGAGGTGACTTGCCTAAATTCACCAGCTCATAAATCTCTACAGCCAGGATTTGAGCCCAGGATTTGCTTCAGGGTCTATCTTTTTACAGAGCTCCCATCATCCTCCACTGACTATCTCTGTGATTAACCTCTTCTGGGTCAAGTGTGCATCTCCTAGTCCATTGCCAGATGGAGGGACCATGAGGGAACATTTCAACTCCCAGAGTAGTTAAGGTGAAAGTGATGGTTGGAGGTGGGCAAACATCCCAGAGAAGAGGACAACGTAACAGATGTCCTCTACATTCCTACTGTCACCTACGGATTTTGGTGATATTTGTTACCCCAGCCAGTGTTGATTGCCCTGACTAATACACGAACACATCTGATAGGTCACTTCACATTCAAAGTGTTCCAAGTGTCCTAAGAATCCTCCTTGTGCCTCCGGAGTTCACAGTTTCACTTAACATGTTTTTTTTTTTTTTCCTACCATTTTATTTATTTACTTATTAGAAAAAAGAGATATATTTGTTTCTTCTTGAGACAATTTCAAGATCATTCAGTGAATGTTATCCTTTCCTTCTCAATTAAGTGGATTAATCTTTCTCATTGGGATGTTTACAGATAACAAATAGTACAAATACATTTACATATACATGTTCAAGGGGCACCTTTACAGTTGCTTGATGATGAAAATAATGCTCTTTATTTCAAAATTATTTAAAATACTAAAAAATTTCAGAAAATATGTCTTTAAAAAAGGACTCAAATCAGCTATATTTTTATTTCAAGCATAATATGGACTGAACTACAAAGTGAGATTAAACTATATCTTATTTATCTTTGGTACCCTAGTGTTTCATCAATAAGATTATTTGGAAAGTTGTGAAAAACTACTGGCAAAATGTGGAGTGGTCAAGTTAAAAGTTTTGACTTAACGATCTTTTTTTTTTTTTTTTTGCTAAGCGTTTTTTATCTTTGTGCCAATGTGTCCACTATAGTTATTTATTTTGTTCCATATTTGCCCCTCTGTGCTCCCTTCAGAGGTAAACCGCACCAAATGATCGCTTTCACTCTTTAGTGTTAGGCGTTAAGGGGTGGACCCCTCCTGACACCCATGCACAATGACTTGACCGTTTTCCTGAGACAGCTGTCCAACTCATCTCCTGACTCAGTCCCCCTGCCTCATTCATCACTTTTGTTGTTTCTCCTTCAATTTTCTCAGCTACTTAGTATCATGCTGGGATTAGCTCAGCTTGATATAATGTCAGATTTTCCATTTCTTTCTTTACCACCTCCTCCATGGTTGATATCCTGGATAATGGTAAACTGTTAAACTAGACTGCTTTACCAGGGATTCTCTGCTGACATTTTGGTCATAGAGAGAGTAGGTACATTCAACTCATGATTTCCAAGCTGACAGTTTATGTAATGTGCCTCTAGGACTGTGTTGCTGCTTTTGCTTCTGGAAAAGGCAGGGCACGCCAAGTTTATTACATGCAAAATTTGCCTTCTAACCTTGGGGAACCCTTTCCAACTGCTATTATGGTATCCTGTAATCTTTTGCTGCCCCGGTCAAAAAGAAAATAGACTCAGAAAGAGATTCATAGAGTAGAGAACAGACTTGTGGTTGCCAAGGGTTGGGGGGAGGGATGGAGTGGCTGTTTGGGATTAGCAGATGCAAACTATTACATATAAAATGGATGGACAACAAGGTCCTACTGTGTAGCACAGGCAACTATATTCAATGTCCTGGGATAAATAGTAATGGAAAATAATATAAAAAAGGATGTATGTATATGTATAACTGAGTCATTTTGCTGTACAGCAGAAATTAATACAACTTTGTAAAACAAATACTTCAATTAAAAAAAACAAATATAATAAATGAACTCGTTATATAACTTTTTTGAGTCACCTCTTTTCAGTATGAGGAAGCTGATGGTTCCCTTCTTAGCATATAGTTTTTACAGGCATGCTATAAAAGACATACCATAAAGAAAACCACTTATATTGAAATACAGACCTCAAACTATCTTTTATTTTTTTTGGCCTTGCCTCACAGCTTGTGGGATCTCAGTTCCCTGACCAGGGATTGAACCCTAGCCCTGGCAGTGAAAGCACCAAGTTCTAACCACTGGACTGCCAGGGAATGTCCCAACATGTTCAAAAAAAATTGTGATATAGTAATATGTGCTTCATTCATTAAATAACAAGATTTGGAGATAGGTCTAATAACCATTATAATTTCAAAGTAGTGATCCATGATATTTTGCTATACCTGCAATATTATATTGTAATGTGATATAGTTTAAAATATTGATGATTTCTTTAGGAATTAAAGTTACAGTGCTAATTCTACAGTGATTGATTACATTCATAATTGAAGGAAACATTAAATTTCACTTAGGGATTAATGCAAACAAAAAGTAATATATTCCATTGCTATAAATTGTAGGTGACTTAATGCATTACTTCTTTCCTAGGTATTTGCATTTTAAAATAGGACCTTCAGGGAGAGAGAAATGGTTTACAAAACATAATAATGGAATTTCAAGCACTGTATGGTCCTCTTTAATGGGGGGGGGTATATATTTTGCTGTAATAGTGGTATATGTTTTAACAAACATGACAAAATCAAACATGTATAAAAGCTTTCTCTATCAAAGTTGTCACTTCCATAAGCTATGATAACATTTGCAAACTATTTATAATATTAGAAACTTCCTGGGGAAAAATTCTTCCTTAAATTTCTTTATAGACAGAATCCTAATCTCCTTTGTCCATGGTATATCTTTCAATAGCAGGTTGTTAGAAAAAGGCAAAAGTCATGATGAGGTAAACTGTTCAGGATTAAAAGAAAAAGTGTGTACATTTAAGGCAGTGAAACCAGTTTTTTATGTTTCATAAATTAGTTTTTAATTTAATACTGAGAGAGATTTCAAACATCTTTTGAGGAATGGCAGAAACACTAAAGAAACATATGGACTCCCCAAGGTAACTTTCTTTGAGGATAACGTTCATATGGATATAAGTTTAAAAAAATTTGACCTCATGAGCCATGTGTTATAATTTGGGGGTAGAGAGACCCTCCTGTTGAACTTCAAATCCCATGATTTAGACATTTGTCTTTTCTGCTTCAGTGTGAAACTAGTTCTGACTACTTAGACACTGCACATTCCAAGTAAGATGATGCATTACTGATGGTGGCATCCATTGGTTAAAAATCATGTTTTGGAGTTTCCCAGGATTCTGCTGCTTGAAGCATCCTATGATTTAATTTACATTGAGATTCCTCTGTGATAAGTTTTGAGGAGTTTTATGGGGAGCAGAAACAAAGTCTTGTCTGAATCTGTCATCAAAAGTAATCTAGCTCTCCTCCCCTCGGTGAAAGATTTGTATAAATTAATCTAGTGATTGATTTCATTGTCTCTGCTTTCAAATGCCTGCGTAACAAACAGCCCATGGATGCAAATAGACCCTTTCCAAGCATTCCTCTTTTTCTTCTGCCTCAGGGGCTGCAGTTGACTTTCTCAGCTTCTGGGGGGATTTTGCTGTAATATTATATTGTAATGTGATATACAAATATGGATGATTTCTATAGGAATTAAAGTTATAGTGCTAATTCTACATTGAGTGACTGATACATTCAAAATCTCTGGAGATTTTTGCCATCCCTCCCTCCACCTTGCCGCACATTGTCAGAGGTCCAATGGCAACAGTCATCACTCATTCCCTTCTCCCATCAGGGAGAACTCAGCCTCTGCCACCACTCCCCTGTGACCTTGTCCCATTTTCAAACTCTGTCCTCTTCCAGTGGGGTTGGCCTAGAAATGGGGGTAAGAGCCCTGGGGGAGCGGGACTGGGAGAGCCTTTTTACCTTCCTCATACACCTTGCCCACTTCCCTGTACCAGCTTTCAGCTTTCCATAGTTATTTCTGGAAGGACATTCCATTACAGTGCCTATTAAATTGCATTTTTAGTATGATAGTTCTAATTTTAGAAGTTAAATTGGCTTTGTGGATTGGACTAAGAATTTTAGTTCATTTTGCTATGCTCTTCTAGAAAACCAAAGCAGTTTGCAAGTAAACTTTTCATTTCTGTAAATTGAGAATTACTGTAGTGTACTTTTCCTTTGGTTAGTCCTAAAGGCATGTATTTTAACCAATTCTTGTAAACCAGAACACTGAGTTCATGGACCCTTAAATAGTGGTTCTCAAATTTTAGAATTTCCTAAAGGCTTGTTAAAATATAGATTGCTAGGCCCCATCTCCAGAGTTCCTGATTTAGCAAATCTGAGGTAGGGCCTGAGAATTTGCATTTCTAACAAATTCCCAAGTGATTCCTTGCTGCTGATCCAAAAGCAGACTTTGAGAACCACTGGTCTAGAGGACAGGCCACAGACCTAAAATTACTGTCAATCTCTATTATTCCTAATACAGTTTGAATCTCAAATTTTCACCATAGTGTGAATTTTAAATTCCTCTGGCAAAGTCACAGCTAAATAGAGGTGCATCCAGGCTCACTTAGAACTTACATTTAGGGCTTCCCTGGTGGCGCAGTGGTTGAGAGTCTGCCTGCCAATGCAGGGGACACGGGTTCGAGCCCTGGTCTGGGAAGATCCCACATGCCGCGGAGCAACTGGGCCTGTGAGCCACAATTACTGAGCCTGCGCGTCTGGAGCCTGTGCTCCGCAACAAGAGAGGCCGCGATGGTGAGAGGCCCGCGCACCGCGATGGAGAGTGGCCCCCGCTTGCCACAACTAGAGAAAGCCCTCGCACAGAAACGAAGACCCAACACAGCCATAAATAAATAAATTAAAAAAAAAAAGAACTTACATTTAATTGCCTATTATCAGGTTTGCTATCAGATATTAACTTCATAATTTGTAATAAAAATTTTTATAAGTTGGCCATAAATGGGCTAGTAGTCATGAATTCACATAAAAATGTGTGTTCAACCAAACTAAGCTTACTTTTTTTGTCATCAGTTTTCCTCCCAGCCATTTCTTTTGCTTTTGAGCCATACTTAATCTTAAGTCATGTTTTTAAGGAGTTTTAAAAAAGAAATTCCACCAAGTTTGTTATCTTGGTAACGTTATTATTATTTTTTTCGAGGCACTATTGATGAACAGCTGCCAGTATGTGCCTGCTGCTATAGATCGAAAAGGTAATTGATTTTATAGTGATTCTGAGTGCTCAGCTCTGGGACCTGCCTGCACTTTGCAGACCTGTGAATTGAATAGGGATAGGAGACTTCCACTGCTAATCACGACAAGACTCCAGACTGTGTTTGGGCGGTGAATGGCCTGGGATTGCTTTTCTTTTCTGGAGGAAAAGAGAAATCAAAGCTATATTTTTTTTTTAATTGAATTATAGTTGATTATATTATAACAATTGGTAGTTCACATACCATAACATTATAACAATGTTGTGTTAATTTCTGCTGTACATCACAGTGATTCAGTTATACATGTATATACATTCTTGTCTATATTTTTTTCATTATGATTTATCACAGGATATTGAATATAGTTCCCTGTGCTATACAGTAGGACCTAAAGCCACATGTTTTATTTCTGTTAGCTCTCATGATCTCACAAAAACAAACACCTTTTGATCATTGTGGAGCCGTCTTAGTTCAGTTGTCATCCTGAAAGATGAATAATTTTGATATATTGGGTTGAGGTTTGCCCCTAACTGAAAGAAGCCTGGGTTTGGCCTAATTTATGCAAATTACTGGGTGTGTCTCTTTGTTCCTGTGTTTGAACTGGAAACTTCTAACTACTGGGGAAGCAGAGCAGCATCAAAGGATGAGCCCAGCCTTGGGGACATCAGTTTTGAGTTCAAAGCCCAAATGTGTCATTTGTTAGCAAGTGTTCAGTTTCCTTGTTTATAAAATCATGCGGAGCCTGCAGGTTGTGAGGGATGAGAAACACTAGATGGAAAACACCTGGTACACAGTAAACAGCTAATAAATGGAAATTATTTTTATAGACAGAAATTCATAAATTTGCTCAAAAATTTCAAATTTTCTGACTTCTTCATTTGCAAAAGCACAGCTGCTGTATTCATTTGAGAAAAATAAATTTCCCAAGGCCCTGAATAATAATCAGAGAAATACCTGTGTACCTCTTACTGAAGTTTTATTCAACGTGATTTATGCTTATTTGTCCTCGCTTTTGTCTGCTGTGTGGAGATGGATTTGTGATTGGTTTGTTGAATTTTAATAGCCACGTCAGACCTTTTACCAATTTGATCAAATTCTTATTTATTTATTTATTTATCGAAGTATAGTTGATTTACAATGTTGTGTTAATTTCTGCTATACAGCAAAGTGATTCAGTTATACATATATATATTCTTTTTTAATATTCTTCTCTATTATGATTTATCATAAGATATTGAATATAGTTTCCTGTGCTATAGAGTAGGACCTTGTTGTTTATGAGTAAATTTTTAAAACAGCGTTTAAGTATGTCATATTTATATATAGGATTTCTATCATGAGTCTGGTAAATGTTGAAAATCTCTACCACATTGCTTAGCACGTACCATTTATCTGATAAATATTAATGATTTTTGTTAGTAACTGTACTATCGAAAGATTCCATGATACATGCTTCCAGACTCTAAATGTTTTAAAATATGAAAGGGCTATTTTTTTCTGACCACTACTTATACGGGTCCATAGTCAGGATGCAAGTTAAGATATCACTTCAGTGATATCTCACAAAGAGCTGCTTCCTTTTTTTATTCCTGATGGCCTCCTGGTTTCCCAAGCCATTAAGGCAGTCTTCCCAATGACTCAGAGCCCAGCACCAAGGCTACTGCCTCCCTCTGTCTAGAGTCTGCCAGGTGATGCCCCCAGGGGTCAGTCCACGAAGCCAATCCAAGACTTGCATTTGTCACTTGTTTCACTACAGTTAAAAGAGGGGGTTTGAATAAGTATATTTCATCATTACAGAACCATTTTTTATCTCATTTTTTTATGGTTGACAAATGATTCAAAGGGTGAGAAGATAATTTCTATCCCAGTTAAGAATGCTTTTCAATAATAAGGTGAATGATTTCACTGGTTTTTAGCCTACTAAAGCCTCCTGCTCTAGTGAGCATCAGATGATACATTTCTGACCTTCCTGGAGAAGCACTTACCTCCCTGAAATCACCCATCCTTTCCTGCCCCAATGAGTTTAGGATGAATGGATGTACCAGGGCAGATTAGGATGGAAAACCTAAAGCCCCTCACTGTAATCTCCATTGGTCTTCTCAAAGCAGCCCCCCAGCCAAATAATCATAAATCTAACTAAAAATCGCATGCTGACTGCACAGTCAGAGGAAAGTGTGGATACTGTTTTCCTCTACCCAATCCACACCTGGTTGATGTCTCTGGGCTTTGCCTGAACAAAGGCTACTGGACCATCTTTCTGGAGGAAATCATCTTTAGGGCGCTGCCAGTAAGATTTAATTAAAATAAGTGCAATGTAAGGCACACATATTCTGAATGAGGCGTGTCTGTGGCCAGTGTTTGATGGAAACAGAGAGCAGCCTCATAGATGGTCTCTGGGTGGCTTTTCCCAAGCTTCAAAGAATAAATTTTGTATAGCGTCCTGGAGGTTCCACAAAGATAGAAGCCTGAATACAGTTTCATCTAAAACCGCCCTGCAGGAAAAGTAGTGCATCTCCTATATTCCCCAAATGAGTGTGTACCAACTGATTTTGAGGACTGGTTTGGGAGTGTGTCTAGGCGTGATTTCAGCTAGTGTTTCCTGGTGGTGAGGGTGGGATTTGCCAGAGGCTAGAACTTTAATGGATTTTTTAGTTTCAAAAAGATAAAAGGAGAAAGACATCAAACTGAGTTGTTAACTTGATTTTTATAGCAACTGGATAACTAGCTCTTATATCTGCCAGGGGCAAAGGATGGAAGTGAATGACCCACTGAGAATGGTTTTTGCATTAGACTGAGTGAGGAGAGAGCCCCTTTGCCAGGCAGTGTGTGTGTGTGTGTGTGTGTAAAGCTTTATTGAGATATAGTTCACATACCATGCAATTCACTCATTTAAAGTGTATAATTCAGTGGTTTTTAGTATACTACAGAGCTATGCAACCATCACCACAATTTAATTATTTATTTTTCTTTATTTTTCCATACATTTATTTATATTATTTATTTTTTAAGTTATATTTAACATGCAAAATTTTATTAGTTTCAGGTGTACAACATAAAGATTTCAAATTTTTATACATTTCATACAAATAATCACTGCAATAAGACCAGTTATTATCTGTCACCACACAATGTTGTTACAATATTGTTGACTATATTCCCTGTGTGTACTTTCTATTCTCTTGACTTATTTATGTTATAGCTAGAAGTTTGTACCTCTTAGTTTCCTTCACCTATTTCATCCATGTCCCCATAACCCCTACCTTCTGGCAACTACAAATTTGTTCTCTGTATCTATGAGACTGTTTCTATTTTGTTTTCTTTGTTTGTTTTGTTTTTTTAGATTCCACATATGAGTGAAATCATGCAGTATTTGTTTTTCTCTGTCTGTCTTATTTTACTTAGCACAGCACCCTCCAGGTCCATCCATGTTACCAAAACTGGCAAGAGTTCATCCTTTTTAATGGCTGAGTAATATTCCAGTGTGTGTGTGTGTGTGCATGTGTGCGTGTGTGTGTGTGTGTGTGTGTGTGTGTGTACCACATCTTCTTAATCCATTCATTTGTTGATAGGCACTTAGATTGATTCCATATCTTGGCTATGGCTTGTGCTGCCATGAACTTTTCGAATTAGTGTTTTGAAACACTAATAGTGTTTTTCAAATTGGTGTTTCTGTTTTCTTTGGATAAATGCCCATAAGTGTAATTGCTGGATCCTATGGTAGTTCTATTTTTAGTTTTTTAAGGAAACCTCATACTGTTTTCCATAGTGGCTGAACCAATTTACATTTTCATCAACAGTGTACAAGGGTTCCCTTTTCCCCACATCCTCACCAATACTTGTTATTTATTGTATTTTTGATAATGGCCATTCTGACAGGTATGTCAGAGAAGGTATCTCATTGTGGTTTTGATTTGCATTTCCCTGATAATTAGTGATGTTGAGTACCATTTCATGTCTGTTGGCCATCTATGTCTTCTTAAAAAACATCTATTCGGATCCTCTACCCATTTTTTTTTCTCTACCCATTTTTAATCAGTTTATTTTTCTGATATTAGTTATATGAGTTCTTTATATATTTTGGATATCAACCCCTGTTTTTGGATATCAGAAAAAGATATTTGCAAATATCTTCTCCCATTCAATTGCATTTTCTTTTTGTTGATGGTTTCCTTCAATGTGTAAAAGCTTTTGAGTCTGATGTAATCCCATTTGTTTGTTTTGCTTTTGTTGCACTTGCCTGAGGAGACATGTCCAAGTTGACAGTGTTTTAGACTTTGTCTCTCTTCACTATGCAAAGGCTGAATTATCAAAGCTGCCGTACTATTCTAACTATATCCAAACCAGCTCCAGGGGAGCGATCTGTCCCCTTGACTGGTGGTAAATGTTTATTTAGACCAGAGGTTGGCAAATCTTTTGTGTAAAGACCAGAGAGTCAATATTTTAGGCTTTAACTACTAAAGTAGTCAATATTTTAGGCTACTAAAATATTGGGTAGTTACAGTAGCTGTAACTACTCAACCCTATGGTTGTAGCAGAAGACAATGTGTAAATAAACGAGTTTGGTCGTGTTCCAGTAAAAGTTCCTTTTCCAAACTAGGTTGCAGGCCAGAATTGGTCTGTGGACCTTAGTTGCAGACCCCTGGTTTAGACCATTTCTGGTCAACCTATAAAAAGTAGACTATATTAATATATTCAATATTCAAAACAATTATTTGATGTGATCTTTATTGAAAAACATACCAAACTCAACTTTTCCTTAAAAAATTAAAATGGGAAAGAAGCTTTAAAAACCACATGCTCTATAGCAGTCAGAGACTGTGTGTCTTATTAAGGTTGGGAAAAGGCCTTCCATCTATGGACTGATGAAAAAGTGGGACCCATAGCAGCATCAGTTTAGAGCACCAGCTGACCTCGGCACAGCATTTATAGTCTGCAAGCAAGCAAGCAAGCAAGCAAATGCTTTAAGAAACATATGGATAAATCTCAATCAAGAGCGTTTATCTTCCAAATACATGACTTAGGACATATGTTTTCTTGCCAGACATGTAGTTGGATTATTTAAACTGTTACTGAAGATTATGGACCATTTTTTCATTAATGAGAAAATAGCTTTAAATTCAGGTCAAAATCAATTGTTTTATGTATCTGGAATCCACTTTGCTATGGTCCAGGTTGTTCTCGTTTTCACTCATCAGTTTAACAGAAAAATGGAATAATGACCTGAATAGGTTGTATGGCCACCTGACCTACTGTCATTTTGGCAGAAATGTTTCAACTGGTTCCATTTACTGCTCCTGACAGGCAGGGAGTTCTTTGTTGTATCAAAGCTACTCCCTTTGAGACACCTACTGCTTCAGGCTTTCACAGATTAGGTTAACAGTGCTTGAAAATGGATATGTAATCAATTCATTTCACCCATTTCTTCCTAAAAAAATGTGCTCATAAAATACCACACAGCTAGTTAGTAGACAAAGTAGATCTCTAGCTCTTGTTTGGGTCTTGGCACAAAACATGGAAATAGTGTTGCCTTTTTTAGCAAATAGAAACACAGGAGGCCCAGTTAGACGTGAATATCAGATAAATGACAGATCCTTTTTTGTAGTTTAAGTATGTTGCATGAACTATTTGGAACACGCTTATACTAAAAATTATTCATTCTAAATATTTGTTGGGGCATAATTATATTAAAAACCTATTTGGTGTTTACCTGAAATTAAAATTTAACTGCATACTGAAGCATGTTCTAGTAAACGGAGCTTTTGCTGTCTACTATGTTTTATATTGGGTACTGCTAAAATTGAAAAATGCAAATGCTTCTAGTGGACAATTCTTTTAAAAATTTTTAATTGAAGTATAGTTGATTTAAAATGTTGTGTTACTTTCTGGTGTACAGCAGAGTGATCTAGTTATATATATTCTTTTTCATATTCTTTTCCATTAAGGTTTATTACAGGGTATTGAATATACTTCCCTGTGCTATACAGTAGGACCTTGTTGTTTATCTATTCTATATATAATAGTTTGCACCTGCTAATCCCAAACTCCCAGTCCATCCCTCCCTGCCTCAATGCCTTGGCAACTACAAGTCTGTTCTCTGTATCTGGGAGTCTGTTTCTGTTTCCTAGATAAGTTCATTTGTGTTATATTTTAGATTCCACATATAAGTGAAGTCATATGGTATTTATCTTTCTCTTTCTGACTTACTTCATTTAGTATGATCATCTCTAGTTGTATCATGTTGCTGCAAATGGCATTATTTCATTCTTTTTTATGGCTGAGTAGTATTCCATTATGTATCTGTACCATATCTTCTTTATCCATTCATCTCTGTCGATGAACATTTAGGTTGTTTCCATGTCCTAGCTATTGTAAATAGTGCTGCAATGAACATTGTGGAACAGGATTCTTTCTGAATTATGGTTTTCTCTGGGTATATTCCCAGTGGTGGGATTACTGGGTCATATGGTAGTTCTATTTTTAGGTATTTAAGGAACCTCCATACTGTTCTCCATAGTGGCTGTATCAATTTACATTCCCACCAACAGTGCAAGAGGGTTCCCTTTTCTCCACACCCTCTCCAGCATTTATTGTTTGTAGATTTTTTTGATGACGGCCATTCTGACTGGTGTGAGGGGATACCTCAATGTACTTTTGATTTGCATTTCTCTAATGATTAGTGATGTTGAGCATCCTTTCATGTGTTTGTTGGCTATCTGTATATCTTCTTTGGAGAAAAGTCTATGTAGGTCTTCTGCCCATTTTTGGATTGGGTTGTATGTTTTTTTGATATTGAGCTGCATGAGCTGCTTATATATTTTGGAGATTAATCCTTTGTCAGTTGCTTTGTTTGCAAATATTTTCTCCCATTCTGAGGGTTGTCTTTTGGTCTTGTTTATGGTTTCCTTTGCTGTGCAAAAGCTTTTAAGTTTCATTAGGTCCCATTTGTTTATTTTTGTTTTCATTTCCATTTCTCTAAGAGGTGGGTCAAAAAGAATCTTGCTGTGATTTATGTCATAGAGGGTTCTGCCTACGTTTTCCTCTAAGAGTTTTATGGTGTTTGGTCTTGTGTTTAGGTCTTTAATCCATTTTGAGTTTATTTTTGTGTATGGTGTTAGGGAGTGTTCTTATTTCATTCTTTCACAGGTAGCTATACAGTTTTCTCAGTACCACTTATTGAAGATGCTGTCTTTTCTCCATTGTATATTCTTGCCTCCTTTATCAAAGATAAAGTGGCCATATGTGCATGAGTTTATCTCTGGGCTTTCTATCCTGTTCCATTGATCTATATTTCTGTTCTTGTGCCAGTACCATATCCTGTTCCATTGATCTATGTTTCTGTTCTTGTGCAGTACCACTGTCTTGATTACTGTAGCTTTGTAGTATAGTCTGAAATCAGGGAGCGTGATTCCTCCAGCTCCATTTTTCTTTCTCAAGATTGCTTTGGCTATTCAGTGTTTTTTGTGTTTCCATACACATTGTGCAACTTTTTGTTCTAGTTCTGTGAAAAATGCCATTGGTAGTTTGATAGGGATTGCATTGAATCTGTAGATTGCTTTGGGTGGTATAGTCATTTTCACAATGCTGATTCTTCCAATCCAAGAACATGGTATATCTCTCCGTCTGTTTGTACTATCTTTAATTTCTTTCATCAGTGTCTTATAGTTTTCTGCATACAGGTCTTTTGTCCCCTTAGCTAAGTTTATTCCTAGGTATTTTATTCTTTTGGTTGCAATGGTAAATGGGAGTTTTTCCTTAATTTCTCTTTCAGATTTTTCATCGTTACTGTATAGGAATACAAGAGATTTCTGTGCATTAATTTTGTATCCTGCTACTTTACCAAATTCATTGATTAGCTCTAGTAGTTTTCTGGTGACATCTTTAGGATTATCTATGTGTAGTATCATGTCATCTGCAAAAAGTGACAGTTTTACTTCTTCTTTTTTAACTTGGATTCCTTTTATTTCTTTTTCTTCTCTGATTGCTGTGGGTAAAACTTCCAAAACTATGTTGAATAATAGTGGTGAGAGTGGGCAACCTTGACTTGTTCCCGATCTTAGTGGAAATGGTTTCAGTTTTTCACCATTGAGAACGATGTTGGCTGTGGGTTTGTCATATATGGCCTTTATTATGTTGAGGTAAGTTCCCTCTATGCCTATTTTCTGGAGAGTTTTTATTGTAAATTGGTGTTGAATTTTGTTGAAAGCTTTTTCTGCATCTATTGAGATGATCATATGGTTTTTATCCTTCAGTTTGTTAATATGGTGTATCATATTGACTGATTTGTGTATATTGAAGAATCCCACATTCCTGGGATAAACCCCACTTGATCATGGTGTATGATCCTTTTAATGTGCTGTTGGATACTGTTTGCTAGTATTTTGTTGAGGATTATTGCATCTATGTTCATCCGTGATATTGGCCTGTAGTTTTCTTTTTTGTGACATCTTTGTCTGTTTTTGGTGTCAGGGTGATGGTGGCCTCATAGAATGAGTTTGGGAATGTTCCTCCCTCTGTTACACTTTGGAAGAGTTTGAGAAGGATGGGTGTTAGCTCTTCTCTAAACGTTTGATTGAATTTGCCTGCGAATCCATCTGGTCCTGGGCTTTTGTTTGTTGGAAGATTTTAAATAACAGTTTCAATTTCAGTGCTTGTGATTGGTCTGTTTATATTTTCTATTTCTTCCTGGTTCAGTCTCAGAAGGTTGTACTTTTCTAAGAATTTGTCCATTTCTTCCAGGTTGTCCATTTTATTGGCAGATAGTTGCTTGTAGTAATCTCTTATGATCCTTTGTATTTCTGCAGTGACAGTTGTTACTTCTCCTTTTTCATTTCTAATTCTATTGATTTGAGTCTTCTCCCTTTTTTTCTTGATGCATCTGGTTAATGGTTTATCAATTATGTTTATCTTCTCAAAGAATCAGCTTTTAGTTTTATTGAACTTTGTTATCGTTTCCTTCATTTCTTTTCATTTATTTCTGATCTGATCTTTATGATTTCTTTCCTTCTGTTAACTTTGGTTTTTAAAAAATTTATTTATTTATTTATTTTTGGCTGTGTTGGGTCTTCATCGCTGCATGCAGGCTTTTTCTATTTGCGGCAAGCGGGGGCTACTCTTCGTTGTGGTGTGTGGGCTTCTCATTGTTGTGGCTTCTCTTGTTGCGGAGCATGGGCTCTAGGCACGTGGGCTTCCATAGTTGTGGTGCACGGGCTAAATTGCTCCATGGCATTTGGGATTTTCCCAGACAAGGGCTCGAACCCGTGTCACCTGCATTGGCAGGCAGATTTTTAACCACTGTACCACCAGGGAAGTCCCAACTTCAGGGCTTTTTTGTTCTTTCTCTAATTGCTTTAGGTGTAAGGTTAGGTTGTTTATTTGAGATTTTTCTTGTTTCTTGAAGTAGTGTTGTATTGTTATGAACTTCCCTCTTAGAACTGCTTTTGCTGCATCCCATTGGTTTTGGGTCATCGTGTTTTCATTATCATTTGTTTCTAGATATTCTTTGATTTCCTCTCTGATTTCTTCAGTGATCTCTTGGTTATTTAGTAGCATATTGTTTAGCCTCCATGTGTTTGTAGTTTTTACATTTTTTCCCCTGTAATTGATATCTAGTCTCGTAGCCTTGTGGTTGGAAAAGATACTTGACGTGATTTCAGTTTTCTTAAATTTACCAAGGCGTGATTTGTGACTCAAGATATGATCTATCCTGAAGAATGTTCCATGAGCCCTTGAGAAGAAAGTGTATTCTGTTGTTTTTGGATGGAATGTCCTATAAATATCAATTAAGTCCATCTTGTTTAATGTACCATTTAAAGCTTCTGTTTCCTTATTTATTTTCATTTTGGCTGATCTAGAAATGGTCCCTCTCGGGCTTCCCTGGTGGCGCAGTGGTTGAGAATCTGCCTGCCAATGCAGGGGGCACGGGTTCGAGCCCTGGTCTGGGAAGATCCCACATGCCACGGAGCAACTGGGCCCGTGTGCCACAATTACTGAGCCTGCGCGTCTGGAGCCTGTGCTCCGCAACAAGAGAGGCCGCGATGGTGAGAGGCCCGCGCACCACGATGAAGAGTGGTCCCCACTTGCCACAACTAGAGAAAGCCCTCGCACAGAAACGAAGACCCAACACAGCCATAAATAAATAAATAAATAAAATTAAAAAAAAAAAAAAAAAAAAAAAAAAAAAGAAATGGTCCCTCTCACTGCATTCCCCCAAATGCCACTAACACAACACTGTTGTATGGAGTTGACTTTTACTGGAGGTTAGAAAGTCAGTGGGGGGGTGTATCTACAATGTAGCACAGGATGGGAAGTACTTGACATTGGGTATAGAACATCCTGTTCTTAGAAATTTCTCTGCCATCACCAGCTGTGGGGATTTTTCACTGGGCTCTGGCCACCTGCCATGTTGTAATTCCTAATGCGATACAATACCCCTTCCCCAAGACTTCTACTGGGTGCCTCTTCTCATTCTAGAACCCTGAACACCCTTCCCCCAGTGCCTTTGCTTCTCTCACCTCCTTTAGACTCTAAACCCCCAAATGCTTATGACTTTATTATGTAGAGCACACAGCAGATGCTTTGTTTCACCCTCTCCTCTCCCTGGCCTTTCCCAGAGCTATTAGATGTTCTCAGATAAAAAGGTATATTTTTAAATTTACATATTTATATTTTAAATTGATATTTATATTTTTCATATATTTATATTCTGACTTTACAACAAAGTCATTAGATAAGCCCCTTTATTAACCTTTAATAGATTAATAGATTTTAACAGATTTAAAAATCTATTTATCTACCTATCTATCATTGCTCTCTCTCTCTCTCTCTATATATATCCATATATATATCTATAGATATATAGATATATATATAAATTTTTGTCTGAGAAAAAATTATATATGGACCACATCTTCTTTACCCATTCATCTGTTGATGGATGTCTAGGTTGCTTCCATATCTTGACTATTATAAATAATGCTGCTATGAACATTGAGGGGGATTTATCTTTTCAAATTTTAGTGTTTTTGTTTTTCTCAGACATATATGCAGAAGTGCATTGCTGGGTCACATAGTAGTTTTACTTTTAGTTTTTTGAGAAACTTCCATACTATTTTCCACAGTGGCTGCACCAATTTACATTCCCACCAAGAGTGTACAAGGGTTCCCTTTTCTCCACATCCTTGCCAACATTTGTTATTTGTGTTCTTTTTGATGATAACCATTCTGATAGGTGTGAGGTGATATCTCACTGTGGTTTCCATTTACCTTTCCTTGATGATTAGTGATGTTGAGCATCTTTTCATGTGCCTATTCACCATCTACATATCCTCTTAGAAAAAATGTCTGTTCAGTTCTTCTGCCCATTTTTTTTTAAACATCTTTATTGGAATATAATTGCTTTACAATGGTGTGTTAGTTTCTGCTGTATAACAAAGTGAATCAGCTACACATATATCCCCATATCTCCTCCCTCTTGCATCTCCCTCCCACCCTCCCTATCCCACCCCTCTAGGATTCTGCCCATTTTAAAAATTGAGTTATTTGTTTTTTTTTTTTTTTGATATTGAGTCATATGAGCTGTTTATATATGTTGGATATTAACCCCTTATTGGTCATATCATTTGCAAATATTTTCTCCTATTCAGTAGGCTTTCTTTTCATTTTGTTGATGGTTTCCTTTGCTGTGCAAAAGCTTTTAAGTTTAATTAGGTCCTGTTTAGTTTTGCTTTTATTTTATTTGCTTTAGTAGATGTATCCAAAAAAATATTGCTGCAATTTATGTCAGAGTGTTCTGCCTATGTTTTCTTATAGGAGTTTTATAGTATCTTACATTTATGTCTTTAATCCATGTTGAATTTATTTTTGTGTATGCTGTGACTGTTCTAATTTCATTGTTTTACATGTAGCTGTCCAGTTTTCCCAGCACCAGTTATTGAGGAGTCTGTTTTCTTTCCACTGTATACTCTTGCCTCCTTTGTCATAGATTAATTGGCCATAAGTGGGTGGGTTTTACTTCTGGGTTCTCTATCCTACAGATAGATATATAAATTTTTGTCTGAGAAAAAATTATATCTATCTATCTAGATAAAGATATAGATATAGATATAGGTATATAGATATAGATGATGTAGATATAGATGGTATAGATATAGATATACCATCTACCCAAAGAACCAGAAGAAACTTTGAAAGTACTGTGCACTTTCTGTTTCACTTGAGTCAGACCAATTTTTCCTGGACAAGACTTCATCACCAGTCTTGGTGAAAGAACATTTATGTCACCTCCTTTTATGCCCTGTTTCCCCCAATCTTCCTCACCCTGACCTCACAGACCTTGTTTTAAACGAGCTCTATTACAACTCTAAGAGTCATGATTTTGTGATTCTGCCTGAAGTGCCCTTCAAAACTTCTGTGAAGGGCCATTTTATTTTATTTTACTATTCAGACCAGCCTCCCCACCTCCTCTGGTCCCCTCTGGCACTGATGTATCCCCCTCTGGTGCCCTCGTTTATTCACGAGTCTCTCTGGGAGCTGCCTGCAAGCAGTAGATTACTTGAATTCACCTCCCTCCATTTGCTCATGACAGTGGCTGAACACAGTAGGTGATTAATAAGTGTTTGTTGACTACACTGCTGAACTACTGCATGGTGACATCAACAGACAGATGCCATCTCTCTCTTGCTCTCAACATCTCTCCATGGCTACCCACTGGTGGGATCAAGCACTGTTCAGAATCACAGAAAAGATTTTGCTCTGAAAGTGAGTTGCTGTCAAGCAGTTTGATTTTCAAGAGGAACGAGATCCTGGGGAGGTGCTACCTTCATATACATAAGACGCTCCCAGGTTTCCATCGGTGGCGATGAAAAGGGGGACATTTAATGCTGTGCAGATTACATAGAATATTTGATCATAGCAACTATGTTCAGAGTCTCAGGTGCAAGCAAATGAATAGAAAGCAGTGAGCCCTCTAAATCAGTGTTTGGATGAGTATATTTTTATCAAAAAAATTTAGGATATTCTGATTTCTCCATGGCAGATTTATTTTTTGATACCATAATGACCCACCATCATTTTATTCACTTTAATTTTAGTGTTATTTACCTTGAGGCAGAACCAATTGCTCCTTTACCTCTGCTTTTGTTGCAATTTTGGAGTTTATTGTTAGTATCTTAAAGTAGTTCTGATCCGTAAGAAAGAGAAATAATGACCTTTCAATATTAAAGGAAACTTCTTATCTACCTCTTTCTATCTTATTTTTCTCACTCTTGCCCAGAGTTTACTATCCTGGGTTTAGTGTTCATAATTTTCATGAGCATTTTATACTAATACCACCTATAATCTATAAAATTATATATAGCTGGTTTTGTGGTTTTTTGAATACTACACAAATCATGTTATGGCAGTTATTCTTTTATAATTTGCTATTTTCACAATATTCTACTCTTAAGAGACAGGTAGGTTGATACATATAATTCTAGGGAATTAATTTTATTGCTTTGTACTATTTCACGCATAAATACACCAGATTATTTATCTATTCTTAAGTTGATGGGCATTTAGATTACTTTCTTCTCATTTTCCTCTAATGTAGAACATCAATACAATATTCATGTACGTGATTTCTGGGGCCAGGTGCAGGAGCTTCTCTAGGGTATACATCTAGGGGTGAGACTGCTGGTCATTGAGTGTACCTACGGTCTCCTGTTCTGAGGTATTGCCAAACTGCTTTCCAAGGTGGCCTTACTCTCCCTTTAGCTGTATGTGATGTTACTTGTTGCTTTGCATCCTGGCTGCATCTAATGCTGTCAATTTGGTGGGGAGGATATGGCATTTCATTATGGGTTTCATTTGTGCTTTCCTGATTACTAGGAAGATTGCATATCTTTTCCTGTTTTGTTTTTGTCATTTGTGTTTCTCATTCTGTGAATTTTCTCCTTCCATAATTTGCTAATTATTCCATTTCATTTTTTAAAACTTCTTCTTAAGTAATTATTCCATTTCTTAAAAGCTGATTTGTGGAGCCCTTAAAATATATTTTTGACTTCTAAATCCTTTTTTTTTTTCGATTTTATGTACTACAAATATTTTCTCCCCATCTGTGAATGAGCATAGCATTTTCCCTATCTATGGATTAACGTAGCAGTTACCTCATTGTGTAATATTTTGTGTTTGTCTGTCTCTTTCTCTCCTAAGGCTATGAATTCAAGTGAGAGCAAGAACAGACCTTTTCATTTTTTTTTTTTTAAACATCTTTATTGAAGTATAATTGCCTTACAATAGTGTGTTAGCTTCTGCTTTATAACAAAGTGAATCAGTTATACATATACAATATGTTCCCATTTCTCTTCCCTCTTGCATCTCCCTCCCTCCCACCCTCCCCATCCCACCCCTCTAGGTGGTCACAAAGCACCGAGCTGATCTCCCTGTGCTGTGCGGCTGCTTCCCACTAGCTATCTATTTTACATTTGGTAGTGTATATATGTCCATGACACTCTCTTACCCTGTCACATCTCACCCCACCCCCTCCCCATATCCTCAAGTCCATTCTCTAGTAGGTCTGTGTCTTTATTCCCGTCTTGCCACTAGGTTCTTCATGGCCTTTTTTTTTTTTTCCCTTAGATTCCGTATATATGTGTTAGCATACTGTATTTGTTTTTCTCTTTCTGACTTACTTCACTCTGTATGACAGACTCTAACTCCATCCACCTCATTACAAATACCTCCATTTCATTTCTTTTTATGGCTGAGTAATATTCCATTGTATATATGTGCCACATCTTCTTTATCCATTCATCTGTCGATGGACATTTAGGTTGCTTCCATGTCCTGGCTATTGTAAATAGAGCTGCAATGAACATTTTGGTACATGACTCTTTTTGATCTATGGTTTTCTCAGGGTATATGCCCAGTAGTGGGATTGCTGGGTCGTATGGTAGTTCTATTTGTAGTTTTTTAAGGAACCTCCATACTGTTCTCCATAGTGGCTGTATCAATTTACATTCCCACCAACAGTGCAAGAGGGTTCCCTTTCCTCCACACCCTCTCCAGCATTTATTGTTTCTAGATTTTTTGATGATGGCCATTCTGACCGGTGTGAGATGATATCTCATTGTAGTTTTGATTTGCATTTCTCTAATGATTAATGATGTTGAGCATTCTTTCATGTGTCTGTAGGCCATCTGTATATCTTCTTTGGAGAAATGTCTATTTAGATCTTCTGCCCATTTTTGGATTGGGTTGTTCGTTTTTTTGTTATTGAGCTGCATGAGCTGCTTGTAAATCTTGGAGATTAATCCTTTGTCAGTTGCTTCATTTGCAAATATTTTCTCCCATTCTGAGGGTTGTCTTTTGGTCTTGTTTATGGTTTCCTTTGCTGTGCAAAAGCTTTTAAGTTTCATTAGGTCCCATTTGTTTATTTGTGTTCTTATTTCCATTTCTCTGGGAGCTGGGTCAAAAAGAATCTTGCTGTGATGTATGTCATCGAGTGTTCTGCCTATGTTTTCCTCTAAGAGTTTGATAGTGTCTGCCCTTACACTTAGGTCTTTAATCCATTTTGAGTTTATTTTTGAGCATGGTGTCAGGGAGTGTTCTAATTTCATACTTTTACATGTTCCTGTCCAATTTTCCCAGCACCACTTATTGAAGAGGCTGTCTTTTCTCCACTGTATATGCTTGCCTCCTTTATCAAAGATATGTTGACCATATGTATGTGGGTTTATCTCTGGGCTTTCTATCCTGTTCCATCGATCTATATTTCTGTTTTTGTGCCAGTACCAAACTGTCTTGATTACTGAAGCTTTGTAATATAGTCTGAAGTCAGGGAGCCTGATTCCCCCAGCTCCATTTTTCGTTCTCAAGATGGCTTTGGCTATTCGGGGTCTTTTGTGTTTCCATACAAATTGTGAAATTTTTTGTTCTAGTTCTGTGAAAAATGCCAGTGGTAGTTTGATAGGGATTGCATTGGATCTGTAGATTGCTTTGGGAAGTAGAGTCATTTTCACAATGTTGATTCTTCCAATCCAGGAACATGGTATATCTCTCCATCTATTTGTATCATCTTTAATTTCTTTCATCACTGTCTTATAATTTTCTGCATACAGGTCTTTTGTCTCCTTAGGTAGGTTTATTCCTAGATATTTTATTGTTTTTGTTGCAATGGTAAATGGGAGTGTTTTCTTAATTTCACTTTCAGATTTTTCATCATTAGTGTATAGAAATGCAAGAGATTTCTGTGCATTAATTTTGTATCCTGCTACTTTACCAAATTCATTGATTAGCTCTAGGAGTTTTCTGGTAGCATCTTTAGGATTCTCTATGTATAGTATCATGTCATCTGCAAATAGTGACAGCTTTACTTCTTCTTTTCCGATTTGGATTCCTTTTATTTCTTTTTCTTCTCTGATTGCTGTGGCTAGGACTTCCAGAACTATGTTGAATAATAGTGGTGAGAGTGGGCAACCTTGTCTTGTTCCTGATCTTAGTGGAAATGGTTTCAGTTTTTCACCATTGAGGACAATGTTGGCTGTGGGTTTGTCATATATGGCCTTTATTATGTTGAGGAAAGTTCCCTCTATGCCTACTTTCTGCAGGGCTTTTATCATAAATGGGTGTTGAATTTTGTCGAAAGCTTTCTCTGCATCTATTGAGATGATCATATGGTTTTTCTCCTTCAATTTGTTAATATGGTGTATCACATTGATTGATTTGCGTATATTGAAGAATCCTTGCATTCCTGGGATAAACCCCACTTGATCATGGTGTATGATCCTTTTAATGTGCTGTTGGATTCTGTTTGCTAGTATTTTGTTGAGGATTTTTGCATCTATGTTCATCAGTGATATTGGCCTGTAGTTTTCTTTCTTTGTGACATCTTTGTCTGGTTTTGGTATCAGGGTGATGGTGGCCTCGTAGAATGAGTTTGGGAGTGTTCCTCCCTCTGCAATATTTTGGTAGAGTTTGAGAAGGATAGGTGTTAGCTCTTCTCTAAATGTTTGATAGAATTCACCTGTGAAGCCATCTGGTCCTGGGCTTTTGTTTGTTGGAAGGTTTTTAATCACAGTTTCAATTTCAGTGCTTTTGATTGGTCTGTTCATATTTTCTATTTCTTCCTGGTTCAGTCTCGGCAGTTTGTGCATTTCTAAGAATCTGTCCATTTCTTCCAGGTTGTCCATTTTATTGGCATAGAGTTGCTTGTAGTAATCTCTCATGATCTTTTGTATTTCTGCAGTGTCAGTGGTTACTTCTCCTTTTTCATTTCTAATTCTATTGATCTGGGTCTTCTCCCTTTTTTTCTTGATGAGTCTGGCTAATGGTTTATCAATTATGTTTATCTTCTCAAAGAACCAGCTTTTAGTTTCATTGATTTTTGCTATTGTTTCCTTCATTTCTTTTTCATTTATTTCTGACCTGATCTTTATAATTTCTTTCCTTCTGCTGGCTTTGGGGTTTTTTTGTTCTTCTTTCTCTAATTGCTTTAGGTGCAAGGTTAGGTTGTTTATTCGAGATGTTTCCTGTTTCTTGAGGTAGGCTTGTATTGCTATAAACTTCCCTCTTAGCACTGCTTTTGCTGCGTCCCATAGGTTTTGGGTCGTCGTGTCTCCGTTGTCATTTGTTTCTAGGTATTTTTTGATTTCCCCTTTGATTTCTTCAGTAATCACTTCGTTATTAAGTAATGTATTGTGTAGCCTCCATGTGTTTGTATTTTTTACAGATCTTTTCCTGTAATTGATATCTAGTCTCATAGCGTTGTGGTCGGAAAAGATACTTGATACAATTTCAATTTTCTTAAATTTACCAAGGCTTGATTTGTGACCCAAGATATGATCTATCCTGGAGACTGTTCCATGAGCACTTGAGAAAAATGTGTATTCTGTTGTTTTTGGGTCGAATGTCCTATAAATATCAATTAAGTCCATATTGTTTAATGTATCATTTAAAGCTTGTGTTTCCTTATTTATTTTCATTTTGGATGATCTGTCCATTGGTGAAAGTGGAGTGTTAAAGTCCCCTACTATGATTGTGTTGCTGTCAATTTCCCCTTTTATGGCTGTTAGTATTTGCCTTATGTATTGAGGTGCTCCTATGTTGGGTGCATAAATATTTACAATTGTTATACCTTCCTCTTGGATCGATCCCTTGATCATTATATAGTGTCCTTCTTTGTCTCTTGTAATAGTCTTTATTTTAAAGTCTATTTTGTCTGATATGAGAATTGCTACTCCAGCTTTCTTTTGATTTCCATTTGCATGGAATATCTTTTTCCATCCCCTCACTTTCAATCTGTATGTGTCTCTAGGTCTGAAGTGGGTCTCTTGTAGACAGCATATATATGGGTCTTGTTTTTGTATCCATTCAGCCAGCCTGTGTCTTTTGGTGGGAGCATTTAATCCATTTACATTCAAGGTAATTATCGATATGTATGTTCCTATTCCCATTTTCTTAAATGTATTGGGTTTGTTATTGTAGGTGTTTTCCTTCTCTTGTGTTTCTTGCCTAGAGAAGTTCCTTTAGCATTTGTTGTAAAGCTGGTTTGGTGGTGCTGAACCCTCTCAGCTTTTGCTTGTCTGTAAAGGTTTTAATTTCTCCATCGAATCTGAATGAGATCCTTGCTGGGTAGAGTAATCTTGGTTGTAGGTTTTTCTCCTTCATCACTTTAAGTATATCCTGCCACTCCCTTCTGGCTTGCAGAGTTTCTGCTGATAGATCAGATGTTAACCTTATGGTGATTCCCTTGTGTGTTATTTGTTTTTTTTCCCTTGCTGCCTTTAATATGTTTTCCTTATATTTAATTTTTGACAGTTTGATTAATATGTGTCTTGGCGTGTTCCTCCTTGGGTTTATCCTGTATGGGACTCTCTGTGCTTCCAGGACTTGATTAACTATTTCCTTTCCCATATTAGGGAAGTTTTCAACTATAATCTCTTCAAAAATTTTCTCAGTCCCTTTCTTTTTCTCTTCTTCCTCTGGGACCCCTATAATTCGAATGTTGGAGCGTTTAATGTTGTCCCAGAGGTCCCTGAGACTGTCCTCAGTTCTTTTCATTCTTTTTTCTTTATCCTGCTCTGTAGTAGTTATTTCCACCATTTTATCTTCCAGGTCACTTATCCTTTCTTCTGCCTCAGTTATTCTACTATTGATCCCATCTAGAGTATTTTTAATTTCATTTATTGTGTTCTTCATCATTGCTTGGTTCCTCTTTAGTTCTTCTACATCCTTGTTAAATGTTTCTTGCATTTTGTCTATTCTATTTCCAAGATTTTGGATCATCCTTACTATCATTATTCTGAATTCTTTTTCAGGTAGACTACCTATTTCCTCTTCATTTGTTAAGTCCAGTGTGTTTTGAGCCTGCTCCTTCATCTGCTGTGTGTTTTTCTGTCATCTCATTTTGCCTATCTTACTGTGTTTGGGGTCTCCTTTTCACAGGCTGCAGGTTCGTAGTTCTCGTTGTTTTTGGTATCTGTCCCCAGTGGCTAAGGTTGTTTCAGTGGGTTGTGTAGGCTTCCTGGTGGAGGGAACTAGTGCCTGAGTTCTGGTGGATGAGGCTAGATCTTGTCTTTCTGGTGGGCACGTCCACGTCTGCTGGTGTATTTTGGGGTGTCTGTGGCCTTATTATGATTTTAGGCAGCCTCTCTGCTAATGGGTGGGGTTGTGTTCCTGTCTAGCTAGTTGTTTGGCATAGGGTGTCCAGCACTGTAGCTTGCTGGTCGTTGGGTGAAGCTGGGTCTTGATGTTGAGATGGAGATCTCTGGGAGATTTTTGCCGTTTGGTATTACGTGGAGCTGGGAGGTCTCTTGTGGACCAGTGTTCTGAAGTTGGCTCTCCCACCTCAGAGGCACGGCCCTGATGCCTGGCTGGAGCACCAAGAGCCTTTCGTCCACACAGCTCAGAGTAAAAGGGAGAACAAATAGAAAGAAAGAAAGAAAGAGGCTATAATATAGTGAAGTAAAATAAAGCTATTGTAAAGCAAAGCTATACAGACAAAATCTCACCCAGAAGCATATACATATACACTCACAAAAAAAAGGAAAAGGGGAAAAATTAATATCTCTTGCTCCCAAAGTCCTCCTCCTGAATTTGGGATGATTCGTTGTCTATTCAGGTATTCAGCAGATGCAGGCACATCAAGTTGTTTGTGGAGTTTTAATCCGCTGCTTCTGAGGCTGCTGGGAGAGATTTCCCCTTCTCTTCCCTGTTCGCACAGCTCCTGGGGTTCAGCTTTGGATTTGGACCCGCCTCTGCGTGTAGGTCGCCTGAGGGCTTCTGTTCCCCGCCCAGACAGGACGGGGTTAAAGGACCAGCTGCTTCGGGGGCTCTGGCTCACCCAGGCCGCGGGGAGGGAGGGGTACAGAGGAGGCGGGGCGAGCCTGCAGCGTCAGAGGCCGGCGTGACGTTGCACCAGCCTGAGGCGCGCAGTGCGTTCTCCCGGTGATGTTGTCCCCAGATCCCGGGACCCTGGCAGTGGCGGGCTGCACAGGCCACCGGGAGGGCCGGTGTGGAGAGTGACCTGTGCTCACACACAGGCTTTTTGGAGGCGGCAGCAGCAGCCCCAGCGTCTCACGCCTGTCTCTGGGGTCCGCGCTGATCGCCGCGGCTCGCGCCCTTCTCTGGAGTTCGTTTAGGCGGGCTCTGAATCCCCTCTCCTTGCGCGCAGCGAAACTAAGAGGCAAGAAAAAGTCTCTTGCCTCTTCGGCAGCTGCAGACCTTTTCCCGGTCTCCCTCCCGGCTAGCCGTGGTGCGCCAACCCCTTCAGGCTGTGTTCATGCTGCCAGCCCCAGTCCTCTCCCTGCAATCCGACCGAAGCCGAGCCTCAGCTCCCAGCCCCGCCCGCCCCGGCGGGTGAGCAGACAAGCCTCTCGGGCTGGTGAGCGCTGCTCGGCGCCGAGCCTCTGTGCGGAAGTCTCTCCGTTTTTCCCTCTGCGCCCCTGTTGCTGTGGGATCTGCGCTGATAGCCATGGCTCGCGCCCTTCTCTGGAGTTCGTTTAGGCGGCGCTCTGAATCCCCTCTCCTTGCCCGCCGCGAAACAAAGAGGCAAGAAAAAGTCTCTTGCCTCTTCGGCAGCTGCAGACTTTTTCCCCGGACTCACTTCCGGCTACCTGTGGTGCACTAAACCCTTCAGGCTGTGTTCACGCCGCCAGCCCCAGTCCTCTCCCTGCGATCCGACCGAAGCCGAGCCTCAGCTCCCAGCCCCGCCCGTCCCGGCGGGTGAGCAGACAAGCCTCTCGGGCTGGTGAGTGCTGGTCGGCAGTGATCCTCCGTGCGGGAACCTCTCCGCTTTGCCCTCCGCACCCCCGTGGCTGCGCTCTCCTCCGTGGCTCCAAAGCTTCCCCCCTCCGCCACCCGCAGTCTCCGCCCGCGAAGGGGCTTCCTAGTGCGTGGAAACCTTTCCTCCTTCACAGCTCTCTCCCACTGGTGCAGGTGCCGTCCCTATTCTTTTGTCTCTGTTATTTCTTTTTTCTTTTGCCCTACCGAAGTACGGGGGGAGTTTCTTGCCTTTTTGGAGGTCGGACGTTTTCTGCCAGCGTTCAGTGGGTGTTCTGTAGGAGCAGTTCCACGTGTAGATGTATTTCTACTGTATCTGTGGGAAGGAAGGTGATCTCCGCGTCTTACTCTTCCGCCATCTTCTCCCTCCTCCAGACCTTTTCATTTTTATTTCCTTAGTTCCTGGCACATAGATGATACCTAGCAAAATTGCTTGAGTTGACTTGAGAGTGCCACTTAATTTAATGTAGATGCTATTGTAAATCTGAGGTTTTTACTTAAGGCCTTCAATTTAAAGTTGTTTCTGTCAATCTTAGTCATTTGATATATACATATAAATTCATATACACACACGTGTATATACATGCATGCATACATACATACATATCACTTGAAAGAGTGACACTTTTGCAACCGAATCAGATTAGGCCCTTTTCATAGCCTTTAAAATAGGGCTTCCCTCCATTTCCAGACAAAGAGTTTCTCTTAGAACACTGCTAAGGTTGAGACAGGTTGATATATTCAGATGAGATTGAAATAACAGATGCATTTCTATTTCTGGTCCAGAGTTGTTGGGGAAGCGGAAGGAAGGAGGGCATAATTGTGCAATGCTTTGTCGTCTTTGCAGCTCATCAATATCAGCAGCTGACACAGGCAAGTGTTTGTCAGTTAAGGTCTGTCGGCTGACCCTGACGTTGTCGTTACAATCATTGCTTTCTTGACATCTGCTAGTTTGACATGTGGCACCAGGCTCCGTGGGCAGCTGGTACCTCGGACTTGAATGTACTGTGAGTTCTCTGGCATTACTACTGAAATTCCTTGTTATTGTCACCATGTCATACTTTTGACATCTAAGATTACTATGTCCTGTCTTCGTGTTTCTTCTTTCAAATCACAGTAGTTATGTTGTAGTTGATGTGACTGTTTACAATGTAGCAGAAGACAGGTGTTCAAGTTGCTGTGGATGCTTATCTTAGAATTGCTCCAGGAAAAGTTGATTTTACTGTAACTTTATATAGCAAGAAGTAATTTAAGTAAATTTTGGGTTGGAGTGAGCATCATGAGTTTAAAGAATTACTTTTTATTTAAGATGTAACTAAACTTTGAAATGTATTAAAAACACATTTCAAAATGCAATTCTGACTCCTTAACATATTCTTAGCTATGCATTGGGATAGCAAAATTCAGAAGCCATGGTTCTCACTCTTCCCCCTTGATCCTTCCTTGAACTTCCCTCCTATTTCTTTCTCTCTCTCTCCCCATCCCTCCCTTCTCTCTCTCTTAATCTGGCATTCAAACATTCCTACGCTCTTCAGGTGACACTTTGCACTCCATTTATGAAGTTTCATTACTGTATTTTTTTTCCAGTAGTGTCCTTTGAAGCTGAGATTTATCCACAGTAGTAGCTGGAGATAACATTGTTTATGGTGTTGTACAAAATTACATTTGTGTTGGGTATGTCAGGCCTATGACGATGGAATAATAAATGAATACTGAATGTTCCTGAAGCTTTTATTTGCGAGGAATTGCTCATGCAGTCAGGGTCACATGCAAGATGCAAGTGAAATAGGACAGGGAGAAGAGGATTTATCTATTCCACTGTGGATGCATCCCAGAGTGATTTGATTGTTTTTCTATACCTTCTAGCAGGTGGATATGTGTACAGGTGCAATAGCTGAGGACCTTTTTTATTTCAGCTAATAAGGAGATAAAAGTGTTCTTTGCTTGCAAATTCAGGCATTTTTTCCTTCTAGAATTCCTCAAATTGGGAAGATTAGTGCATTTTCACTGCCTTTTAAGCTTGTTCCCCCAGGGTAGCACAGCTGTAACTCTTTCCAATATATCCTGGCTATTGTAAAGGCCTTTTTATCTCAGTCAAGGGAGCAGTTGAATACTAAGTTTTTGTTCCAGAAATTCAGCCGTTGTGAATTTCTGTAAACTTATGTCTTTTCTTCAGTTATATTCTGTCTGAAAGTTGTATATGTTAAGACTTGAAGGTTCTTTGAGATGATGTCAAGTTACGCTAGAAATGTGTTCTGATTTTGTAACAGGCACTTACTTTTCGGAAGATCCAATAAGCATGGATAGGTCTGATTTCAAATCCACTGCACTTATCCTGTAGATGGCTTTTCACCAGGAATTGCATCCATGGAAGACTTTTCACCTTTAGTAAATCCCAGGCTCCAAATGGGAGTTCCTTACATGGATAACTGAGGGACATGGCCAGGTTAAGTGAGAGTACATCTCCATCCAACTCCTTTCTCTTGAGTCCAGTCTTTTCATTTCCAGCTGGCCACTGTCACGAGTTGCATCTCTGAGAGGCATCTCTCTGAGAAGTATTGTAGGATAAAATGGTTAAGATCACAGTTCCATGGAGTCAGAAAGACCTGGATTTGAGATCTGGATCTATCATTTTCTTGGTGTAGGTCCTTGTGAGAGGTTATCTAACCATTTAAAAAAAATTATTAAAACTTTATTTTTTAGAACAGTTTAATGCTCACAGCAAAACTGAAGGTCAGGTATAGAGCTTTCCCATATACCCTCTGCCTCCACACATCCATAGCCTCTCCCATTACTAACATCCCTCACCAGAGTGGTACATTTGTTGTGATAGATGAACCTATATAGACACATCATAATCACCCAAAGTCCATAGTTTTGTGACCATACAGTCTTTCACAGTGTTCCTTTGTTATTCTTTTAATGTCCATAGCATCTGTAGTGATGTTGCCTTATAACCATCTCCCAGATCAAAATATAGAATCTCACCAGCATCCCAGAAGCCCCTCATCCTCCCTTCCTTTGAAGAGGTCATTGTATATAGAGCTGCCTACCAGGGTTTGTCCTCCTATAAGCATCTATTCATACTCATTTTCTTACTCAGGTCCAAAACTTTGGAGTGACCATTGACTCCTCTCTCTCTCTCATACCCCATATCCAGTCCATTAGCCTCATCATAGATCTACTCTGAAAATATATTGAGTCTCCTCAGTTCTCACTTCCTCCACAGCTATTGCCCTGGTCCCAAACTCATGCTTTCTTGTCCATACAAAATTAGTGCCTCCAATCTGCCCTCCTTTCTTCTCCCTTGTCCCCCTGTAGTCTATTGTCTTCTATTTTTAAGTGTAAATTTTTATTCTGTTGCAAAGTTTTAGATCCCCCCACCCCTGTTCTTTCCTAGGACATCTTGTCATAACAAATCAGTTTAAATAAGCCAGTATGATTAGCGTCTATTGCCAAATAACTGTCTGTACCATCAAAATAAGTAAGTAGTGACAGTTCAATTGTATTTTTGTTTCTGGCTAACAAAGGATTCATTATAGCACATTGATAGCTGATATTTCTGATTTGTTAGAACTAAGATATGCATATTAAAACTAAAAACGTTTTAATAGATATATTCTTTTCAAACTTTTAACCTTTTTATTTTAAAAATATCAAAGCTACAGAAAAATTCCAAGAAAACTATAATTAACACCAAATACCCTTCACCTATATGCACCCATTATTTAACATTTTTGCCAAATTTTCTTTATATCTCTATCTATCTATGTATCTATTTATGTATCTGTGTATCTATTTATGTATCTATCTATCTATCTATCTGTCTATCATTGTCATCATCATTTATAATATTCTTCTTCATTTTTGTTGAACCAGTTGAGAGTAAGATATGGACATCACAATATTTCATCCCTAAATACTTCTACATGGATCTTCTAAGTATAAGAAGATTTTCTTATATTACCCATTACAGTTATCAAATTTAGGAAATATAGCATAGATACAATACTGTTTTTGAACATATATTTTATATTAATTTCCACAGCTAGTACCCTCATCCCAAACTCATTCTTTCTTGCCCAGATTAGTGAAAAATTAGTGCACTGTTCTTTATAACTTTGTTCTTATAGCATTGTTTTTTTTTTTCAATCCAGAATGTAACCCAGAGTCATGTACTATATTTAGATGTATGCCTTTTTGGTTTCCTTTACATAGGACATTTTCTCAGCTTTTCTTTGTCTTTTCTGACATTGACATTTTGAAGACTGCAGATATTTATTTTGTAGTCCTTTTTTTAAAAAAAAATTATTTATTTATACAGCAAGTTCTTATTAGTTACCTATTTTATACATATTAGTGTATATATGTCAATCCCAACTTCCCATTTCATCCCACCACCCCCACCACCCCCACTGCTTTCCCCTCTTGGTGCCAATATGTTTGTTCTCTACATCTGTGTCTGCCTTGCACACTGGTTCATCTGTACTATTTTTCTAGATTCCATATATATGCATTAATATACGATACTTGTTTTTCTCTTTCTGACTTACTTCACTCTGTATGACAGTCTCTGGGTCCATCCATGTCTCTACAAATGACCCAGTTTCGTTCCTTTTTATGGCTGAGTAATATTCCATTGTATATATGTACCACATCATCTTTATCCATTCGTCTGTTGATGGGCATTTAGGTTGCTTCCATGACCTGGCTATTGTAAATAGTGCTGCAATGAACATTGGGGTGCATGTGTCTTTTTGAATTATGGTTTTCTCTGGGTATATGCCCAGTAGTGGGATTGCTGGCTCATATGGTAATTCTATTTTTAGTTTTTTAAGGAACCTCCATACTGTTCACCATAGTGGCTGTATCAATTTACATTCCTGCCAACAGTGCAAGAGGGTTCCCTTTTCTCCACACCCTCTCCAGCATTTGTTGTTTGTAGATTTTCTGATAATGCCCATTCTAACTGGTGTGAGGTGATACCACTTTGTAGTTTTGAATTTAATTTCTCCAAAATTAGTGACATTCAGCAGCTTTTCATGTGTCTCTTGGCCATCTGTATGTCTTCTTTGGAGAAATGTCTATGTAAGTCTTCTGCTCATTTTTTGATTGGGTTGTTTGTTTTTTTAATATTGAGCTGCATGAGCTGTTTATATATTTTGGAGATTAATCCTTTGTTGATTCGTTTGCAAATATTTTCTCCCATTCTGAGGGTTGTCTTTTCGTCTTGTTTATAGTTTCCTTTGCTGTGCAAAAGCATTTCAGTTTCATTAAGTCCCATTTGTTTACTTTTGTTTTTATTTCCATTTCTCTAGGAGGTGGGACAAAAAAGATCTTGCTGTGATTTATGTCGAAGAGTGTTCTTCCTATGTTTTCCTCTAAGAGTTTTATAGGGTCCAGTCTAACATTTAGGTCTTTAATCCATTTGGAGTTTATTTTTGTGTATGGTGTTAGGGAGTGTCCTAATTTCATTCATTTACATCTAGCTTTTCAGTTTTCCCAGCACCACTTATTGAAGAGACTGCCTTTTCTTCATTGTATATCCTTGCCTCTTTTGTCATAGATTAGTTGACCATAGGTGCGTGGGTTTATCTCTGGGCTTTGTATCTTGTTCCATTGATCTATATTTCTGTTTTTGTGCCAGTACCATATTGTCTTGATTACTGTAGCTTTGTAGTATAGTCTGAAGTCAGGGAGTCTGATTCTTCCAGGTCTGTTTTTTTTCTCTCAAGATTGCTTTGGCTATTCGGGGTCTTTTGTGTCTCCATACAAATTTTAAGATTTTTTGTTCTAGTTCTGTAAAAAATGCCATTGGTAATTTGATAGGGATTGCATTGAATCTGTAGATTACTTTGGGTAGTATAGTCATTTTCACAATACTGATTCTTCCAATCCAAGAACATGGTATATCTCTCCATCTGTTTGTGTCATCTTTGATTTCTTTCATCAATGTCTTATAGTTTTCTGAGTGCAGGTCTTTTACCTCCTTAGGTAGGTTTATTCCTAGGTATTTTATTCTTTATGTTGCAGTGGTGAATGGGATTGTTTCCTTAATTTCTCTTTCTGATCTTTCATTGTTAGTGTATAGGAATGCAAGAGATTTATGTGCATTATTTTTGTATCCTGCAACTTTACCAAATTCATTGATTAGCTCTAGTAGTTTTCTGGTGGCATCTTTAGGATTATCTATGTATACTATCATGTTATCTGCAAACAGTGACAGTTTTACTTCTTCTTTTCCAATTTGCATTTCTTTTATTTCTTTCTATTCTCTGATTGCTGTGGCTAGGACTTCCAAAACTATGTTAAATAATAGTGGCAAGAGTGGACATCCTTGTCTTTTTCCTGATCTTAGAGGAAATGCTTTCAGTTTTTCACCATTGAGAATGATGCTTGCTGTGGGTTTGTTGTATATGGCCTTTATTATGTTGAGGTAGGTTCCCTCTATGCCCATTTTCTGTCAAAAGCTTTGTTGAAAGCTTTTTCTGCATTTATTGAGATGATCATATGGTTTTTATCCTTCAGTTTGTTAATATGGTGTATCACATTGATTGATTTGCATATATTGAAGAATCCTTGCATCCCTGCCTGGGATAAAACCCACTTGATCATGGTGTATGATCCTTTTAATGTGTTGTTGGATTCTATTTGCTAGTATTTTGTTGAGGAATTTTGCATCTATATTCATCAGTGATATTGGTCTGTAATTTTCTTTTTCTGCAGTGTCTTTGTCTGGTTTTGGTATCAGGGTGATGGTGGCCTCGTAGAATGAGTTTGGGAGTGTGCCTTCCTCTGCAAATTTTTGGAGGAGTTTGGGAAGGATGGGTATTAGCTCTTCTCTAAATGTTTGATAGAATTCACCTGTGAAGCCATCTGGACCTGGAATTTTATTTGTTGTAAGATTTTTAATCACAGTTTCAATTTCATTACTTGTGATTGGTCTGTTCATATTTTCTATTTCTTCCTGGTTCAGTCTCCTGAGTAGAGATACTTTGAGACTATATATCCTGTTCCTGAACTTTTACCTGATGGCTTTAGCCTTCATTAGGATTCAGTTTTTTCTAATTCTTATATTGCTTCTGCTATTAGTTGGTACTCTCCTGCTAGGAAGAACTTTCTCTCTACCCCACCTATTTATGTTCTATATGTAACTTTTAGTGTTGTTACCGACCAGGGTTCTTGGCCTCCTTAATCATTAGAAATTGATCAGAGGTCAGACAAGAAATTTAAGCAAGGCTTTATTGGTGCCCCTGCTGTAGCAGAGGGAGTGAGGACAAGAAACAGGTTCCCCTACTTGCTCCCTGAGGGGGGGCGAGCTGGTTATTTATATGGCGTGAGAGTAGAGGTGTGTCCAGTGGTTGAGCTGGAGCAGTAGCTTAGGTGGTTTGCCCATCCCTTTGGTGCTGTTGTGTGCAGGGGGGCATGTGCAGTACCCTGCTTTTGCTCCCAGCTCTTCAGAAGTGACATTTAGGTTTTCTTGGTCTTTTTGTATCTTATTGTCTATAAGTTGCCCCATCTGTGCATGCATGCAGCTATTTTTAGTCCTTATAATTTCTTTGTATTTTGTTGCTCAAGGAGATGTCTGTCCAGGTGCAAGCACTGCAATAAAGGGTCCCAGGTCCCAGGTCCCCGCCTGTCTCAGTATCATCTTGTACTTCTCTTGACTCAACTTTGGAATCAGTCATTTCTCCAACCCTGGTCCATTTTAGGGGGGAATGGCATATATTTATCAAGATTTGGGTGCCCAATGTGCTCATTGTTTCTGGGGTATCATTGTCTCTAGGTCCTTTCAGCAGACAAAACTAGGATAAACCAATGTTTTTCTTGTCACCTCTAACATCCAACAGATTGGGGTTCTTCCTTATCTTCCGCCTTCATATTTATATCTCTTTTCTCCCACAGTAAAGTTTCTACAACTGCACATAACAGTATGCGTTAATCTTACACATATAATATTGAGAAAAACAAGCCAGACTTAAAAGAGTTCATACCATATGAGTCCATTTATATGCAGTTAAAAAAAAAAAAAAAGGGGGAGACACCAATCCATGCTGTTAGAAGTTAGGGTAGCAATTACCCTTGGCGGGCTGGGGTGTTGGTAGTGACTGCAAGGGAGGATGAGGGTTTCTGGGGTGCTGGTGAGGTTCTGTTTCTTGATCTGAGAGATGGTTGTAAGGGTATATTTGATTTTATAAATACTTTCAGTTGTACACTGATGTTTCATGCATTTTTTTGGTGTATATATATTAAACCTCAAAAGTTACTTGGATTAATTTCTTTTGCTTTCCTTTGTGTGATTATGTTGTAACTTCTATATCTGACTATGTTAATTTTTTTCTTTTTATAGGCACTCGTAGGATTCCCCCCATTATTGTTGATTTAATTTTACCTTTTTGAATATGTAAAAGACTAGGGCTATTTCAACGGTCAAAACTATACAAAAAAGTGTCCTGGAGAAATAGAATCCCTTCAGTATCCTCCTGCTTTTCCCACCCCCTCCCCACTGCAAGTCACCAATTTATTCATTTCTGTCTATCATTTCCTATTATTTATTCCTAATACAGCCAGAATGACCCTTCCAAAGTATAACAAGATCATGTTACTGCTTTGTTCCAAATATTCCAAGAGTTTCCCTTCTCACTCAGGATAAAAACCCAAGTCCTCACAGCAGCGGACAAGCCTTTGCATCTGACCCCTGTTCTCAAGCCTCTTCTTGACTCATCTCCAGGGGCTCTTCCCTAGGATCACTCATCTTCAGCCACCCCAGCTTCTGTTCCTCAAACATGTCAGATCTTCTCCCCTCTTTGGTTCTTGACTTTTGCAGTCCCCTCTTCCTAAGGTGTTTTCCCCAGGTATCTGCATGGTTCATTTCCTCACTTCCTTCAAGTTTCTTCTTAAAAGTCACCCTCAAGGAAGGCTTCCTGTTCACTTTATTTAAATATATTATACTCCCATCTCCACTCCCTGTCACTCTCTATCCAGCTTCCACAGTTATCTTTTTCTCAGCATTATCACATTCTAGTACATAACTTGTTTTCTTTTATATTGTCTGTCTCTCTCCTGTAAAATAGAGGCTCCAAGAGGGCAGGGAGTTTTGTGTGTTTAGTCCACTGCTGTGTCTCCAGGACCTAGAATAATACACAACTCATGCTCAGATTAACATTTATTGAACAAACAATGAATGCACACAGTTGAGGAGATAACAGTAGGTTAAGGCCTTTGAAAATTCCATACCAATATGGCACCAAAGCCAAAATGGCATATTTTAACAGCAACTCTTCTGTAGCTGTGAGGGTGGAGGGTGGGGCAGGGGTGTTACAAAATCTGCCTCAGGGACATACACTGCTGAGGATGTGGAAGTTTCAAATTGATAGCAATAAGCTTTGGGGTTTAGATTGTTTATCAATTAGAAAGAATGAACCTAATGACTCAATTGAGGTGGATATTTCATGGAGGGAAAGTGTTTCAAGAAAATGAAGGGAAAAAAAGAAATGGAAAATAAAGGAAATGAGGGAGAAAAAATAATGGCAAAGGGAAAATGAATACAATTAAAATAGCCAAGGAATTTCAGGTAAGTAAGAACACCCTTGAAAGCTCTTTGTGGCTTCTCCTGAGTGCTCCTGCTTCTGCACCGTGGGGCACATGCTCTTAGAAGTATGTGTCAGTGAAAGGAAAAGAAGGCGAGCTCTCAACCCATGTGGGCACATTTCTTGGGAGAATACTACTTTGCTTAAATCAAAGAAAGCAGGTTTAGCCTGGGCAATGCTGCCATTTATTGAACGGATTAAGAAAATGTTAAAAAGCATAGGATATATTCAGATGCTTGTGAAGGAAATTCCTGTTTTGGACTCTTCTACTTTCCCTTGAGATCCTTACCCTTTGCCAGAAGGCCTGTTTTTCTGAAGATCCTGAAGCACTGCTTGGGGAATGTGTCCAATGGGAAAACACCTGGGGGGCGAGGGGAAGGCTGAGTTTACTCTGTATTGAACTCAACTTCTTGAGTTGAGCAGCTGTGTTTGGGAGTCTTCAGAAAGGACCCTGGGGTTATTTTCCCATTAGTTCTTGTTCCGAAGAAGAAATGTGCATCTTCTTATGCTAATGTGTTTTCCAAATGTCAGACATTTAGTTGAAACCAGGTGGTTTTAGAATTAAGGTAAAAGAGTTTGTCTTTTCTGAAGAAAATCCCAGGAAAAGAGAAACTTGTGTGAGGTCTCTGAGGTATCCAACTCCCTGAAGATGTCAAAGGTCCGATGCTGGAGGTTCAGGGAAGGAAGAGGTGTGAATATAACCTAAGTGGGAGATCTGAGGGACTGGCAAGGCACACAAGTGTAGGACTGGCAAAGTATAGAGTTATTTTACCCTTCATTGCTTCCATGAGGTTCTGTGGCAAATGAGACAATCTCCAAGCCAGAGTTGGAAGAGGCCAGAAACATGACCAGCCATAAAGACTGGGTTGTCACTTAACCTTATACATGAAGGTAAATGCCCCTCATCCATCCCCACCAACTCTCTAGCCCATTCTTTAAATTACTGGGACATCAAAGAATGTCTCCAGAAGCATATCTGTCTCTTGAATGTTAGGGCAAACTGGCTTCTCAGCTTTGGTGAGTATCGTTTACCAATCCCCATGAAGCTCAAAAAACACTGCGTCATAAAAATCAGCCATGCATGGTGCTTGAGTAGCTTGAGTTATACCTATTGCTGTGGTCTCAGAATGGGTAACACATCTCAGTGGTTGTGCCAGTGATCTTGGCAGTGAGGTGGCTGGAAGAAGGACCTTGGTCCTTGTCTTCTTTGAAGAAAGAATTCAACAAAGAGACTAAGATTGTGAAACAGATAAAACATTTATTAGAAGCAAAGTACATGTGGAAGAGCACACGGGTGAACTCAGAGTGAGTTGCATGCAATAGGGGCAGCTTAGGTTGCTTATATGGGGTTAATTTCCAGGTTGTCTCTGGTCAGTCATCTTGCTTGTACCCATGTTTGGTCTGAGTCAGGGTACTTCCTGGTGGGTACACGCATCTTGCAGCCAAGATGGATTCCAGTGTGAAGGTTTCTGGGAGGTTGGCAGGACATATTGTGGGCTGGCGGCTCTTCCCTCCTTTGGTGCCTCCCTAGACTGAGGACCTTCTCTGTGCATGTTCCAGGCTGGGAAATCTCCTTGACCACAAGAATGAGGAAATTGTGGTCTCTTTGTCTTCTACCCAATCAGAGCCTGATGCTCCTGCTAGTATCTTATCTTGAAGTGTCAGCAGGAGACTGGTTGCAGCTGTTCAGCCTGGGGCCCATCTGTCTCCTACATCATTAGGGCATGGGGAGAAATTATTAATCTGAATTAATTTTTGTTTTCACTATTTTGATTTCCATTTAGGTGCAAGTTTTACATTGTACGTTTGTGCAGGAGTACATGCACAAGATAATGAATAAATAAGTAAATAAACAAAAAAATAAATATTCATATAATGGAAGCATGTGTACAGATTATTTTACTGATGGGTGCATACTCCAGGAATCTTGGAGACCACTGCATGCACTTTGATATCCCCACCTCAATCTAAACAATCCTTATGTACTAACCAGTGAGGCTGACACTTAAGTGTTTGTGTCCTGTATACTCAACATGATAGAGGATGCTGACCCACTGGAAGGGATTTTCTTTGTCTTTTTAAATGGATATGCTCATTCTTATGCTGTAGATGATAACTCAATACACTTTCCTAAAATTTTTTTTAAATTAAGCGTTTTTTTCCCAAATTAAAACTTTGTTTTTTGAGGCCAATAGCAAAGAATTTGAACTGTTTCTAGTGGAACATTAAAAAAAAAAATTTAGACAAAATTCTGCTGGATTTAAGAAAAAAATTGTTTCCATAGCAAAAGTATAACATAAGCATCTTTCTTTTCAAAGACACCTGGTTTTCTCTGAGAGTTTTAGTTAAATTAGTAACAAATCGACTTCTTAGGATTTAAAAGATATATATGAATTTTCAGAGGTTCTCTACACTTGTAGCTGTGCTGAGTTACATTACTTTAATGATTAAAAAGAGAAGTCCTTTCATGATAATAGTATTTCAACAAGGCTGAAATACCTATTTTTCAGACTATAAATACTATTGGGAATTACCTTAGCTGAGCTTGAATTGTGGGCTGCTTGGCATTTTATATTACCTGAATAAGCTTTTATCCCAAGGCCACAAGATAATTTTCCTTTCAGGATTCAAAACTGTACTTCTCTAAATAGAGTGGAGAATGTGATTGAAAATACATTTTGGTTCTGAGGAATGACAGGTGAGCTGAAGGGTCTGGATTTCGGGACAGTTCTAATTCTGACAGACGGAATGCTCATGCAACAGCTCAAAGTCTGAAACTGTCCCTCCCACAGAATTTTCCTACCTGACTGTTTGAGTCTTTCAGGAACCAGAATCAGAATCCCATTGAAACACCATCTCAAAAAAACAAAATGAAAGGCCAGGTCCCATTACACCAAATATCCTTGAAGAATTTGCTAAACGCTGAATTAAGTCCAAATATTGAGTTTATTTTTTAAACTAAAATCTATATTGAACAAAGATATTTTTAAAGGATTTCTTTTGAACTGCTGCCAAACTTGAATATTTCAAAAGCTAAAGGACTTTTACCAAACAAGGCCATCAATATATCCTCTGAATGAAACTGGACGTGATCCAGTGGCTTGGTGGTAAGTCCCTGGATTGAATCTCCTCACCCTCCCACACCTCTGCAACAAATTTCCCATGAATCCTTATGGATAGTACCTCCTCGCCTCTTAAATAAGTTTGTCTCTAATTTGGAAACATCATTCCTAGAGAGATGAAAGTGGATAATCTATCAGGTTTTGTTTCCTGATTCTTGATTTCTTTTCCTGTGCAGTTGCACATTTAAAGTAGGAAGAAACATAAGCAGCGGGTCTCAGACTTCATCTCCCCATCATCAGAGGGACTCTGATCCTTGAGGGATTTATGTTTTCTTCTCAACTCTTCATCAGTAATAATCCTCCTACCATGTCTCCTTTGGCAGAAAAGGCTCAGACGGCTGTATAAAGTGCACCAGCTAGCTTATAAGGATGTCTCGAGATACAGATGTTATACACAAGAATTATGTTGAAGATGCCTATTCTCTGTTGGAATCCACTAGACTTACAGTTTACTCTAACCCTCCCAGCAAGATACTCCCACTCTGTCATCAGTTGGCATGTCTGACAGCCTTATTCTAAGTTTTTCACTTTAGTTGGTTTTAATTTTCACCTTCTGTCCAGAGCAACTTTCTTTGACCATTAGAATCTTCATCCTTCTGACTCCAAGGCAGTCATTTTAGCCCTCTCACTCTGAGGTTGGTGTGGGTAACAGCCTTCACAATGGAAGGAGCACGAGTTGTGTGCAGGGCATTCTATCTGTGTTAAGTAGAATGTGTTTGTGTGTGTGTGTGTGTGTGTGTGTGTAAGAGAGAGAGAAGCTCCCCCCAACTACACACACACAAGACAGGACTGCAGATTTTAACATGCATGACTTTAAAATTCTCCAGCAATCCTGAGTTGCTAAGTCATGGAGTCACGAAGGGATCTGCAACTTTGCTAAACATGGACTTGAATCCCATCTACTTGAAGTTAAGGTAGGGGAGCAAGTCACTTAGCTAATATTTAAGCCAACTGTACAGACCAAAATACAACACTGTTGCAATCATGTTGTTTTTGTTGTTGTTGGGGAAACACTGTAAAGCAGGTTTTTCACCCTCTGCACTACTGATATTTTGGTCTAAACAGATCATCGTTGTAGAGGATGACCTGTGCGTGGTAGGATGTTTAGAAACATTCCTAGCCTCTACCCACTAGACGCCAGTAGGAAACCTCTCCCCATGTTTGTGACAACCAAAAGCGTCTCCAGCCATGTCCTTGGGGGAGTAAAATAGTCTGGGTTGAGAACCACTTCTGGATTGATGAATGATACTTAAGTCACTGGAGTTTTATTAAAACTTTTAATTTTTAAGGACATTTATTAAATATGGAAAACAAAATTCTTTAAAATCTACATTTCTTTTAAGGAAGACATCTGATAGAGAGGAGGCCTCTAAAATCTTATTCACTGAAGTTTGAACTAATATCTTCTTTTTCTGTTGAATATCAATGTCTCCAATACAGGCATTCTTCTTTGATGTTGTTTGAGAGAAAATATTTATCAATTGAAGATAAGATGAAATGGAGAGTGGGAAAATTTTTATTCATAGAATCTGTTTGGGAGACTATATGGATTGCCTTGTCAATAAGATAGGAGTAAGGATGTGTTTTCAAGATCTTTGGGAAGAAAAATCAGTAAGTTCCAAATAAATGCTAGTTAAAAATTTTTATTTTATTTTTTATTGGAGTATAGTTGATTTACAATGTTGTGTTAGCTTCAGGTGTACAGCAAAGTGATTCAGTTATACATATACATGTATACAATCTTTTTCAGATTCTTTTTCCATATAGATTATTACAGAATATTGAGTAGAATTCCCGGTTCTATACAGTATGTAATGCTAGTTTTTATTACACCAGTGAAATCCAACCATCCCCTGACTGCAGTGGGAATAAGCAAAAACTTGACCCTTATAGTCTGGGAACAGCCCATGTGCTCAGCCACTGCTCTGAGGATCAACTCTGGTAATCCTTCTAAATCCCGGGTGTCCAGCTATAGATTTCTTTTAATTAAACTCATACCAGTTGTTGGAAAACTTGTAGACATTCAGCACATTCAAAAATTCTTATTTACTGTCTCACTTCTTTGTACTAATGAGTTTTACGATTTCTACTTTTAATTCTTGTTTTCAGTCTTTCTGTTTTCTTCAAAACTGGCACTAAACTGAACTTGTGTTTCTGAATACTCATCCATGAAGATGGTTTTCAAAAGGGAAATGGCAGCTAAAGGAAATGGCACTGATAATTTGTCAACGTGGATACTTTTTACAGCATGACTTGAGTAGGATCTGGAATTAAATGCCCACGAGAGAGGATTAAAAATAGAATGGGTTTCAGTTTCAGAAAATGAATTCTTGAAGTGTCTTTCCTGTCCTTTTCATTCAATTTATCACACACCCTGGCACCACCATTTCTGCAAATGAGGCAGAGTGTCCTCTGGGGTTTCCAGATTGAAATGGAACCCAAGTGCTGAATTCTTTTGGCTGGATTTTTCTACAGGCTGGTGAGTTGCCATTTCAATGAAAATTATAACATACTGGTCCAGCACGAGCGTTGACTGTGTCTTCATATGGAAACAAGAACTGGAAAGCTTTGTCCTCTTTGTATATCTTGGTACATGTTTGATTCATTTCAACGTGGTCCCTACGCATATATACACTACCAAATGTAAAATAGCTAGCTAGTGGGAAGCAGGTGCATAGCACAGGGAGAGCAGCTAGGTGCTTTGTGACCACCTAGAGGGGTGGAACAAGGAGGGTGGGAGGGAGAAACAAGAGGGAGGAGATATGGGGATATATGTATATGTATAGCTGATTCATTTTATTATAAAGCAGAAACTAACACACCATTGTAAAGCAATTATACTCCAATAACGATGTTAAAAAAAAAGGGGGTCCCTATGGAATGTTTTATTTGGTCTTATTTTACTTATATGTAGGCAAAGAGGGACACAAAAGTCAGGCAGGTTTTTCAGAACTTATTTCTTTTTTGATCATATTTTCCCAAAGTATATTTAAGTATAGATATAACGACGTTGTATCTATAATGTAGCAAAAGTGTCATTACTATTAGTTAAAATATTCATAGTGTTATGGTAATGATCTAAAGAGCATTGTAATAGAATTCGTAATATAATAGAACCGAATTTATAATAATAATAGAATGGTTATAAAGAATTTCGCAACAATTGCCAAGACTTTGAGTGTTGGGGGGATTTGTAAGAATTACAGTTCTATTGACTTTCCATCACTTCTTTGTGTGGTTTGAGTGGTTTTATTGCAGTGAGAATAGGTTAGGGAGTTATTGAATCTTACAGCTGCACAAAGCTCTCAGATCATTTGGTCCAATGGCTTTCAAATTTGTGGACCACAAATCCTGTGTGTGTGTGTGTGTGTGTGTGTGCACGTGTTTATATAAATCTGAAACAGTCTCTGAAATAGGGCTTATTGGGATATTTTCTATTACATTTGATTCTTTTCCATTCTGTTCTTTTCTTTAATTCATTTAAAAATGCTGACCACAGTTCACCATGGTCATAACTTGTGGTTTGAAAAACACTGATTTAGTGAAAAATTTTTTTCCTAAAATCTATTTGTTACTATCTGACACCCATTTTTTCTAAGTCCGTGTCTCATTAAAGGGAGGACTGGTTCAGGGAATGAAAAAAGTTTTCCTAAGTTAAACTGTAGAGATATTTTTCAGCATCGTGATGCTTTCTTCAAGGCTTGGCTGTGTTTGCCCTGTATATTGGTTCCTGAAACTGATAGATATGAAAGTTTGTGCTAGAAAAGCTCGAGAGGTTTTCTTCTCAATCTGTTTATCCAGAAAGGCATCTAGGTTTTCTTTTGTAGATGAGTAAACTATAATCCCCTAAAAACCCCCAGAGAACAACAACAACAAAAACAACCTGAACAAACGCTGATAGAGTCCAGCAGCTGTGTTTCCTGAGTCAGAATCTGGGGCCCTCGTGACTTGCCTTTGGGCCAACAGCTCACTGGCAGCTAAAGTGAGCTCTCTTCTAAACACACATATGGAATTTCAGATTCATGCCATTCAGCACTTGGCTCTAACAAAATGATTTATGCCTAGTCCAGAAAGTACTTTCAGATTGCTCTGGTGGAAATCAGGAGGCGGGCCTTACCCACTGCCACTGTGCCTGCACACACACACTCGCTCATCTGGGTGACTGGCCCTGTGACACCCAGGCCAAAGAAACTCGACTCATGTTGCTGGCTTTTTAGTTACCTTGATACCTTGGGAGAAATAAGGAATTCCTGAATTTGGCTCTTTACAACTCTGAGCCCTGGAGAACCCACGCGGACGACACAGCAGGAGGAAAGAAGGGAGCCGGGGCCAGGTGAAATGCCCCATCTGCCCCAGGCCACTGTCATGGTGCGTGCCTTTGAGAAACCATTTAACCTTTTCGTACCTTAGTTTTTCTCATCTGCAGCATGGGCATAATAACTTCGTACTTCTCTTCTTCTTTTTTGTGAAAATCAAACGAGAGAAAAGAGTGAAAACTTTTTTGAAAGGCCAAAATGGCACCTACATACTGAATGAATATTGAAAAAAAATTTCCCTCTTGTCAACCATCAGGTATTTCTTTTATTTTTAGAAAATAGGAAGGCACAAAAATGATTATTGATGATTGTTCTTGTGTTTCATCTGAAGAAAAAACAGTCGTAAAATCAAACGTTGGATTTTCTGGTTTAATTTTTCCATGCATATGAAAGTAAGGGGAGCTATTAAAATGTTTACACGTGTATTTCCTAAAATCATCTTGAATAGCAGTCAGGCGTATGTGTATCACACTCTGACAAGGTGGAGAGCAGACTGTTGGTTGCCTTGATGATGGCTAGACCCAGGGTCTCACCCTACCCTCCATCTGCTCCCTGTGTGACCGTGGACAAGTGACTCAATCTCTGATATGCCTGGTTTCCTCACTGGAGGAATGAAGATGCTCCTGCCAAGCCCACAGCCTCGTGAGGATGCTGACGAGATGATGTTAGCTGGTAAAGCAGGGCCAGCAGCCCACACCTGGCCCACCATCTGCTTTTGTAGACAAAGTTGAACTGGAACACCAGCATGCCCATGATGTGCATGTTTCTTGTGACTGCTTTCACCCGACTAAGTAGTTGTGCCAGTTGTGACCCCCAAAGCCTAAAATATTTACTCTCTGGCCCTTTACAGAAAAAGTTTGCCAACTCCTGAGAATTATTTCATCATGAATGTAGAACACTTACCGTCTCTGGCACGTGGTAAATTCCAAAGAAGAGCAGCTATTCTCATTATATAGTGGTAATAGAGTTTAGGGTGAATTATGATAGTGTTGGTGATGATAATAATAGAGATGATGATGTGTTAATAGTAAAGATGATGATAATGATGAAAAATTATATTAATTCTTTGGCTACCAGTTTTAAAGTCTTTTACCCTATTATAGAAACCACCCCTTCTATTGCCAGATACCTAACACTGCAGGTTTTTTTCCCTTCCCCTGGTACCAAAATTAATTTTCAGGAAAGGATCTGAAACTTTGCTACAAGGTAAAAGAATGAAGTTCTAGATTTTAGGCTTAATCAGCAGATGTAGGGAGATATTTTGAAGGGAAGCCCAGGACTTCTCCTTGTCCATTTCTGCAAAAAGTGGCTGCTAATCTCTTCTTACTTATTTTTTCATTCTGGACAACTCCTTTGAAAAGGTATGTGGAGTGTTCATGATTTTTGTTTTTCCCTAAGATCACTCTTAAGTGTGTACCACAGGTCTTCACCTGTGTTAGGCTTTGTGATGAGTCCTGGTCATTTTCCCAGATCCCATGGATTTCCTGGGAAAAATGTGTTTGCTTTTCTTTTGATTTGCAAAGCTAAGAAAAGGGGAAGAAAGAATTTGGTTTTATTCACAATTTCTAGGCTACAGTAAGAAGGTTTTCTATAAAGTGGATCATTTTGCTAATCTATGGCCTAAAACATGTAACCCATTCTTACCATCAAGTACAATTCGAAGTAAGTAAGGCTCACTCAGAAACTTAGCATCTGTTTCTTCTCCGGGTTATAAATTCACAAATAGGATCTGTTTCTCCCTTGCAAGCAGTTTCCCTGGCAACGAAACCACCCTTCTATGATCAGAGCACTTTGTCACTTTTGAAGTTTGACTTTCTGACAAGCCTTCTGGCTCAGGGAGATGAAGAAAACAACATCCAAACACAAACATTTCAAAGACACCCAAGTGGTGGATTACAAATGGGAACTCCATTGAGGTGACTTTGCTGTGGATGGTGTGTCAGACAGCATCACCGCCACCCTCCCCAGCCAACCGGCGAAGACAGCGATCTCTGGAAGTAGCTATCTTTGTAGCAGAGAACAGATGGGAGTGATGCTCTGAGTGGATAAATTACCATAAAGTTATATTCTGAGAAGTGGCAGGTAGAGGAGAGGTAGAAAGATTTGCAGCAGGCTGCCTCGCCAAGTGAGCTCACCTAGGGGTTGCTCAATCTTGCTCATCTCTAGGCTAAAATAAAAGTATTGGTCACAACCCAGATACATCACAGGAACACAGCCTTCGCCTCCCTGTGCTCACAAACGACCAGGATCAAGTGAGAGGATGCTGGTCTTGGCTGATCCTCTGACTGTTTTTTCACTTATTACTATTATTATTATTGTTTAGTCCTGGTGCTTTCTCCCCCTGCTTTTTCCCCCTGTGGTCAACCAGTGACCAGAGTCAGAACCTCATTCAATTCTGGGTTTCCTTCCCCCAAAATCCTGTGCCAACCCCTGCTGTAACTGGAGTGCAGTTGGGGGTGGATGGAGAATTTGGGGTAGGAAAGTGGGCAGAGTAAACAAGAAAGGTGCCTGTTTCCTTATGTCAATTGCTACTCACCCTTCAGAAAGGGCGGAAAGACCTATAGAAATTGACGAGACTCTGCAGCGACCCCCGGATGAGTTTAGAGTGAAGGAGGATTGGAGGATCAGAGAAAAACAGAAACGATAACGGGGGAAACTTCGTCAGAGTGTTTTTGTCGTGAGCTTGCTTCCACGATCTCCAGATGAATGGTGAGTTTTCTTCCTCGGAAGATTTCCCCCAGGAGAACAGTGTTTCTCATAGAAGCACGTCGAATGGGCAGCTCCGTCCCACGTACTCCTACTTCAGGTGGGGTGTGTGTGTTTGAAGGCCCTGGCAGCAGCTAGCATGGTGGGAGGCATTAGATGGAATTAAGAAAAAGGCACGTTCTGCCAAACAAGGGATTTAGAGCTTTTCTGAAGTCGGTGCTGATTCCAGGAAGCAGAAGGAAAAGGTTTTAAAAAATTTCTTCTTCCCTTCCTTCCTTCCCTCCTTCCTTCCTTCCTTCCTTCCTTCCTTCCTTCCTTCCTTCCCTCCCTCCTTCCTTCCTTCCTACCTTCCTTCCTTCCTTCCTATGTTGGCTGCTCCACACAGTTTGCGGGAGCTCAGTGCTCCGACCATGGATCAAAACTGGGCCACGGCAATGAAAGTGCCAAATCTTAACCACTGCACCACCAGGGAACTAAAATGATCTTTTCTTATAAAGGCACTTTTAAATACCTTTTTTAAAAGTGTGAGTGGATTCATCTCAGGAACTTCATACCGATTATGTTTCTTAGGCTACGCATAGAGTAAGTCTTCTGTAAATATTTATCAGACACCTATTGTTGGTTTAATATTAAAATTGGTGTGTTGGGCAGAGAAGCATAGAATTCAGACACAGGGGGGTGGACACAGAGATGGGTATCCAGCTTCCTCTTTGAGGAAGGTCTTGCTGCCCAGTGCAGGGTGTGTGTTGGGCAGAGAGCCTCTATCTGTCACCTCGCTCAGGTCTGCCTCACCTGCAGAGAGATGCCATGCTAAAGTCACACCTTCCCAGTGCAGCCCACATTGGGCGAAGGCCTGGCCACTTTGGCTGGATGTGGGATGCTATTGTGGTAATACTCACTCCTGAGCTCCCTACACAATCAGCCTCAGCGTCACAGTTCAACTTCTCCCTCTCCCGATTCTGCTTCTGTCCCATCCCTCTCACTGTTGTTGATCTCTTGTAAATACCTGACACCCTGGACTTTGTCTCGGGATCTGTTTCTGGAGAACCCAACTTGCTACCCCTGGTTATTAATGATCTTAGAGATAATCCAAGAGGCAAGATTATCCTATGGGGATAATTGATGATGTGGAACAGAATAGAAATGCTACAACATTCAGATGAGAGGGAGAGAGGTGAGCATTTCAAAAATCAGTTATGGGCTCCTGCTGGATCTGGACCGTTTTGTTGAGCAAGCCCAAGACACTTGAGGGTGAGAAAGCAGTACAGGCAAAGTGAGTGGGAGACTGTGAGGAAAGGGGGCCTGACTAGAATAAGGGGTGCATGTCAGAGAAGAGTCAGCAATCGAAATGTTGTCAATTCACTTAATATCAGATCTGGCTGTAGACAGGAGAGAAACCTCATGATAGACATTTACTTCTCTCTCACATTATTAAAAAAAAAAAAAGTTCAGAGGTTGTTGGTCCTGACCTTGATTGGCGGCTCCCCCTGTCAATTCATGAATCTATCATCTTTAGAGTGAAGCTTTCTATCATCAGGGTCTCATATAGCTGCCAGAGATCCAGCCATCACATCAAAATTCCAGACAGCAGGATGGAGAATGAGACAAAGAAGGGCATGCCACACCATTTTAAGGAGACTTACTTCTAATTACATCTCATTGGTCACAGCTTAATTACATGGCCACACCTATAAGTAAGGGAGGCTGTAGAATGTAACCTTTAAACTAGTCAATGACATATACAGCTGAAAAAAATTCTTTTTATTACAACTGAAGAATATATTACCATATTTTCTTTCAGATGATGGAAACAAATGATAGAAAATAATAAAAAGCCTAAAATCTTGTGTCTTGAAATTGATGGGGGCAGTAAAACATTTTAGAAATTACGGAGAAGAAGAGTTATTTGATATATGAGTGTGGAATGGCAAAAGATTTTGGACATATTCAATTGGACATTAATATTAATAATCATCTAACATGTTTTCTGTGGACCAGGAACTATGTCAAATGCTTTACATCTGTTGTATTGTTTAATGGAGCCTATGAGGTAGATTTTCTAAATGATCTATTACAGATGAGGTGATGGAGATTTTGAGAAATTAAGAAATTGATCAAAGTCACACAACTAGCAAACGGCAGAGCCAGGCTTCAAACCCATGTTTGTCAAGCCCCCTAATCCAACCACTTGCACTATGGTGCTCGTATCAAACATCAGAGAGGAAAAGCTGGAGCTCAGGAGAGAGGGCAGAGGTGGAGGTGCTGGTGGGGAGCGAGCCAGCACCTAGGAGGGTTGAAACCATGAGAGCAGAGGACAACCACTGGGATGGAGAGGATCAAGCAAAAGGAAAAGGATGCATTAAGTGCTGAGTCTTTGGGCTCTTTCTCCTGGAAGAGGAGAAGCAGAGGAGAGACTGGGGAAGAACTAGGCAGGGAGGGTTCCAAGAGACCCAGAGAAAGACATTCTTGACTGTGAAAGGAGCCAACAATGTCTATAACACAGATGTTCAGATAAAAAGTCAATTATCTGAGCAGTAAGAGGTCATTCATTCTTTTGAAGTAAGTGTTGAAAATGGGATGTGGGAATGGGTGGAGGAAGGTTGGAAAAAATGGACCAACTATTTAAAACCTATCTGGTCATCCTATTGTTAATAATGGTTGATCATAACCGTGAATATTTATGGAGTGTTTACTCCATGCTGGGTTCTGTTCCAAGGGTTTATGTGCACCCCACGGGGTAGGTACTCTGATTATTCCCATTTTACAGATGAGAAAATTGAGTCATCGGTCTAGAGTCACACAGCTATTTAGTGGCAGAGTTGGGACCCAAACCCAGCAGTCTGGCTCCTGAGCTCATGGTTAGGAGTCTAGAAAAGCCAAAGTTTTCTTAAAATGTAATGAAATGGCAAGAGTCCACAGATGTTTTTTTTCTGAGGTAAAAATCTCATGTCTATCTTCATAGGAATTGTTAAAGGTATTTAGTCATTCTTCTTTCCCTAAAAAACTGTTTTGAAGAGGGATCAGTTTTATTTTATTTTTTCCTGTGTCAGTTTTTAAAGAGAAAAAATAGTTTAAAAATAATTTAAGTGAAATTTGAAAATATTGAGGGAACATATATTGCATTTTTGATGGTAAGCTTATTGAGAGAATTGAAATGATACATTATTGTCCTTAGTAAATATCACAGAAAGAAAGAGGGCATTCTCTTTTTACAGAAAAACATTTTAATAATTCTGCACTGGAACAATGATTTTTTTGTGTCTCAAATTCCTTTATGCCTACAGACTGTCCAGCTGAATGTCATTAGAACCTCTAGAGCTTATTTTCACATAGCTTGAAGCCTCACTCATCGCCTACACAGTCACATGTTGATTTGAAAAAAAATAATATATATATATATACATGTAACTGCACATGATACACATGGGCAGCCTATTGGGATCTAAGACTTACAGATGCCAGCCTTACAGCATTCCTAACCCTTTCAGGTAACCAGATTTTTTCATGTCAATATGGGCTTTTGAAAGGCTGAGAAGTAATTCTTAAAATATTTCTACCCGGAATCTTATAGTTCAGTTTTCAAATAAAATAGTACTATGATATTCAAAACTAGAGACTCTTGAAAAGTGTTTCTGATTAGAATTTTCTGGTTACTGTAATAGGCAGATTTGAAGGGAATAGATTTGCCTTTCCATGCAGACTAATCAATGAACAAAATCATAGATGGGAAGAGAGTTTCATTGTATATAGAGATGTAAAATAAAAAGGCAAGAAAAAAATAGTAAAAGTTGATCAGAAAAAAAAAAGAACTCAAAATACTGATTTTAAAGAAAAGTACTTGGGGTATATATTCAATAATAATATATATTTTTGAAATTTTAGAATGATTACAGAACTGGCATTTATTGGTTTTAAATATATACTTAATGTTAGATTGCTGGTCACATTGGGTAACACAATATTATAGCCTACAGCTACAATAATAGCTGATCATTTCTGAGAGTTTATCATATGGTGGGCCTCATATTGAGAATGTCTCATGTATCATTTCATTTAATTATCCTCAAATCCCTATGAGTTACATAATCTAGTTTATTTATAGAAATGAGGGAGACATTCTTCACTGCAAATTTTTAATGCTCTCTTTATTCTAACCTGTGGACAAATTTGATAAGTAGGTAAAGTGCTTTTTTCAGGTAAGATGGTTGCTATTTCAGTTTCCCTTTTGTGATGTATAAAATACCTTAAAATGATCTATTTTATTAACTTGAAAATTTTCCTTCTTACATCCTGCATATTACTTCATTGCACAATGAGAGAAGATAGTTAAGAAACACGTTTTCCTTGCATTATCTCCTGTATTGCTTCTTAAAATCCCACCTTTGAAACCCTAGCCATTTCTGAACTAGGAAGCATCCTGTCATCTAATGTGATGTAGTCAGAGAAGTGACGGTGGAAGGTTAAATTACGGTAGCTACTGACTTACCACTAATAAGGTGAGTCATGGGGAGAAAAGCTTTGCCTTTTATTTTCTATTTCTTTATACTTGACCCCTAGCACCTTTATTTCTGACCTCTTCTTTTCTTTAGGGTTGGCATGCACTATTAATTAATTCACTCAACAAATATATATTTAGTATCTACTCAGTGTTAAGTACCAGAGATGCAGTGGTGATCCAAAAGGGCATCATTAATTCCTGTCTTCGTGGAAGACTGCTCAGCAGTGTTGGTCCCAGGACACCTCTCATCCTGGGGGAATATACTGGCTACTGTAGCCATCAGCTGATTTTTCCCTCTGTGGAAATTCTGGTGTCAACCTAAAAAAAAAAGAAAAGATCATCCCAATGTGCTTTGATTCACTGGCATCTCTTCACCCACTCAATTACTCTTTTACAAATGCATATGCACCTTCTTTCAGGACAACCCTTCGGTCTAAGTCATGATTGATTCTGGAGGATATGGAGCATTGAACGTTGAGTCTATTAATGTGCTGCTGGAATGTTCTGTAACTCCTGATGAATCTGGTTTTCTGCAGTTGTGGGCAAGTCACAGCGTTTGTGAAGGATCTTTAGGATGACAGTAGATGAGGATGAAGATGGTTAAAATCTGCCTTTCTGTTTTGTTTTGGAGTGAACACATTAAGGGGAGAAAATAGAGGACACCACGAGAAAACATGGTAGTATTCTGAGACTGTATCCATTAGAGATTTTTGTTAAACCTTATACATTTCATCTGTCCTAGAAAGAAAGAGAGAAATTAACATTTACTGTGTGCCAACTGTGTGTTGGGCCATACATCAGGATCTTATATGTCATCTCATTTAATTTTCACATTCACCCTCTGAGATTTGGGTGCCTTTATTATGCCCATTTTATAGATGGAGAAATGAAAGTTCATGGAATTTAAATAACTATCATAGTGTTGTCAGCTAATTCTTGGTAGATTTATGGTTTGAATCTGACTCCACATTTCATTGTTTCCATTAGCAGAATTAATAAATAGATGGTATAAAACATGTCAGAGTTCACACATTAGTTTAGATCTTTTTGAAGATAAATATTGTTTGCTAAATATAAGGAAATACTTGTCATAAACATATTTAGTGATCCAACAATATTTTTCTGGGTCTATGTTGCACTATCCATATTGAAATTTAGGTAGCTTTAGCATTCATACCAATACAATTGAATTTTTTGCTGATATCTCATTTCCATTTTAAAGTTATGTTGCAAAATAACCATGCATTGTTTTTATAGCAAGAATGACATAGAGACAGAAAATAATAGTGATGAAAGCTAGAAAAGTCAGAGTGTATAGTCTCATTTTGGGGATGAATACTGGAGGCTTTAAGGAAACGTTCATCTGACTCCAATTCTCTTTAACGTTGTTAACAACGAAATCTTTGCTGGCTACTCTCTCCTGAACCTTTCTTATCACTTGTCTGTAAGTGAGTATTTCTATGGTAAGGCCGGCAGAAGCAGTCAGCAAATAAGAGTCCACATGAAACTGGGTTCTAGCCAGGCAGACAGGGATTCAAATCCAATTACATCTTGTGCTCATTAAGCAAGTAATTTAATCTCCCCCGATTCTCAATTTTCTTATTTGTCTGATGGACATGATAATTCTCTTGCTGGCTTGTTGTGAGAAATTCAAGAGACGATCTATATTAAGTACCCAGAATAGTATCACAGAAAACTCATTAAATGGTATTTATACACAGTATAAATTTGATCAAATCTGTTCTGGGATGAGTGGGTCGAGTGTGTGGCGTGGCCAGGGTGAGAGACCAAGGCTGCCAAGATTGGGAGGCATGATCTAGGCCAGAGAAGCTTCTCCATTTCCCTCCAAGCACCCCGGCCCCTCACACACCCTTTGGATGCTGATTCCTTCTATCCGCTCTTAAAACATTCACAGCTTTGGCATTCAGTGTGGGTTGCTACTTTTATGTGTGATCTATCTTCAAAGTAACAAAATATACAGTGATTAAATCACTCTTATTTCTCTATGGCCCCTGTTACTGTGTTGCAGGAAGGGGGACCCCTTCCAGGGTCCAAGACTGGGCTCTTGTCTAACACTCAGAAATGAATCGTCTGAGGAGACACACGTGCTGACAAAGCAAAAGACTTTATTGGGAAGGGGCGCCAGGGCGGAGAGCAGCAGGGTAAGGGAACCCAAGAGAACTGCTCTGCCATGTGGCTCACAGTCTCAGGTTTTATGGTAATGGAGTTGGTTTCTGGGTTGTCTCTAGCCAATCATCTTGTCTGGCCCATATTTGGTCTGACTCAGGGTCCTTCCTGGTGGTGCATGCATCTCTCCGCCAAGAAGGGTTCCAGCGCAAAGGATTCTGGGAGGTTGGTAGGACATATTATGGGCTGGCATCTCCTCTCTCCTTTTGGACCCTCCCAAATTCTCCTGGTTAGTTTTCCTTGGCAGCACCATGTTCCTTGTCGGGAACTCCTACTGTGAGATAACTCATGCAAGTGGTTATCATCGTAGTTGGCCAAGGTGGGCAGTTTTGGTCAGTGGTTCCCTAACAACTGTATGTTCCTTGAAGACAGAAATCTCTCTTGCCCTCTCTGAATCCTCCATACAACCCTCATGTATGCCCATGGTCATTTGTTTATTTAATGGACATTTATTGACCCCCTGATATGTGATAAGCACTATACTAAGTGCTGGGGGTACAGCAGGAGACAAAATAGGAATTTCCCGTTGTCCTGGTGCTTATGTTCCAACTGGGGAGCCAGACATTAAAGAAATCACTATACATGTAACCACATAGTTTTAATAGCAGCACATGCTATGCAGAAGTACAAGGCCTAAGAGAGCAGCAACAGGTGGCTGTATCTCACGCAGGAAGTCATGGAAGGGGTCTTCAGGTAGTGATTTTATGAAGCATACTGTGGGTCAGCAATTGTGGTAACCTCATCATGCAAATTAAAATGATTCACCATAGAATCTCTGAGTTTCTTAGAACTCAGCAGGGTGAAGAGAAATGAAGCAGGGAGATGGTTGCTGGAGAGCCCTGCAAGCAGAAGAAGCAGTAGGCCAACCATTTATCTTGCTCCATGTTTTAAAAGATAACACAATTAGCCCTTCCCATCATCCCCATCCCCAACCAATACCCAACTGTTATTTATGAGAAGAGAAAAATAACTTATTGAATACGTGCTGTTAAACTTCCTCCATAGCCTATCACATCATGCCATTTTTAACCTCACAACAGTTTTGAGATATTACGGCCTCAATATTGCAAATAAGTAGGCTGATTATGCCTTGGTTTGCCCCGTATAGTCCCATTTTATGCCTGTTGCCCTGAAGGAATTACTAATTGTGCCCCCCCATCCCCCTATCTTTCACACTCAAGAGTGTCCCAGTTTGTGTGATGAATTATGTGGTCCTAAATAAAGGAAGCTCAGAGAGATCAAGAATCTGCCTTGGGTCACACAGCTAGTAAGTGGCAAAGGGTGGGGATACCACACCAGTACTCTCTCACCTAAAGCCCCATGTTCTTTCTTCTGTATTGCAAGCACAGTCAGTTAGTTCTACCCTTCTTCTATTGCTATTTTATTCTTCTAATTATGGTTAGGTAGTTCAAGAAAAGAATGTAGAGACACTGGTTTTCTGACATCTGTCTTCAGTTATTCTGCAGAGTCATGAATTTCTATAGAGTACAATGAAAAAAAATGATGGATTAAGATAAAATATAAAATATATAGAGGAAGTAGTAGTTGTTTTCTTGGTATGCACCTTTTTGCACTTATATCTAGCCTATTCTTTATGTTGACCAATATAAGGAAGCTAATTTAAAATACAGTTGCTTCAGAAAGAGCAGATGTGACTCTAATGACAAAACATTGGTTATGATCTCTCTGTGACAAGATACCTGTGGGCAGGGGTGTTTCATGACTTGTCCTGGTGGGCAGAGCCTGAATGTAAAGAGCTTAGAGCTTTTAAAAATAATCAATTAAAACTTTTATCTGAGCCATCCTAAAAACACTTTTTGAACACAGTTTTCATCAGCAAAACTGAGTAATACAGATAAAATTTTTATCTGTAGAATATGATGAAGGCTTTTGAGGGCATTCTTCATATGTAAATATACCTGGAACATAAAATAGGAGGTTATTGCTTCGCCTTTATTTTATTTTACTTTTTTTTAACATCTTTATTGGAGTATAATTGGTTTACAAAGGTGTGTTGGTTTCTGCTGTATAACAAAATGAATCAGCTATACATATACATATATCTCCATATCGTCTCCCTCTAGTGTCTCCCTCCCATCCTCCCTATCCCACCCCTCTAGTGGACACAAAGCATCAAGCTGATCTCCCTGTGCTATGTGGCTACTTCCCACTAGCTATCTATTTTACATTTGATAGTGTATATATGTCCATGCCACTCTCTCACTTCGTACCAGCTTACCCTTCCCCCTCCCCGTGTCCTCAGGTCCATTCTCTATGTCTGCGTCTTTATTCCTGTCCTGCCCCTAGGTTCTTCAGAACCTTTTTTTTTTCTTCTTTACATTCCATATATATGTGTTAGCATCGGGTATTTGTTTTTCTATTTCTGACTTACTTCACTCTGTATGATAGTCTCTAGGTCATCCACCTCACTACAAATAACTCAATTTCATTTCTTTTTATGGCAGAGTAATAAGCCATTGTATACATGTGCCACATCTTCTTTATCCATTCATCTGTCAATGGACACTTAGGTTGCTTCCATGTCCTGGCTATTGTAAATAGAGCTGCAATGAACATTGTGGTACATGACTCTTTTTGAATTATGGCTTTCTCAGGGTATATGCCCAGTAGTGGGATTGCTGGGTCGTATGGTAGTTCTATTTTTAGTTTTTTGAGGTACCTCTATACTGTTCTCCATAGTGGCTGTATCAATTTACATTCCCACCAACAGTGCAAGAGGGTTCCCTTTTCTCCACACCCTCTCCAGCATTTATTGTTTGTAGATTTTTTGATGACGGCCATTTTGTCTGGTGTGAGGTGTGAGGTGATACCTCATTATAGTTTTGATTTGCATTTCTCTAATGATTAGTGATGTTGGGCATCCTTTCATGTGTTTTTTTGGCAATCTGTATATCTTCTTTGGAGACGTGTCTATTTAGGTCTTCTGTCCATTTTTGGATTGGGTTTTTTGTTTTTTTGACATTGAATGTATATTTTGGAGATTAATCCTTGGTCAGTTGCTTCGTTTGCAAATATTTTCTCCCATCTGAGGTTTGTCTTTTCATCTTGTTTACGGTTTCTTTTGCTGTGCAAAAGCTTTTAAGTTTCATTAGGTCCCATTTGTTTATTTGTGTTTTTATTTCCATTTCTCTAGGAGGTGGGTCAAAAAGGATCTTGCTGTGATTAATGTCATGGAGTGTTCTGCCTATGTTTTCCTCTAAGAGTTTTATAGTGTCTGGCCTTACATTTAAGTCTTTAATCCATTTTGAGTTTATTTTTGTGTATGGTATTAAGGAGTGTTCTAATTTCATTCTTTTACATGTAGCCGTCCAGTTTTCCCAGAACCACTTATTGAAAAGGCTATCTTTTCTCCATTGTATATTCTTGCCTCCTTTATCCAAGATAAGGTGACCATATGTGCATAGGTTTATCTCTGGGCTTTCTATCCTGTTCCATTGATCTATATTTCTGTTCTTGTGCCAGTACCATGCTGTCTTGATTACTGTAGATTTGTAGTATAGCCTGAAGTCCAGAGTCTGATTCCTCCTGCTCCATTTTTCTGTGTCAAGATTGCTTTGGGTATTCGGGTTCTTTGCGTTTCCATACAAATTGTGCAATTTTTTGTTCTAGTTCTGTGAAAAATGCCATTGGTAGTTTGATAGGGATTGCATTGAATCTGTAGATTGCTTTGGGTAGTAGAGTCATTTTCACAATGTTGATTCTTGGATTGGAAATCCAAGGACATGATATATCGCTCCATCTGTTTGTATCATCTTTAATTTCTTTCATCAGTGTCTGCATACAGGTCTTTTGTCTCCTTAGGTAGGTTTATTCCTAGATATTTTATTCTTTTTGTTGCAATGGTAAATGGGACTGTTTCCTTAATTTCTCTTTCAGATTTTTCATCATTAGTGTATAGGAATGCAAGATATTTCTGTGCATTAATTTTGTATCCTGCTACTTTACCAAATTCATTGATTAGCTCTAGTAGCTTTCTGGTAGCATCTTTAGGATTCTCTACGTATAGTATCATGTCATCTGCAAACAGTTTACTGTTTTACTTCTTCTTTTCCAATTTGGATTCCTTTTATTTCTTTTTCTTCTCTGATTGCTGTCACTAAAACTTCCAAAACTATTTTGAATAATAGTGGTGATAGTGGGCAACCTTGTCTTTTTCCTGATCTTAGAGGAAATGGTTTCAGTTTTTCACCATTGAAAACGATGTTGGCTGTGGGTTTGTCATATATGGCCTTTATTATGTTGAGGTAAGTTCCCTCTATGCCTATTTTTTGCAGGGTTTTTATCATAAATGGGTGTTGAATTTTGTTGAAAGATTTTTCTGCATCTATTGAGATGATCATATGGCTTTTCTCCTTCAATTTGTTAATACGGTTTATCACATGACTGATTTGCATATCTTGAAGAATCCTTGCATTCCTGGGATAAACCCCACTTGATCATGGTGTATGATCCTTTTAATGTGCTGTTGGATTCTGTTTGCTAGTATTTTGTTGAGGATTATTGCATCTTTGTTCATCAGTGATATTGGTCTGTATTTTTCTTTTTTTGTGACATCTTTGTCTCATTTTGGTGTGAGGGTGATGGTGGCCTCATAGAATGCGTTTGGGAGTATTCCTCCCTCTGCTATATTTTGGAAGAGAGAAGGATAGGTGTTAGCTCTTCTCTAAATGTTTGATAGAATTCTCCTGTGAAGCCGCCTGGTTCTGGGCTTTTGTTTGTTGGAAGATTTTTAATCGCAGTTTCTATTTCAGTGCTTTTGATTGGTCTGTTTATATTTTCTATTTCTTCCTGGTTCAGTCTCGGAAGGTTGTGTTTTCTAAGAATTTGTCCATTTCTTCCTGGTTGTCCATTTTATTGGCATGTAGTTGCTTGTAGTAATGTCTCATGATCCTTTCTATTGCTGCAGTGACAGTTGTTATTTCTCTGTTTTCATTTCTAATTCTATTGATTTGACTCTTCTCCCTTTTTTTCTTGATGAGCCTGGCTAATGGTTTATCAATTTTGTTTATCTTCCCAAAGAACTAGCTTTTAGTTTTATTGAACTTTGCTATCATTTCCTTCATTTTTTTCCCACTTATTTCTGATCTGATCCTTATGATTTCTTTCCTTCTGCTAACTTTGGGGTTTTTAAATTCTTCTTTCTCTAATTGTTTTAGTTGTAACATTAGGTTGTTTATTTGAGATGTTTCTTGTTACTTGAGTAGGATTGTATAGCTATAAACTTCCCTCTTAGAACTGCTTTTGCTGCATCCCATAGGTTTGGGTTGTCATATTTTCATTCTCATTTGTTTCCAGGTATTTTTTGATTCCCTCTTCAATTTCTTCAGTGATCTCTTGGTTATTTAGTAGTGTATTATTTAGCCTCTATTTGTATTTTTTGCAGATTTTTCCCTGTAATTGATATCTAGTCTCATAATGTTGTGGTCGGAAATGACTTTATACGATTTCAATTTTCTTAAATTTACCAAGGCTTGATTTGTGACCCAAGATATGATCTATCCTGGAGAATGTTCCATGTGCACTTGAGAAGAAAATGTAATCTGCTGCTTTTGGATGGAATGTCCTATAAATATCAATTAAGTCTATCTTGTTTAATGTATCATTTTTTAAACATCTTTATTGGAGTATAATTGCTTTACAAGGGTGTGTTAGTTTCTGCTTTATAACAAAGTGAATCAGTTATACATATACATATTTTCCCATATCTCTTCCCTCTTGCATCTCCCTCCCTCCCACCCTCCGTATTCCACCCCTCTAGTTGGTCACAAAGCACTGAGCTGATCTCCCTGTGCTATGCGGTTGCTTCCCACTAGCTATCTATTTTACATTTGGTAGTGTATGTATGTCCATGCCACTCTCTCACTTTGTCACATCTTACCCTTCCCCCTCCCCATATCCTCAAGTCCATTCTCTGGTAGGTCTGTGTCTTTATTCCCATCTTGCCACTAGGTTCTTCATGACTTTTTTCCCCCCCTTAGATTCCATATATATGTGTTAGCATACTGTATTTGTTTTTCTCTTGCTGACTTACTTCACTCTGTATGACAGACTCTAACTCCATCCACCTCACTACAAATAGCTCAATTTCGTTTCTTTTTATGGCTGAGTAATATTCCATTGTATATATGTGCCACATCTTCTTTTTTTTTTTTTTTAACATCTTTATTGAAGTATAATTGCCTTACAATAGTGTGTTAGCTTCTGTTTATAACAAAGTGAATCAGTTATACATATACAATATGTTCCCATTTCTCTTCCCTCTAGCATCTCCCTCCCTCCCACCCTCCCATCCCACCCCTCTAGGTGGTCACAAAGCACCGAGCTGATCTCCCTGTGCTATGCGGCTGCTTCCCACTAGTTATCTATTTTACATTTGGTAGTGTATATATGTCCATGACACTCTCTTACCCTGTCACATCTCACCCCACCCCCTCCCCATATCCTCAAGTCCATTCTCTAGTAGGTCTGTGTCTTTATTCCCGTCTTGCCACTAGGTTCTTCATGGCCTTTTTTTTTTTTCCCCTTAGATTCCGTATATATGTGTTAGCATACTGTATTTGTTTTTCTCTTTCTGACTTACTTCACTCTGTATGACAGACTCTAACTCCATCCACCTCATTACAAATACCTCCATTTCATTTCTTTTTATGGCTGAGTAATATTCCATTGTATATATGTGCCACATCTTCTTTATCCATTCATCTGTCGATGGACATTTAGGTTGCTTCCATGTCCTGGCTATTGTAAATAGAGCTGCAATGAACATTGTGGTGCATGACTCTTTTTGAATTATGGTTTTCTCAGGGTATATGCCCAGTAGTGGGATTGCTGGGTCGTATGGTAGTTCTATTTGTAGTTTTTTAAGGAACCTCCATACTGTTCTCCATAGTGGCTGTATCAATTTACATTCCCACCAACAGTGCAAGAGTGTTCCCTTTCCTCCACACCCTCTCCAGCATTTATTGTTTCTAGATTTTTTGATGATGGCCATTCTGACCGGTGTGAGATGATATCTCATTGTAGTTTTGATTTGCATTTCTCTAATGATTAATGATGTTGAGCATTCTTTCATGTGTCTGTAGGCCATCTGTATATCTTCTTTGGAGAAATGTCTATTGAGATCTTCTGCCCATTTTTGGATTGGGTTATTCGTTTTTTTGTTATTGAGCTGCATGAGCTGCTTGTAAATCTTGGAGATTAATCCTTTGTCAGTTGCTTCATTTGCAAATATTTTCTCCCATTCTGAGGGTTGTCTTTTGGTCTTGTTTGTAGTTTCCTTTGCTGTGCAAAAGCTTTGAAGTTTCATTAGGTCCCGTTTGTTGATTTTTGTTTTTATTTCCATTTCTCTAGGAGGTGGGTCAAAAAGGATCTTGCTGTGATTTATGTCATAGAGTGTTCTGCCTATGTTTTCCTCTAAGAGTTTGATAGTGTCTGCACTTACATTTAGGTCTTTAATCCATTTTGAGTTTATTTTTGTGTATAATGTTAGGAAGTGTTCTAATTTCATACTTTTACATGTACCTGTCCAGTTTTCCCAGCACAACTTATTGAAGAGGGGGTCTTTTCTCCACTCTATATGCTTGCCTCCTTTATCAGAGATAAGGTGACCATATGTTCCTGGGTTTATCTCTGGGCTTTCTATCCTGTTCCATTGATCTATATTTCTGTTTTTGTGCCAGTACCATGCTGTCTTGATTACTGTATCTTTGTAGTATAGTCTGAAGTCAGGGAACCTGATTCCTCCAGCTCCATTTTTCATTCTCAAGATTGCTTTGCCTCTTCAGGGTCTTTTGTGTTTCCATACAAACTGTGAAATTTTTTGGTCTAGTTCTGTGAAAAATGCCAGTGGTAGTTTGATAGGGATTGCATTGAATCGTAGATTGCTTTGGGTAGTAGAGTCATTTTCACAATGTTGATTCTTCCAATCCAAGAACATGGTATATCTCTCCATCTGTTTGTATCATCTTTAATTTCTTTCATCAGTGTCTTATAATTTTCTGCATACAGGTCTTTTGTCTCCTTAGGAAGATTTATTCCTAGATATTTTATTGTTTTTGTTGCAATGGTAAATGGGAGTGTTTTCTTAATTTCACTTTCAGATTTTTCATCATTAGTGTATAGGAATGCAGGAGATTTCTGTGCATTAATTTTGTATCCTGCTACTTTACCAAATACATTGATTAGCTCTAGTAGTTTTCTGGTAGCATCTTTAGGATTCTCTATGTATAGTATCATGTCATTTGCAAACAGTGACAGCTTAACTTCTTCTTTTCCAATCTGTATTCCTTTTATTTCTTTGTCTTCTCTGATTGCTGTGGCTAACACTTCCAAAACTATGTTGAATAATAGTGGTGAGAGTGGGCAACCTTGTCTTGTTCCTGATCTTAGTGGAAATGGTTTCAGTTTTTAACCATTGAGGACGATGTTGGCTGTGGGTTTTTCATATATGGCCTTTATTATGTTGAGGAATGTTCCCACTATGCCTACTTTCTGCAGGGTTTTTATCATAAATGGGTGTTGAATTTTGTTGAAAGCTTTCTCTGCATCTATTGAGATGATCATATGGTTTTTCTCCTTCAATTTGTTAATATGGTGTATCACGTTGATTGATTTGCATATATTGAAGAATCCTTGCATTCTTGGAATAAATCCCACTTGATCATGGTGCATGATCCTTTTAATGTGCTGTTGGATTCTCTTTGCTAGTATTCTGTTGAGGATTTTTGCATCTTTGTTCATCAGTGATATTGGCCTGTAGTTTTCTTTCTTTGTGACATCTTTGTCTGGTTTTGGTATCAGGGTGATGGTGGCCTCGTAGAATGAGTTGGGGAGTGTTCCTCCCTCTGCAATATTTTGGAAGAGTTTGAGAAGGATAGGTGTTAGCTCTTCTCTAAATGTGTGATAGAATTCGCCTGTGAAGCCATCTGGTCCTGGGCTTTTGTTTGTTGGAAGATTTTTAATCACAGTTTCAATTTCAGTGCTTGTGATTGGTCTGTTCATATTTTCTAATTTCTTCCTGGTTCAGTCTCGGAAGGTTGTGCTTTTCTGAGAATTTGTCCATTTCTTCCAGGTTGTCCATTTTATTGGCATAAAGTTGGCTTGTAGTAATCTCTCATGATCGTTTGTATTTCTGCAGTGTCAGTTGTTACTTCTCCTTTTTCACTTCTAGTTCTATTGATTTGACTCTTCTCCCTTTTTTTCTTGATGAGTCTGGCTAATTGGTTATCAATTTTGTTTATCTTCTCAAAGAACCAGCTTTTAGTTTTTTTGATCTTTGCTATTGTTTCCTTCATTTCTTTTTCATTTATTTTTGATCTGATCTTTATGATTTCTTTCCTTCTGCTAACTTTGGGGATTTTTTGTTCTTCTTTCTCTAATTGCTTTAGGTGCAAGGTTAGATTGTTTTTTCGAGATGTTTCCTGTTTCTTGAGGCAGGCTTGTATTGCTACAACCTTCCCTCTTAGAACTGCTTTTGCTGCATCCCATAGGTTTGTCATCGTGTCTCCATTGTCATTTGTTTCTATGTATTTTTTGATTTCCCCTTTGATTTCTTCAGAGATCACTTCGTTATTAAGTAGTGTATTGTTTAGCCTCCATGTGTTTGTATTTTTTACAGATCTTTTCCTGTAATTGATATCTAGTCTCATAATGTTGTGGTCAGAAATGACTTTATACGATTTCAATTTTCTTAAATTTACCAAGGCTTGATTTGTGACCCAAGATATGATCTATCCTGGAGAATGTTCCATGAGCACTTGAGAAAAATGTGTATTCTCTTGTTTTTGGGTGGAATGTCCTTTAAATATCAATTAAGTCCATCTTGTTTAATGTATCATTTAAAGCTTGTGTTTCCTTATTTATTTTCAGTTTGGATGATTTGTCCATTGGTGAAAGTGGGGTGTTAAAGTCCCCTACTATGATTGTGTTACTGTCGATTTCCCCTTTTATGGCTGTAAGTATTTGTCTTATGTATTGAGGTGCTCCTATGTTGGGTGCATAAATATTTACAATTGTTATACCTTCCTCTTGGATCGATCCCTTGATCATTATATAGTGTCCTCTTTGTCTCTTGTAATAGTCTTTATTTTAAGGTGTATTTTGTCTGATATGAGAATTGCTACTCCAGCTTTCTTTTGATTTCCATTTGCATGGAATATCTTTTTCCATCCCCTCACTTTCAGTCTGTATCTGTCCCTAGGTCTGAAGTGGGTCTCTTGTAGACAGCATATATACGGGTCTTGTTTTTGTATCCATTCACCCAGTTTGTGTCTTTTGGTGGCAGCATTTAATCCATTTACATTTAAGGTAATTATTGATATGTATGTTCCTATTCCCATTTTCTTAAATGTTTTGGGTTTGTTATTGTAGTTGTTTTCCTTCTCTTGTGTTTCTTGCCTACAGAAATTCCTTTAGCATTTGTTGTAAAGCTGGTTTGGTGGTGCTGAACTCTCTCAGCTTTTGCTTATCTGTAAAGGTTTTAATTTCTCCGTCAAATCTGAATGAGATCCTTGCTGGGTAGAGTAATCTTGGTTGTAGGTTTTTCTCCTTCATCACTTTAAATATGTCCTGCCTCTCCCTTCTGGCTTGCAGAGTTTCTGCTGAAAGATCAGCTGTTAACCTTATGGGGATTCCCTTGTGTGTTATTTGTTGGTTTTCCCTTGCTGCTTTTAATATGTTTTCTTTATATTTAATTTTTGATAGTTTGATTAATATGTGTCTTGGCGTGTTTCTCCTTGGATTTATCCTGTATGGGATTCCCTGTGTTTCCAAGACTTGATTAACTATTTCCTTTCCCATATTAGGGAAGTTTTCAATTATAATCTCTTCAAATATTTTCTCAGTCCCTTTCTTTTTCTCTTCTCCTTCTGGGACCCCTATAATTCGAATGTTGGTGCCTTTAATGTTGTCCCAGAGGTCCCTGAGACTGTCCTCAGTTCTTTTCATTCTTTTTTGTTTATTCTGCTCTGCAGTAGTTATTTCCACTATTTTATCTTCCAGGTCACTTATCCATTCTTCTGCCTCAGTTATTCTGCTATTGATCCCTTCTAGAGTATTTTTAATTTCATTTATTGTGTTGTTCATTGTTGCTTGGTTCCTCTTTAGTTCTTCTAAGTCCTTGTTAAATGTTTCTTGCATTGTGTCTATTCTATTTCCTAGATTTTGCATCAACTTTACTATCACTATTCTGAATTCTTTTTCAGGTAGACTGCCTATTTCCTCTTCATTTGTTAGGTCTGGTGTGTTTTTACCTTGCTCCTTCATCTGCTGTGTGTTTTTCTGTCTTCTCATTTTGCTTATCTTACTGTGTTTGGGGTCTCCTTTTTGCAGGCTGCAGGTTCATAGTTCCTGTTGTTTTTGGTATCTGTCCCCAGTGGCTAAGGTTGGTCCCGTGGGTTGTGTAGGCTTCCTGGTGGAGGGGAGTAGTGCCTGTGTTCGGGTGGATGAGGCTGAATCTTGTCTTTCTGGTGGGCAAGTCCACATCTGGTGGTGTGTTTTGGGGTGTCTGTGGCCTTATTATGATTTTAGGCAGCCTCTCTGCTAATGGATGGGACTGTTCTCCTGTCTTGGTAGTTGTTTGGCATAGCGTGTCCAGCACTGTAGCTTGCTGGTCGTTGAGTGAAGCTGGGTCTTCGTGTTGAGATGGAGATTTCTGGGAGATTTTCGCTGTTTGGTATTATGTGGAGCTGGGATGTTTCTTGTGGACCAGTGTTCTGAAGTTGGCTCTCCCACCTCAGAGGCACAGCCCTGATGCCTGGCTGGAGCACCAAGAGCCTTTCATCCACACGGCTCAGATTAAAAGGGAGAAAATATAGAAAGAAAAAAAGAAAGAGGATAAAATAAAATAAAATAAAATAAAAACATAAGATAAAATAAAATAAAGTTATTAAAGTAAAAAATAATAAATAATTATTAAGAAAAAAAGAGAAAAAATTTTTAAGTAAAAAAAAAAAAAAAAAGGGATGGACAGAACCCTAGGACAAATGGTGAAAGCAAAGCTATACAGACAAAATCTCACACAGAAGCCTACACATACACATTCACAAAAAGAGGAAAAGGGGAAAAAATAATATATCTTGCTCCCAAAGTCCACCTCCTCAATTTGGGATGATTTGTTGTCTATTCAGGTATTCCACAGATGCAGGGTACATCAAGTTGATTGTGGAGATTTAATCCACTGCTTCTGAGGCTGCTGGGAGAGATTTCCCTTTCTCTTCTTTGTTCGCACAGCTCCCGGGGTTCAGCTTTGGATTTGGACCCGCCTCTGCATGTAGGTCACCTGAGGGCATCTGTTCCTCGCTCACACAGGACGGGGTTAAAGGAGCAGCTGCTTCGGGGGCTCTGGCTCACTCAGGCTGGGGGAAGGGAGGGGTACGGATGTGGGACGAGCCTGCAGTGGCAGAGGCCAGCGTGACGTTGCACCAGCCTGAGGCGCCGTGCGTTTTCCCGGGGAAGTTGTCCCTGGATCACGGGACCCTGGCAGTGGCGGGCTGCGCAGGCTTCTGGGAGGGGCGATGTGGATAGTGACCTGTGCTTTCACATAGGCTTCTTGGTGGCAGCAGTAGCAGCCTTAGCGTTTCATGCCCATCTCTGGGGTCCGTCGGTTTGTGCCCATCTCTGGAGCTCGTTTAGGCGGTGCTCTGAATCCCCTCTCCTCGCGCACCAGGAAACAAAGAGGCAAGAAAAAGTCTCTTGGGTGTTCGGTAGCTCCAGACCTTTTCCTGGACTCCCTCCCGGGTAGCTGTGGTGAGCTAACCCCTTCAGGCTGTGTTCACGCCGCCAACCCCAGTCCTCTCCCTGGGATCCGACCGAAGCCCGAGCCTCAGCTTCCAGTCCCCGCCCACCCCGGCGGGTGAGCAGACAAGCCTCTCGGGCTGGTGAGTGCTGGTCGGCACTGATCCTCTGTGCGGGAATCTCTCCACTTTGCTCTCCGCACCCCTGTTGCTGCGCTCTCCTCCGTGGCTCCAAAGCTGCCCCCCTCTGCCATCCGCAGTCTCTGCCCATGAAGGGGCTTCCTAGTGTGTGGAAACCTTTCCTCCTTCACAGCTCCCTCCCACTGGTGCAGGTCCCGTCCCTATTCTTTTGTCTCTGTTATTTCTTTTTTCTTTTGCCCTACCCAGGTACGTGGGGGAGTTTCTTGCCTTTTGGGAGGTCTGACGTCTTCTGCCAGTGTTCAGTTGGTGTTCTATAGGAGCAGTTCCACTTGTAGATGTATTTCTGATGTATCTGTGGGGAGGAAGGTGATCTCCGCATCTTACTCTTCCACCATTTTCTCCTCTCTCCCTAATGTATCATTTAAAACTTGTGTTTCCTAATTTATTTTCATTTTGGATGATCTGTCCATTGGTGAAAGTGGGGTGTTAAAGTCCCCTACTATTATTGTGTTACTGTCGATTTCCCCTTTTATGGCTGTTAGCATTTTCCTTATGTATTGAGGTGCTCCTATGTTGGGTGCATAAATATTTACAATTGTTATATCTTCTTCTTGGATCAATCCCTTGATCATTATATAGTGTCCTCTTTGTTTCTTGTAATAGTCTTTATTTTAAAGTCTATTTTGTCTGATATGAGAATTGCTACTCCAGCTTTCTTTTGATTTCCATTTGCATGGAATATCTTTTTCCATCCCCTCACTTTCAGTCTGTATGTGTCCCTAGGTCTGCAGTGGGTCTCTTGTAGACAACATATATATGGGTTTTGTTTCTGTATCCATTCAGCCAGTTTATGTCTTTTGGTTGGAGCATTTAATCCATTTATATTTAAGGTAGATATTGATATGTATGTTCCTATTACCATTGTCTTAATTGTTTTGGGTTTGATATTGTTCCCATTGTTTTTGGTGTCTGCTTCTAGTGGGTAAGGTTGGCTCAGTGGGTTGTATAGGCTTGCTGGTGGAGGGGACTGGTGCCTGTGTTCTGGTGCATGAGGCTGGATCTTGTCTTTCTGGTGGGCAGGACCATATCTGGTGGTGTGTTTTGGGGTGTATGTGAACATTTTATGATTTTAGGCAGCATCTCTTCTAATGGGTGGGGTTGTGTTCCTTTCTTGCTAGTTGGCATAGGGTGTCCAGCACTGTAGCTTGCTGGTTGTTGAGTGGAGTTGGGTCTTAGCTTTGAGATAGAGATGTCTGGGAGAGGTTTCACTGTTTGATATTACATGGGGCCAGGAGGTCTCTGGTGGAACAATTTCTTGAACTTGGCTCTCCCACCTCAGAGGCTCAAGCCTGACACCCGGCAGAGAACCAAGACCCTCTCATCCACATGGCTCAGAAGAAAATGGAGGAAAAACAAAGAAAGAAACAAAAAAAGAAAAAAGAAAGAAATAAAATAGTTATTAAAATAGAAAATAATTATTAAAAAGTAAAAAAGTAATAAAAAAAAAGAGAGAAATAAAGAAGAGAGCAACCAAACCAAAATACAAATGCACCAATGATAACAAGTGCTAAAAATTATACTAAAAAAACCCCAAAGAACCCCAAAAACCCTAACTCTAACCCCAGGACAAACGGCAAAAGCAAAGCTATACAGACAAAATTACACAAAGAAGCATACACATACACACTCACGAAAAGAGAAAAAGGAAAAAAAATATATATATTAAAAAAAAGGAAGAGAGAAACCAAATCAATAAACAAATCTACCATTTATAGTAAACTGCAAATATTAAATTAAGATAAACATAAAACCAGAAACCAATTAGGTGCAGAAAGCAAACCCCAAGTCTGTAGTTGCTCCCAAAGTCCACCGTCTCAATTTTTGGATGATCCATTGTCTATTCAGGTGTTCCACAGATGCAGGGTACATCAAGTTGATTGTGGAGATTTAATCTGCTGCTCCTGAGACTGCTGGGAGAGATTTCCCTTTCTCTTCTTTGTTTGAACAGCTCCCGTGGTTCAGGTTTGGATTTGGACCCGCCTCTGTGTGTAGGTCGCCTGAGGGTGTCTGTTCCCTGTCCAGACAGCACGGGCTTAAAGGAGCGACTGAGTAGGGGACTCTGGCTCACTGAGGCTGTGGGGAGGGAGGGGTACAGAATGTGGCAGCAGAGGCTGGGGTGACGTTGCACCAGCCTGGGGCACACTGTGTGTTCTCCCTGGAGAGTTGTCCCTGGATCACGGGACCCTGGCAGTGGTGGGCTGCACAGGCTCCTGGGAGGGGAGGTGTAGATAGTGACCTGTGCTTGCACACAGGCTTCTTGGTGGCTGCAGCAGCAGCCTTAGCATCTCATGCCCTTTACTGGCGTCCGTGCTGATAGCCGTGGCTCGCACCCATCTCTGGAGCTTTTTAGGTGGTGCTCTGAATCCCCTCTCCTCGCACACCCCCAAAACAATGGCCTGTTGACTCTTAGGAAGGTCCAGACTTTTTCCCGGACTCCCTCCCGGCTAGCTGTGGTGCAGTAGCCCCCTTCAGGCTGTGTTCATGCAGCCAACCCCAGTCCTCCGAAGCCTGAGCCTCAGGCCCCACCCCCCACCTGCCCTGGTGGGTGAGCAGACAAGCCTCTCAGGCCGGTGAGTGCTGGTCGGCACCGATTCTCTGTGCGGGAATCTCTCCGCTTTTCCCTCTGCACCCTGTTGGTGCTCTCTCCTCCATGACTCTGAAGGTTCCCCCCAACCCACCCCCCATCCCCACCAGTGAAGGGGCTTCCTAGTGTGTGGAAACTTTTCCTCCTTCACAGCTGCCAGAGGTGCAGGTCCCGTCCCTACTCTTTCGTCTGTTTTTCCTTTTTGCTTTTGCCCTACCCAGATAAATGGGGGAGTTTCTTGCCTTTTGGGAGGTCTGAGGTCTTCTGCCAGCGTTCAGTAGGTGTTCTGTAGGAGTTATTCTACTCCTACAGAATGTATTTCTGTAGATGTAGTTTTGATGTATTTGTGGGAGGAAGGTGATCTCCACGTCTTACTCCTCCACCATCTTGAAGGTGCCCCTCTTCCCCTTTATTTTAAATAAAATACATTAAATCATATTATACCAAAAGTCATATTGGAAATAAGTATTACTTTGCTCTGTTCCTTTATGAAATTATGCTGTAAACTCTGAAGATGCTAGTGTTACTCTATTCACTTACAAATAAGACTTTATGAATTGTGTTGTGGGCCAGAATTTAGGTTTCTCTTATGATGTATATAGAAATGATTCTCTATATATGGAATCTCTGAGTATTTCTATTAAATAATATGCTTTATCCCCACTGCTTTGCACCATGCTTTATTAATATCTCTCTGGATATGTTTCAAGATCTTCTAGTCAAGTTATTATCCATATTTTCAGTTCATATTCCTGTGCTGCTGAATATATTCATGACTCATGGCCCCACGTGTATTTATAGTGTCCACTAGACATGGAATGTGAACCACCTCTTCCTTTCTTCCTAATTCAGAGGACTTCTGCCACTATCCATCTATCTCACTGTTCTCTCTTCCAAGCCCAGATCAGGAATAGCATTTCATCTAGTAACTTTGTGGAAACTTCTTGGTTTGTTTGACCAAAATATCTTTTTTTCATGCCGTCATCAAATATCACAGCAGAAAGACACCTGTGGACAGCCCAGTTCAGCAGTTCACCCTGTGAGTGGGATGGAAGTGGGCATTGGGAAAGCCAGGGCTTCTGTGGCCAAATAAATGTGAGAAACTGTGGACTAAGCCAAGCTTGAGACATGAGACAACTCCAAAAGGTGGATATGGAATAAACCAATTCCTAAATTTATTTGACCACATAATCCTTTCATCACTATTTATCTTGCAAGACTGGTATTCTAAAGAAGGCACATTGGGAAAAGAACACTGATTCTAGAATGTTGTTTTAGAAACAAATTGTCCCTGAGAAGTTGAGTGACTTACCCAAAACCTCACAGCTATTTGGTGGAAAATCTGAGATCAATACAAATTTTGTCTGCTTTTGACCTAGATGGTTGGACAGTGCATAGCTCTGGGCATCTTGCTATTTCTTGCTACAGGTATTTGTATGTAAGAGTCATGGGGAAGAAGCTGACTGCAATTACCCCCATTTTGCTATGACCTTTAGCCTCTAGACCTTTGATTCTTAGTAAGGACTTGTGAGCCCCAGCAGCAGCTGGCCCAGTGGAACCGAGACACTTGAGATTTTGATGATTCTGTTTTCTTTTAGAGAGTCAATTCAAATTTAATCAAAATTATCCTTTTCATTAGAAGAAAAGAAGTGTAAGAAATATCCACAAATAAAGATTTCAGTAAGTCAAGAAGTTCACTGGATAAATATTTATGGAGTGGTAATAAGTGCCACATACTATTCTAGGAAAATAAAGGTGATCAAAACCAAATCCTTACCCTCATGGAGTTTAAAAACCAATGATAAAATTGTATGTGTATTGTATGTATATGTATAACTGAATCACTTTGCTGTACACCTGCAACTAACACAACTTGTAAATCAACTATACTCCAATATAAAATAAAAATTTTTTTAAAATGACAAAATTAGATAGGAAACAAGCGTGAGAAGTTGGTACGGGCTCTAGAGCAAATAACATGGGAAAAAATAGATAGAGAGTGCAGGGAAGGGGCTTGAATTGGGGTTGCAATCTTATGTAGGGTGGTGAGGGACGTTTTACAGTTAAAGTGACTTTTGAGCAGAGACCTGAGGAAGTGAAGGGACAGTAATAAGCTTGGGAAAAACATTCCAGGGAGTGGGATTTGCATGCTCTAGGAATACACAAAAGTCATCGTGGCTGGAGCTGAGGAAGCAGAAGGGAGAGTCATAGGGACCAAGTCCTGTTGAGCTGTTGACTATTTTACGGACTTTGGTTTAGCCTCTGGGTGACAGGGGAAGCTGCTGCAGGGTGTTGAATAGAGAAGTGACGTGGTCTGACATGTTTTAAAGGCTTAATCTTGCTACTGTGTGGAAAGCAACTGGAGAGATGTGATAGATCAGGTTCCCAGGAAGAAGATTCTGAGATAGAGATTAGCATACAGGAAGTTTTCCCTCTTGGAAGTGCTCTCAGGACCAACACCAGTGGGAGATGGGAAGGAAACAAGATTACACAGAACGAGAATTGGGCTGCAATGAAGTCTCAGCAAAAGCCTACCCAACTTGGGGGTAGCTCTGAAACTGGGTTCGCCCTTCAGCATTGTCTCAAATTGGAACAGGGGTGCCAGGTTTTTGTATGGATGCATCAAGCAGCCATTGGATACAGGCTGCCCCTGAGAAGGGGGGTGACTTTACAAGGAGCTTTATTCAACCAGGAACAACTCCTGGAGAAGATAAACAGCTGAGCACTGTCACAGCACTTCCAGCAGCTGGGGATAGTCATCCAGCCCAAAGGGAGATGTGGGTGGTTTATCAGAGCATCGACTATAGGAGGCAAAGTGGAAGCAGGGAGACCACTTATGAGAAAGTGATTCAGAAAGGAGATTATGGTAGGTTCTGCTACTAGGACGTTAGAAGTAGAAGTAATGAGATAGATTCATTTTCTGGATTTACTTTGAAGGGAGAGCTGACAAGTTATACTAATATATTGATGGGGGTTATGAGAAAGCAAGAATATCAGTATATTGACCAATACTTATATATTGATGGGGGATTATGGGAAACCAACAAAAACCAATATAAGCCCTCATTTTTGGCTTATGCAATGAGAAATAAGTACAACTATATGCTGGTGGGGAGAAATTAGGGGGAGGGGTGGGAAACAATTTCAGGAGTAACACAAATAATTCAGTTTCAGACGTACTAAGTTTCAAATGTCTGTAAAATATCTAAGTTGGCTATAGGAGTGTATTATCCAAGGACACTGTACAGGCTGGGGAAACAAATTTGGAACTCAATGGCTTATAAATGTTAATTAAAGCTATGGGACTGGATGAGATTATCCAGGAAGTGACTCCTGGGTCACTTCAATGCTTCAGGGTCAGATGGCACAAAGCAGGCAGAGAAGGAGGGTACAGGGGATAGGAGGGGACCAAGAGAAATGGTATACCAGAAGCCAAGCTGGAAAGTGATTCTACAAGGGGAGAGTGGCCACCAGACACTTATTCCTATTGGATATATGTTTCTTATCATTGTCTCTGTTCCCCTTTCAAATTCTACCATGTACAAGACCTATTTGCCTCTTCTGAATATCTAAGTATGTCAAACATTTTCACTGAGGTGCTAGATTTTCTTCAATATTTTGAAGCTCTTGGTTTACATGAATTAAGGTGGACTATTAGTATCATTTTACCTAGGAGGATATACCCTCAAGAGAAGAGACTCTACAAGCAGTAGTAACAGGAATAGAAGAAATCCAGATGAGGCCAGCACAGATGCCAATATAGATGAGGCCAAACTTAGACTGTGACAGTGTTACCAAACTCAGGTTTGGCTGCTTGTTCCCCAAGAATCCAATACTGAGGCACAAGTGTTGGGTAAAAGGAAAGATAGCTTTATTGAGGAAGCTGGCAATCCTGGGGAGAAAGTGGACTCATGTACTAAAGAACCAACTCCCAACTCCCCAGGTCTTGCTTGGAGATAATATAGAGAGAAGAGAAAGGAGCTACATGCTGGGGAGAGGGTAGTGTTCTATTTTCAGAGATGATTATCATGATCATTGGTGCCAAAATTTCATCACGTCTTGCTTACGATTGGAACATCATTTTGCCATGAGTCTCTGGTTAGTTATCTGTAAAAAATAAGGAACAAGGGTAAAAGCAAAATAGAACAACTAATCTTCCATTTCAATAGGCATCATTAACTTATTCTTTTGTAAACTAAGTTAAAGTTGAAGGGGAACTAGGGTAAGAGTCAGGCTTAGCATACTTGAAGCTGAAATTCCTCAGTTACAGCAGGACCTCATGCATTTTTTTTTTTTTAAAGGATTTTCTTATTTATTTATTTATTTATTTATCTTTGGCTGTGTTGGGTCTTCGGTTCGCGCGAGGGCTCTCTCCAGTTGCGGCAAGCGGGGGCCACTCTTCACCGCGGTGCAGGGACCGCTCTTCATCGCGGTGCGCGGGCCCCTCTCTATCGCGGCCCCTCCCGTCGCGGGGCACAGGCTCTAGACGCGCAGGCTCAGCAATTGTGGCTCACGGGCCCAGCCGCTCCGCGGCACGTGGGATCCTCCCAGACCAGGGCCCGAACCCGTGTCCCCCGCATTAGCAGGCAGACTCTCAACCACTGCGCCACCAGGGAAGCCCCCTCATGCATTTTTGATGAGATGTCAGGATTCATTTAAATATCATACAGCCAATTCTGAGTTGTGATTATGATTCCTACAATCACCTATTATTCTGGAACAGGGGTCCAAACCCTGGGTGATTCCCATCTTCAGAGGAAAAACACCACCCAGGGCTAAAACAGAATGAGAAGTGACTCTGATGTTGGTTACCAGGTGTAGAAACTAAGTGCAGAAGCTGAGTGAAAGCTCCCTGGGGATGGCCTGAGGCTGCTTCCCCGAGCAGCCTAGAGTCAGCACATCACTTGCCCTCTCCTCTAACTTCATTCACCAGTGGTGTAGCTGTGAAGGTGTCTCCTTCATGAGAAGGAGACTTCATGAGAATGGGGTCCAAGTCTTTATCTTGATGTCTCCTAGAGCTTAGAATAGTTCCTGTCACTCAACAGGGGTTTATTAAAATGAATAAATGGAATTTCTAGTGACTTTTTTTTTAAGCACAAGGCATAAGAGCAGACAAATAGACTTCTGGGTGGTCTTGACAGCTGAATCTGTTTAATCACTTACATGTTTCTTAGCAATATTTTGTGGAGGTGTCTATTTTTTTTCCCTCAAATTTGTTTTACATGTCAGGAAGACAGACTACTTGTTCTATACTGTTTGTTTTAAAAACAATACTTTAAGATTCTCTTGGCTGGAAGGTATTGCAGTAATATCTGTTTAGTCAGAAGGGTGAAGGATGCCCTACTTCAGCCATCAATAATGCCAGATTTTAAAGATAATTTTGAATTATATTTGTCTGTTGCAAAGTTCAACAAACTTTACTTTCTTTTGGGAATAGATTATTCAACAGAACAGTTTGTGTTCCTTAATAGGAGAGAGATCATTAAAAGTTTATGTTTATAAAATGCTTCAGGGTCTTAGGCAGACCCTAGATGGCCTTCTTATCTATGGAAAAAAGTAGTTGTAACTGGAGGCTAGACTCTCCCCTTCTCCCACCCCCAATCCTGTGTCAGTAACTCACTTGGTTTTCATCATCCAAGACTGAGGCCTATTTTTTGACCAGGTGCCATCATTTTCTATTCCAGTGAGGATGGTTTCTATAGAAATTGTTCTAAATACATGTGCTCTTTGAGTATATATGCAGTTACTAAGCAGATGGCTGAAGCATGCTATTATAATGCATGACTGTTCTGCTTTTTGTTAAGTAAAAATTGTCTTCTATCAATGTAAGGAATAGTCTATAATGCCAACAATTACTAAGAAAACAAGGGAAAGAAAATGAGTACAGAAAAGTTCCCAATAAGACACAGAATAAAATAGCAAAATAATGGATTAATGTGATTGGTTCTCACTGTAAAATGACTCAAGGAAGAAATCAAGTAGGACAAACGATAGGGGCTGAAGTATTTCCTCACCCAAATCTGACTGTACCAACATGTGTGAATATTGCTTTATGTTTGGGGGAGGGAATGAGAAAAAAGATCAGAGGGAGAAGGACAGAATGAGATATAGGAAAAGAGCTTCCTTATTGTTTGAATCTGCTTAGAATAAACTGATTGAACCACTGACAAGGGATGGATCATGGAGATGAGTGTGGTCTCTAGAATTTGTTAAGGCTCCCCTATTCAGTAAGGAATAGGAATTAGGATTTTATATATATATATATGCAATACATGTATTTATGTAATTATATAAAATCTTTGTTCCTATTCCCTACTGAATAGCATCAAAACACCTTAATTCAAGATCTCTGATGATCTACAAAGGGGAGGAGAGATGAATCTGAATGTAGAAAGTAGAATAGTGGTTACCAGGGATTGGGGGTGGGGGTAGGGAATGGGGAGTTATTGTTTAATGGGAACGGAGTTTCAGTTTGACAAAATGAAAAAAGTTCTGTGGATGGATAGTGGTGATGGTTGCACAGCAATGTAAATGTAATGCTACTCACTAAACTGTACACTTAAAAATAATTAAAATGGTAAATTAAAAAAAAACTCATGACCTAGACTGAACCTACTTTTCTAGTCTTATTTGCCTTTATTCTCATGTATGTTATTTACCAAACTGAGTAACAATAGTGCTCACAGGTGTAACATTTATTAAGTATTTGCCTGACACAGAGCTTTACATGCTGAATTTAATTGTAATTTTCATGAGAACCCTGTGAAATAAATACTATTCTGATCCACATTTCGCTGGTGGGGGACTGAGCCTTCGAGAGGTCCTGTAACCCCGGCTTGGCCCCAGGTCCCACAGACAGTGGGTGATCTGACTCCCTGGTTCCCTGCTCTGCGGCTACCCCTGCTGCTTACTGCCGTTCTGATAGGTGCCTTCACCTGAGCTTTTCTCTCTGCCTGAAATAAGGGCTACTGTATCTCACCTTCAGAGGTCCTATTCCCCTACTCTTCTAAGTGAGCCCAAATGCCACTTTATCCTTGAATTACTTACCCCAGGTGACCATGATCTCACAACCCTCCAAAAATTCCTCTAAGTCTTTGCTACTCAGAGTGTCACAGACCAGCAACTGGGCACCACCGGGAGCTTGTGGGAAATGTTGAATCTGAGGCCATACCCAAGATCTCCTCAATCAAAAACTGCATTTAAAAAAATTATTTTATGCATTTAAGAAAAATTATTTATAGTTGATTTACAATATTGTGTTAATTTCTGCTGTACAACAAAGTGATTCAGTTATACATGTATCTATCAATACATTCTTTTTCAGATTCTTTTCCAGTATGGTTTATCACAGGATATTTAAGAAACTGCATTTTAAGATCTCCAAGTGGCTTATGTATAAACTTTGAGAACTGCAGGATGGGAATTTTTCTCTTCTTTTTTGCTTTGCATCTCTGTGTTTGTACACCTGTTTTATATTCCCAATTGGACTGTAAGCTCTTTGAGGGCAGGAGGGTATTATAGTCTCTTGAATATCCATAAATATACATAGCATAGAAGAAGGCACATAATTTGTTCTCTGATGTAACACAGCACTCACATTAAAAAATTTAGATCATTTACTAGGTCGAAAAGTACTGGGTTATTTGGAATAGTTTTTCCCAGTGTGCTAACAGTATCACTTTTGACAATTGGTTCACTTGTAATGTTTTCAAGAATTCAGGCTTCTGATAATGGTGAAAATGTTAAGAGGTATAATCTAGGTCCCTAAAATAAAACCTTCATTCCTTCCCAGAGCCTTTGGTCTATAACCAGCCCTTGTGACACAACATCTTTCATCACCAAAGCACAAATATAGATATTACAGATTTGGAGAAAAATCAACACTTAGAAAATAGAAGTGCGAAAGCTGAAGACTCCAATCAATTTCACATGTAAAGCTTTGACGTTTGTCTATAGTCAGGAAACTCACTGTCTTCCAGGAACATTGGAATGGAATTTTGTTTTGACATATATTTGATTCCAAGCTCTATTTTAGAGCAAATTTAGTTAATAGCAAAACTTCAGTCACTAGAGACACTCCTGTACCATTGCTCGCTAGGTACATGCCAAGGACCACTAATTAAAGCTATTGATTTTTGAAGGGATAGCCGTGTGTTTTCTCATTCTTTATTTAGACCCAGTGTTTGCATGTATTTTTACCTCTAAATGTTCTCAGTGAGTATGACCAACTGATTGCTGGGATTGTCAGCTGTGGGGATCCTTCGATCAGCTTCTTGTTGCTGTACAATCTGGCTTCTCTGTTCTTTTTGCAGAATGTTTAATTGGACTACATGCATGAAAAGAAAAGAGGGGAAACACATATAGGTGGTAATTCTTTTTTTACTTCTACTGGTTCCATTTCAGCAGTCAATCTGACCTCTCCTGAAGTTCCAAATCTAAAAATTGTCTGAACATAAATCTACTCTTTGGAGCTGACAAAACCATTTCGTTCAGGGAGGATTCCTCGTTACCTCTTTTTTAGAATTCTTTTTTTCCCTGCGAGTGTGTGTGTTGTTTCAGGGAGTGGCTCCCTTCCCACCTCACTCATTGGTTTGCTCACGCCCTTATGGGATGAATCAATGCTTCCAGAAAGCCGGGGGCTTCCGAGGGACTGCGGGAACAATTACTTCCTAATGAACTCGTGCATCTTAGCAGGGAGCATTCAGACCACACCCCAGGTAAAAGGAAGTCTTTCCTTCATGCTTTTGAGAACTTTGAAAGGCTATGCACTGTGGTGTTTGCTGCAAGAAGGTTTGAGGGAGAGATGCTCGGGTGTAGATAAATTTGACTGTATCAAAACGAAATGTTATAGACAGTTAGTGGAAAGGATGAGCAGATAAAGGCAAAACTGCTTACTGGCAACCAAAGAAGATGCTCAGGACAGTCCTTGGCACAGTGTGAGTGCTGAGAGACAACCTGTCATGTCTCTTCTCAACAAGAAGCTAGTGGCCATCTGTGAATGTGGGTGTCAACGTCAGAAGGAAGAGAACTTTTAGGGAAATAGAAGAAAGGAAGGCACTGGAGCCCGAAACTGAGCAAAGGAGCAGTGAGCCTGCATGGCACAGGGGGAACACAATTTCTTAAATTATTAGTCTAGTGGCCGGTGAGAAGGTGACAGTCTCAGAGTTTCGAGCACTTGAAACTATACTTAGGAAAAGCTTTTCATCCTTTCAGCTCTAATTTCTATTATTAAACTAGTTTCTCAAGGATAGGAACTAAAATGTGTTTTTAAACAACACTGACAATGGAAAGTGTTAACTGGCATTTAACCAATGCAATAATATTAACATGCATCTGGTTCTGCTTTGTGTGGAAAATGATTTTTCATCACCATAGCAATTCATTTCTGGGCTCCATTGGAACTGGGCTATGGTATGCAGTAAACAGCAAAATTTTTCTTTTTCTTTCCTGAATAAGGGATTCAGCAGTCCACCGGCTAACACGGGGCTTGTCATCTAAATGTTGTATAGTGTAGCTAGTATAATTTCAAATCCTTTTCCAACTAAGTTTTGTGCAAAGAATTCTGTACATCCTTGGTAGGATAAGAGGATGCTAGGTAAAAGTGATGAAAAGAGCCCCATGCTAACAATGTACTCCCAGCTTAAAAGTGAATACCAAACCATTGCCCTTTTTGTGGTTAATCTGAGGTTATGTGTGTGGATAGGAATTTATCCCTGATCTTGTTCTCTGACAGTAAACTAGGAAGATAAAAATTCTTTAGTACTGTTGGCTTTTCCATTTTTATGTTATTCTTGATGACATTATATGTTGGCTCAACTAAAATTAAAAACAAACTGTTCTCCTTACCTAGTGAAGACATTTTATGCAGGCTATGGATGTTCCTGTAAGAAAATATAACAATAAAGAAGAAGGAAACAATTTTACTTATTTTCAGTTGCTTTCATTGTCAACATGTGGTTATGTTTAGAAATTCCTTTGAGGGTATGTTCTAAAAGCACACCTTATTCATTGAAGCATCCATTTTTATTCATACTTTGTTTCAATTTTATTCACTAAAATTGTAACTATTAACCTTTAAAAAGTCAGTAGTTTACAATGTATCAGTAGTGACAATCTATTTGTATTTTAGAGACTTTAGTAGCAAGCTAAAGTAAAGAAGTAAATTTTTGGAGAAATAAATCTTGGTCACTGTATATGCTTCAGAAGGCAAAGCCACTTACTGTTAATAATGGTTATATGTATTTTGTAACCACAGGGCACTTATACTGAAGTGCATACGTCAGTATTTAATTTCATCTGGATAGAACATAAGATAGACCTGTAGTCATCATGTGGGGAGATGAGGGCAGGCCTATAGCACCTGAGGACATAGTCACACTTTCACCTCTTCTTTGACTCCTAAAAGACTATCTTTATTTCCTACCCAAATGAAATTCTATGATAAATTATCTGAACTACCCTCAGTGATTTCCTCATTAAAACGCCTCTCCACCCATCAAGATATTGATGAGATTAGTCATGTAAAGAAGACTTCCTAGAAAATAATCCATCTAGAAAGTGTGTTGTATTGTGTATCACTGATAAGACTAGTGGGTTGCCTGAATCTCATGAGGGATCTAATGTCCCTTCCTACAAAGGAAAGCATTGATTTATTATTTTTGGATGATAAGCCTGGGAATTGCGACCTGACTGCCATGGGGGAATAGACAATTATTTTTAAAGGCAGAAAATAATATTGAAAAATGAAAGTTGGCTCAGAAGGGTTTGTCTGTGTATTTTTTATGCCCTAAGGAATAGGCATTGTTTCTAGAAACCCTAACCCTAACCCTACCCTGTTATAAGCCTAGACCTTATAATCATCTAGTTTTAACATCCTACTAAATCCTGAACTCTCATAACCCATACTGTGACCCTGGGCCATTCTCCCAAACACCCACCATGCTTTCAAATCTGATTCCTGAACCGAAGAGACCACTAGTCCCTTGGTCTGAAGTCCCTCTTCTTCCCTGTCCACATTGAACTCCATGGTTGACCCTTTGCTCTTCTCCCATCAGTACCCTCAGTTTCCTGACACTCACAACATTCTTCTGCCAGAGCCACCTCCGAACATCAGTTCTATAAATGTTGCAATTCACTTTCTCTGTTCCTATGATAGGCAGTTGAGCATTCCTGGAGACATTAACAAACAGCCAAGCAAATTGCTTTTACTACAAATTCACGGATTTACATTTAGGCTGGGCCCTCACAATAGTCTGTCAATCCTTTTACTTATTTATAGTCAGGCCTCTTTCCCACTGTATCATCCTACATCAATGATGTTCCAGGCTTTTCCATTTCTCTTAAAATCCTGTGTCACATTTGCTACTTCTTCCTCAGCTACTGGACCACTTAATGGTAGAGCTGGATGGTTCAACCTTGGACCTCTTCTTTTCTTATTTGTGCTGACTCTCCTGAAGATCTCATCTGGTCTCATGGTTTTCAATACCATGTATAGGTCAACAACTGTAATAATTTTATCTCCAGCACAGACTTTCCTCTGAACTTTTCTCCCATCCCCACATTTCCACTTGGATGTATATTTGTCATATCATATTTGATCTTTATTTTCAAACCAGCTTCACCTCTTGTTTTCCCTGTTTCAGTGAAGAATATCTTATTTCTTTCAGTTATTCAGGTCAAAAATTTTGTACTTGTGTTGACTCTTGTCTGCCTCTTATATCTCACATCCAATTTTTCAGGAAATTCTAAGTTTTTCCTTTAGATTACAGCCAACCCAAGTTTTACCTATCATTTTCTCTCCTATGGGTTATTATACTAGTCTTCACAGCACTTATTGCAATTGAAAATCCTATTTTATTGCATATTTATTTGGTTTCCTGTCTCCCTCCCACCAGAATGGGTAGAGGTTTTTGTTCACTCTTGTGTCACCAACCCCTAGAATAGAGCCTAGCATCTGGTAGGCATTTAATAAAATCTTGTTGAGTAAATGAAAGTAAGTAGAAGGCAACGTATTCAAGTGAGGTTTGGTTTTAGTAGGAGTGTAGTAACAGGACTGATGGCTATGTAAAGGGACAAAGATGTAGGTGGGTGACTAGATGTGGTGATGAGGGTTTTGGAAGTTCTCTTCGGATTGCTTCAACTATCTCAGTGAAGTGGGAAACAAAGTTGTCAGCTCAGAGTGAGAATGAGGAAGAAGATGTAGGGGTTTGAAGAAAGAGGAGAAGGTGTGATTTTTCTAGCGAGTGGGAGAGTAAATGGGCTCTGGAACTGTATAGTATGATTACAGAGAAGAATTAAAGTGCCAGCTTGAGGCTCAGGGTCATAAATTCGAAGTGAAACCAGCAAGCGGGGTCATGTGATTTTTTTCTCTGACCACATTTACCCTTGTGGTGCAGGAGGAGAGTAGGTATGTGGTAGACTGAGTGACCATTATGATTTACTCAAAGTAGATGATGATGTGAGAGAAGACAAAGCATTTGAGGGGCATGCACAGGAGTTGTGGTCAACTCGGTCATTAAGGCTGGCCAAAAAAGAAGTCTGGGAAAACGTAATGTTGGAAGGATCAGTAGACTTTCATTTTGGTGGTTCCCCAGAAATGTTGGAGTCACAGAATTGAAGAGATGGTGTGGAAAGAAAAGAAGTGTTGGTCAGAGAAGGAGAAAACCCTGAAATTATGGTGGTGTTGTGGCTACTGGTTGTTGCTAAGGATGTGAAGGGCAAGGAAGAGTAGAGGTCAGTGAAACACGCTATTAGAAAAATTACCCATGGGATATCATATTGGGTATTATAAAAAGTGTGGTGTTAACCCCAGAAGTAAATCTTCAAAGAAAGAAGGGTTTGAGTTGGGGGTGGGCAGATGGCTGTAACAAGAAGAAGTAGTGAATGGTGTAGACTTGTGGATGGCAGGAGCTTCAAACCTGGAAGTTTGTAGGTAAGAGGGAAGAAGAATGGTCTGGAAGCAGAAAAGAGTGCACAGAGGATACCTAGTCTACTTCTGGTGGGTCACCCAGTGTGAAAGGAAACAGAGAGCTTCTCAGGAAGCAGAGTCCTTCAGCAGGAACCATCGTTTAGTTAGAGTCAGAACATGTAGAGAAGAGGTTAAGGATGTGGAGGGATGTGTGACAACTGCCTGAATTCCAGAAAGTGTATGGTGAAAACTTTCTAAGAGTTGGATCATGGTATGTTGCTGAAATTCAGTCTCTGTTCACCAGTGCTGAATAGAAACTCAGAGACAGAGTTTTGGGTGAAGTAGAGAAGACTAGCTTTTATTGCTTTGCCAGGCAAAGGGGGCCACTGTTGGCTAATGCCTGCAAAACTGTGTGTCCCGCCCTAGAGGGGGTAGTGAAGAGTCTTATAATGTTCAAGGAACAGGGTGTGGTCAGCTCATGGACATTCTTCTGATTGGTTGGTGGTGAGGTAATTAGGAGTCAGCATCATCAGCCTTCTGGTTCTAACCAGTGTGGGGGTCTATGTGCTTGTGGGCAGCAAACAGTTAACTTCCTCCACCAGGTGGGGGTTTCAGTATCTGCAAAACAGCTCAAAGGACATGGCTCAGAATATTATCCGTAGTCCTTGAGGAAGAATTAAAGGTCCTTGACTTTTTGTTTAATGGCTAAAGTATTATTATTTTGTCTTGCTTGACTGTTTTCCTTTCTTTCTGCCTTTTCTCACTTCTCTGATTAAATTTATTCTTTGACTAAAGTTTTTCTACAGGCAAAAAGCAGGTGAACGACATGGGTGAGGATCTATTCTGGGAAGGCCTCAGAGGGTCCTTCTCGGTTACAGGTACAAGAAGGGAACAAAACTAGAGGTGTGCATTGCACACAGGGATACAGGGATGGCTGGGTTTCTCATGCAGCTGATGTGATCGGGTTTAAAGGGCATGTTGAGGTAAGACACACAAGGGTGGCACGACCTGAAGGGAGAGGAGCCTGGGGGTTCCTGCCAGGGTTATTACATTTCTCGTGACAGAGGCATGGAGGTGGCAGCGTGGCAGTTTCACTCTGACTAGATGGGGCTGATCGCATCATGAACATGGATTATGTACAAAATGAGTCCCCTCACCTTCCAACTTCTCTCACTGACCCACAGTCAGAGCTTTTCTGTATTTCCATTAATTTTCTCCCTTCTCAGAGGAGGCCATGTTCTTTCTGTTGTTGCTTTAGCTTTTTCTGCCTGCTTCCTCCAGGACTTTGCTCCACTTTCCTTCTTACTGGTTCCTTCCCCGAGTCTACAGACGTCTTCACGTCTATCCTGTTACAGACCAACAAGGGCACCTCTTTGACTGGACTTTCCTTTCTAACTACTCTCCATCTCTCATCCTACTTCTCACCCAAACGTCTCAAAAGAGAAATCTCCAGTACCATCTTCTCTTTCTGCCGTTCCATTTAGTCCTCCATCTATTACTCTTGGCTTTCTGTCCTGATCTCTAGCCTTGGGTCTTATAAAACCAGCATTACCTCCCTGACATTCTAATGTGACGATCTCATTCCCAATCTACAACACTTGGTTCTCAGTGTCAATAGGACAGAACTCAAGCTTGATTCACACCCAGTGTTGCTTTCCATGCCTTCACTCAGCTGGTTTCCTCAGCCTGGAAGACCCTTATCTTCCTCTTCACTAGGACTTAAATTCCAGATGCTGACTTTTATGGAGCTTCCCAGACTGGGTAGGCATCCCTTATCGCTTTTCCCTTCCTATTCTGTGCATATGCTTTTCCTACTTGTGACTGGTCTATTGGCTGTTTCTTATATGCTGTTGTATCTCTAGCTCCTGAGTACCTGCCACACAGCAAATACTTAACAAAATGGTTTTTGAATAAATAAAGAATGAATGAAAGAGAAGGTATATCCTCGAGAAGAGGCATTGGTATCCTGGCAGCTAGAAAAGTAAACTTTCAATTTTCAATTCACATTTTAGCATTCTCATTAATGATATATGTCAGAAGTTTCACGCATGCTTGGTGATTATGAGTCACACTGAAACTGCTAACCCAGGGTTAAATGGATAAAAGTCCTTGACCTCTGTGGGGTCATCACAAACACAGCATCTGGTCTGTTTTGAGATTAACTTTTATCCATGTTAACTTGCAACATTCCAGCAGCTCAACTTGCCAACCTGCTCTTCTGTTGCCATGTCCTACAGTAGGATCTTCCTTGGGTTGTATTTCTTTCTCCGATAAATATTTTCACAAAAAAAGGATCGAATACACTATGAATATTTTAATAGATGTTCTCTTTGACAACCATACACATGATCATAGGACAATAGGCAATTTATCAAAATAAATGAGATAAATATAATATATACAGAATAAAGTCAAAATAAACCTTTGATAAGACTGAAAGTCTAATTTATTACGTGTCTCATAGGTCTCTTCTGGTGATTCTGAAGCCAAACCTCTGATCTTCACATTTGTCCCCACTGTGAGAAGACTACCAACCCACTCCCAGTTGGGTGACACCTCTAAATTCATTGTTAAAATTCCTGAGGAACCAAGTGATAAGACTCCAGAAACTGTAAATAGGGTAGGATTATTTTTTACTATTTTTTATATCAAGCAATTGGCATTAAATTATCCATCATAATGACTTGTAAATTTGTATGGATGTTTATTTTCTCTGCTTAAAGTGAGATAACTGGGAAATCTAAGATTGGCTAAAAATATAACTATGTAATAGGAACTTCAGTGTTATCAAATCTCAGGTTCTCTCCAATACATTATTCTCAACCCTTTTGACTTGACATCCTTTTGTTTGCTGTTCATGTGATATATTCGGCCTCCTGGCACCTCCCCTCCCAAGTGTATCTTAAAATAATAAAAACAAAATTTTTACAAAGTTTAAATTTATCTTTAAAGAATACTAGATAAAAGAGAGAGGTGTTATTTTATGTGTAACAGATTAGCAACATTAAAAAAGTGTAATATCTGAATTTGGGGCAATTGTGTATATGTTGGCATGCTCACACTTTGCTGCTAGTTTTGTGAATTTGTACAGTTTTGGTGGAAAACCCTTATCCAGAGTCATACAACTGTTTATAACTTTTTAAACTCTTAGAAATACATCCCAGAGAAATAGTACAGAGGAAAAAAAGTGTTATATAGGAAAATAATTAGAGAAAAATAAAAGGAGCCTAATATCTAACAATTAGAGAAAAGCTAAGCATATGATAATACATCACCTTGATGAAGTTATAATTATAATGGTTATGTAATTTCATGGAACATGTTAATCTTACACTATTAAGTGATACAATAGATTATAAAGTCATATTTATACCCTGATTATACCTATCTAAAGAGAGACCAAGACTGAAAAAGAAATTAAAACAAACAAAAACCTAAAAATGACTTTTGTTAAATAGTGACATTTTGGGTAAAAAAATTTTTTCTTTATAATGTATTTTAATACTATCTTATTATAAATAAAATGTGACTGGGGGAAAGTTGTGGTATTTTTGAGCCAACTTGTAGGAGATAAAATTATCTGATTCTCGTTGTCTATATGAAAACATCTTATCTAGCAAGTAGTAATATATAACCTGGGACTTACAATGTCATCTTATTTCAAAGACTGTTGGGACCAAATTATTTCAGAGAAATTCTGAATGCTACATAAAGCCCTCCTGGGAAATTTCTCCCTAACAGTACTCAAGTACACATAATATATTCATGGGATCCTTTGTGATTAGGTGCTATGAGTGTGGGACTATAGATGTATGAATCAATCTTGGTTGCAGATCTCTGAAGCCTCCAAAGATAAGGATATTCATTTGCAGATGGCAATGGTATCTACACAGCCACAAGTTTTGCTTGACCATTAATTAAACCCATGACAAATCCCCATTTGTTTTGTGAATGTCTTTATGGAAAACATTGCTCTCTTCCTCTCTTTTTAAAAAGTCATATAAGGATTTATTTGAAAGCAGGTTTTGCTGACTTTGATTCTGAGCCCTAAACTGTTTGGGCTAGGACCAGGACAAACAAGTGGGTTAGTAAAAGTAAACCATTAGCTTCAACCCAATCTCTTCTATGCCAACCTGATTTTTAGATATATTTGTAAAAACTTTTGTCCTTGGAGGTTATAAGCAGATTAAGGTTTTAAGAAAGAGTACATGCAAAAAAGAAGCATTTACCAAAGCAACATCAATGCTTTTATGTCTCTACGTTTATTGCAGTCTGATTCCAATGAGTACTTGACCTTGAATGTTGGGAGCCAACGGGAGAGAGACCGAGGAACATTGACTTATCCTTTAGAGGTCAAGGACAAGGCTTCCCAAGGAAGGGGACTTAAAGCAAACGAACCTCAAGGAATGCAGCAAAGTGACCTCTTCAAAGCTGAATATGTCTTTATTGTGGACTCTGAGGGGGAAGATGAAGCTCCAAGCAGAAAAGGTGAACAAGGTCCCCCAGGGGGGATGGGCACCACAGCTGCTCGGCCCACGTCTCTAGCAATCTCCTCCAGTCTGGTCTCTGATGTGGTACGCCCCAAAACTCGGGGGGCAGACCTCCAGTTTCCGTCACATCCTGAAATGCCTCATGGGATGGCTCCTCAGCAAAAACATGGGCCGGTAGGTTTTTCTTCTTGTCATTAAAAAAAAAAAAGTTTCATACCCCTTGTCTGCAAAGGCCTTCCTATTTATTCAAGGCATCAAGGTGTACAAAACTCTCAAGGAAAGAGATATTAAAAAACTAAAATCCCAAGATCATAAACCGTCACAGTGTAAATACAGATAATAAATTCATAAGAAATAAATTTCATAAGATGATAAGGATTATATACAATTATGCTGTGAACTGGCTGAAGAGAATATGTAAAACACTTAGCTAGAGTGGATTTGGGGGAATATTAACTCTTCCTTCTGAAAATTCTTGGAGAAGGTCAGTAAAGGGAATTTCTTAGGAGACAGTTCTTGGTGGGCTGGGTGCATGAAGAAGCACATTTCAGAGATGAGAAAGATCCAGCAAAAATACATCAACTGGATGTAGACACTTTACTTTTAAACTAGTAAAAGAGTAGTAAAAGGAATTAAGAGTGTGTAAGGAAAATCATTTCCTCCTGTGTGACTTCAGGGAAATATTGACTGTATTCCTGGAAACCACCAGAAGCAGGACTGGCCTCAGAGAATTGGGGAGAAGATCTCACCCCAAAGCTTAGCAGCAAGATTGAATGGTTCCTTTAAGGTGTCAATGCTTTGATACAGTAGGAGAACACTCATAGCTGTGATGGCAGGAAAGAAAGGGGGTGAAGAGGGAGGGATTTTGAAGGGAAAAAAATAGGATGACTAGCTATTTGTTGTCATGAAGTTATCAGATGCCTTTGACAAGGCATAGAATGTCAGGAATACAGAGACTGGCTTGGCTTTGGGAGTAAATAATGGGTGCTCCCCGTGACAATGAGCATGAGTCAATACCAAGATGTCCTATTTAGAATCTGCTAGACCAGGCACTTGCAAGCATACCAAAGTAGTTGGGAGAACATTTTTATTGTTGAGTTGGACTTTTGGTACTACCAGGACCTACACAAAACTGTAGCGTAGGCATCTTATCTTTGGTGCCACCTCATCTTTATTTCTGCAGCCTTCACTGACTTCCTGATGATGTATTTATGTCACCTTCAAGCATCCAGTATCCTCATGCTGTCTTTTGGTGATAGAAGACTCTCACTGGGGTAGCACCACCCAGGTCTATTGGACTAAAACATTTATTTCTCCTTGAAATTTATTCTCAGCTAGTTATTTGGAATATTCTAATCATATAATTAAACATATTCTCAGTAAGTGGTGGTAGGCTTAAACATTTCTTTCTTGCCTTAGGAAAGATGATGAGATAAGCAAGTTGGCAATGTGAAAGTTTCCATAGTGTGTGGAGGGTAGTTTAACGTGGCCTTTGAAGAACATGTAGACATGGTGATACCAAATATAAGTAAAGAAAAATATTCTTAATGAAGCAATGTTTGGCTTTTCAATTTACTCTTTTCCTCAACTGATAGATTTCTTCTGCTGAGTTTGTCGTTTATTTTGTTTTCATGTGGCCAAATATATAGAGGGCAAACCAGAGACAAAACACACATTTGGGATCTTTTTGCCAAAATCAGTTAGAAGTAGGTTATAGTTCATGTTATCAAAGCTCCAAATGAAAAGGCAAAGCTCAGCCTAATTCATTAGTGGTGGATGAGCATTATGATTACTGTAGATGGAGGAAAACTGGGTCCTGAAATGTTTGGGAATAACCATTGTTCCAGATTCCATTTCCTATAGTAATCCATTTGAGTGATGAATAGTAGGTCATCATGAAATAAACATAAAAAAAAAAGTGAAAATGAGATGACTGTTAAATGTAAGCTAAACAGAAATGGCCAGAGCATTAAAGAAGGCACTCTGAGAAGTTAATATAGTCAGTAGTCGAAGCTTAATGTAAAAAGCCCAAAGATTATCCCATGATTGGATTACCTGATGCCAACAACATCAGCTTTTCAATCAGAAATGCAGTTAATTAAGTGTATTTCTGATCCACCTGGTAAAAATGAATCCGTGTACAGAATTGTCTATATATTATCACTATCAGTTAGTCAGGAATAATTTATGAAGCTATTCCTAAAAAAAATTTACTTAGCTCCTAGTCTGACCTTTAACCTTCCTATAACCTAACCTAGATGTCATTTTCTTTCCACATCTGGTACTTCTATTCTTCAGCTCTCCTGAACTGTCATCAAAGTATACATGTCATACCTTTGCATCCCTGGTCCTTGATTCCTCTGTGTGTGATTCTTCTCTCTTCTCAGCCCATCTTCATGTGGCCATGGCTACTTGATGCTCTAAGCTCAGCCCAAGCAGTACCTTTTCCTAGAGACATTCTCTTTGAAGAGGAGTTAGTTTCTCTCCTATATCTTTGTCATTTTCCTTGTAGTTTGTAGTCTTTTTAGAAAATCTCCAATATAACTCCTTTTCACCTGATTATAATGATGAATTTTATCTTTCTTCCTCACTAGACTGAGAACTATTTGAAGTCAAGGTCTGTCCCTTGTTCATTTTTGTACCTCTAGCACTTAGTAGAGTGTCTTACATATACATGAGGTTCAATAAGGTGTATGAAAAGCATAAATATTTAAAAGTTCACATCTTTGAAGTCCTTGCTCAGATATTGACTCCTTCATGAAGCCTGCTTTGGTTCCTTCAGTGAAAGCAAACTCTCCCTCAATATAATTCTGGTAGCTTTTTCTGTACATCTTCTATAACAATTATTCTATTCCAGCATGTATTATAACTATTTAGGTTCATGCCTTATCTCACCTAGCAGATTGTAAAGTTTTTAGAGGTAAGGTCCACGTTAAACCCATTTTTATTAAACACTTTTTTCTCTATAGTGGTTACTATATTATCTTGAACAAAGTCAGTACAAATATTGGGTTGAGTGTATTTTGTGTTCCAAATACTTTTGCTGAGGTGGCATGTTTATGCAAAAGTACGTTATGTTAAAGATCATTAAAGAATTTAAAATTTTAAAGCGTAAGTCAAAATTAAAAAGACTGTATAAGCAGTTGAATCAAAAGCCTTTCAAATAAAATTCAGAAAGAAAAGAGTAATGTTTTTGAATGTTAATGTCTTGAACATTGGTGTAGATGGCTAAGAATTGACTTTCCTAGGAATAGTATTAGACTTAAAAGAGAGGTGAATATACACATATAAAAACAGAATGATTTGTCTGAAAGACCTACAATAAAGCCTGGAGCTAAAACAGAGACTGTGGGAATAAAAAGAGGGACTGTGTGGGGTAGAATGAACTCGATTTGTTCATTGACAACATATGGAAAAAAAAATCAGTGATGAATGAAATTTATAACCAAGGAAATTGAATGAATGTTGGCATTAACTGAGGAAAGAATAACAGGTCTTGGGAAGGGATAAGAAGAGATGAGATATCTAATGTTGAGTTTGAGATGCCTGGTGGCAGAATGCAATGCTATCAAGAAAGAAGCTGGAAATATGAATCTGGACATAGGAGGGAGATGGGAGACTGGAAGTATTTCCTATATGAGCTGAAACTATTAGAATGGAGCTGTTTACTCATGGAAATAATGCAAAACAGGAAGACACAAGATACAACGCAGGACACAGTCAAGTATAAAGTGCCAGTGAAAGATGAGAAGCCAAAGAAGGAGGCTGAGAGGGGACCAAAGAAGTTGGAGAGGGGTTTCATGCAGGGAAAGCTAAAGAGAATTTCGACTAAAAAATAGTTTATAAATGAGGCCAAATACATAAAATATATAAACATTAATTAATCAATAATTTAAACGTAGCTCAGTAATGTTTTCTTTCTAAAACTCAAATGAATCTGAGATCAATCATATCCGTTCGGGAATACAAAATACCAACCGTGAAAGAACATTCTGGCAGCATGACATGTTTTGAGAATGAACATGGAATTATCACATAGGAATCACATGGTTCTCCCCCTTTTATGCCGGGAGGCTTCCTGGAGAATGCAGCTTTCCTCTCCAACATTCTACTTTCATATTTTCTAGCTCCCTTGACAGATTTTTTTACTGTCTTGCAACAAGTAATTCTGCCAAGTGGGGCAGCCAGGTTAATATATGCTGCTGCTTGATTTAGAGAAGATTAGAAGCTAGGAGATCAAGAGGCCAAGATCAAAGGGAAGGGAAGGATCAAAAGGCCTTTTGCTGATAGAGTTGGAGGTGAAGCACTAGGGGTCCCTGCAGGGAGGTGTGTCCCCTGCAAGGAAGGGAGGGGACCCTCTCCTGCATGATTATTATTAGAACCATATGTGTAGGGATGGGGCTAGAGAATCAGGGTCTGACCTGGCTGCCATCTCAATTTGGGATATGGCAGCCCTCCTGCTCTCCCAGGTTAGAGCCCAGAGTCTGGCCCCGTTACCTGCTTGGACACACACCTTCTCTGGGCTCCTCCTCCTCTGGGAGAGGGGATGAGGTTGTCCGGCATCTGACCAGCTTTGCTCCAGAAGAGCAGACTGGCACCTTCTACTAAAATATTATTCTATAATATGATTTATGAAAATAATATAATATATAACACAATAGAAAATATTATACATTTAATACAAGTCAAAATAAAATACAAAACAAAGCCAAATAAAGTAGGGCCTTCAAAGTCCATTAAACATAGGACTTAGGAGGTCATTTGGTGACCTTGATGGGAACAGTGTGAGTGGGGTGATGGGGCAGAAATCAAGTTGAGGAATGGATAAGTAGTGAAAGGGAGGTCACACATTAGAGAGATGGTATGAAAAAGCAAAAATGAGACTGGCAACTTATGATCACACTCCTCTGGGCAGTTACTTGAGGTCGTAAACTTTAGTGTCCTCATTTGTAGAATGGGGTGATGCCAGCAACCTTCCTTGTGAAGATTAAATGAGATTAAATATATGGCCTAGAACAGTTCCTGGCCCACAAGCGTTCTCAGGAAGGAGTCACTGTGTTTAAAAAGTTGGAAATGGCAGCATGTTTGGGGGCACAGGGTAAGGAACATGGGAGGAGGGAAACATTTTATATATTGGTTCAAACATAGCTTGGATGTCAGAACGGAAGAAAGGACATGAAAAATAAGATCAGTAGAACTAGCGGTGGCCAAATAGAGGAGGTTCTTACAAAAAATTCTGGGAAATTTGGACATTGGCACACATATTAATTAAGAAACTAGATTTTAGGGATCCATGGAAAAGAGATTGCAACAAATTATTTGGACAGGGTATCAGACATAGAAACCTTTCTTATAGTCGTGGGCCTTTGTTTTATAGTGAAATACCCTATTCATACCAGCACATTGTATCAGAATAGCCTTTATATGTCTCTCTTACACCAGTAGATTTGTGAGCCCTGTGACGGCAAAAAATCTTCTCGCCTTCTGTCCCCATCACCTAACTCCAATGCCTGGGACACTATAGGTACTAAGAAAGTATCTGATGAATGAATGAATGAATGATTCTCCTTTTCCCATGACCCTGTCATATAAATAGGGAACAGACATCATTACATAACTCTCTTAATTTACAGCAGAGAAAAATTATATTAGAGGAGTGAAGACAGCCTAGGATTCCAGCCTCATAGCTTGGCTGTTGCTTTGTATTTTGCTTGTTAAAACACATTGTTCATAGCTTTTGGCCTAGGGATTTAGAGGTTGAAGACTCTGAAAAAAGCTGGGAGGTTAAACTTCCATGTTAGTTCTGCTAACTGCTGAGAAGACTAGCTTGGAGACACAGGTTCCTGAAAAATGGCATGTTTCTATTGAAATGCAAGGAAGTCATTTGTACATGCCCATCAACAGGATGACTTTCTAACTGCATGCAGAGCAGAGCTACATGGGGCCCGGCAGCAAAGAAAACAATACAGGAGTCTGCCTTGCATAGCAGGTGGGAGGTCATCCAAGTACTAACGCAGATTCTGGCTGGGCTCACTCGATAGTATAATTGCCTTGAGGCAGTTGAGATGATTAAAAATGTAGAGGCCCTCATTCTTTTAATTGATATACATACCCCTGACCAACTGATTTTATTGCTTTAACAACCTTTATCTAGCACTCTTCCCATTGCCAACTCCCCATTTCCTTTCTTGTTTAGGGTGAGTATACGATTCCATCCTATTCCACCCATTTAACCTACGTTGTCACCGTCCATGGTGAGTGACACTGGACACACCAAAGAGAGTTCCTCTGACTCAGTGGGGGACCCTGGCTCTGCTCTGATGCTGGCAGAATCCCTGTGATGCCTCGTTGGTGGTTGGTTGCTTCTTCTGGTTGAGATCAATTGTACCAATAGCCCGAGGGGCAGAGGAAGTACATTTATGGGAAATCAAGTTGCTTTGACAATTTCAGCAGAAGGGTGAGGAAGACTTTTAAAAGGAGGGTCTCCCGACTTTTGGTATCAGAACTCAAATGTTTGTCTTGCTGGTGAGGAGAAGACGGACATGTGGATCTAAGAACCATCATTCTCTCCACCCTCATGCCCAGAGTCTGGAGCAGAGTAAGAGGGGCCAACCATAGAGGGAGGTGACGATGCCACTGTGGAGGGAGGTGTCAGGATGTGACACCACAACCCTCCTCTCTGGCTTTCTGTTCCTACACCCACTAGACACTTTATTTCCTCATTCCTGCATGAAGGTAACATGCCAGACATTAGACACTAGGGGAGTAAACTTTAAAAAAACTTAGTACCTGCCTTCAAGGAGCTTGGAAAACAGTTGCACCTGAAAATAATGACAATGAAAGGTGACAGGTTCAAGGAACAGTGGGACGTCTAGAAGGAGGGCACCTAGATCATCCTGGATCACCAGGAAGGGTTCACGTTGTCTGAGCTGAAATGTGAAAGATGAGTAAAAGTGTTCTGGCTGACGAACAGGGCCCAGGCATTCCAGACAGTGAGGACAGCTAGGGAAGAACTGACACACAAGAAGAGGGTGGAAAAGAGAAGGAGTATGATAAGGGCTCATCAAATATACTAGGAAATACACTAGGAGAGAGAGATGATATAGAGGCCACAGATAAAACAGTTTTGAAAAGGAGGAAGAGATTGCAAGTCAGATTCTGTAGAGAAATCAGAAGAGATAAGGGATTCAAGTGCCTGTGGGGCTTAGGAAAAAATAAACCATTGTAGACATTGGTGATAACAGTTTCTGCAGAAGAGCAGGGGGTAAAATCTGTTAAGAAGTCAGGGGAAGTATATTACTTTTCTATTGCTGCATAACAGATTACCATAAATTTAGTGGCTTAAAAAAAAACACCTATTTATTTTCTCCACGGTTTTTTAGATCAGAGGCCTGGGCAGCTGAGCTGGGTCTCACAAGTTTGAAATCAAGATGTCAAGTTCATCTCACCTGGAAGATCTCCTAAGGGAAGGGTCTGCCTCTAAGTTCCCCCACGTTATTGGCAGAATTCATTTCCTCGAGGCTGTAGAATTCATGGCAACTTGCTTCTTAAATCTGCTACTTTGATCTCTAGCTTTCTGACCCTCTTTTAAAGGGCTCATTTTATTAGTGTTGCCAAGTCCGAGCTCGTACTGTTCACCACATGTCAGGCTAATAAATTGAGACATGAGTTGTTGGGGCCAGGAATAGCGACTTTATTTGGAAAGCTAGCAGACCAAGAAGATGGCAGACTAGTGCCCCAAGGAACAAGCTTCCCTGAGTTGGAATTCAGTCTTCTTTTATCTAAAAAGAGGAGGTGGTTTGGTTAGTTGTTGCAAACTTCTTGGTGTTGGAATCCTTTGTTCTTGCAGCTGTCCACATAGGTCTGTAGGTCTGGTCACAATGTTCCTATAAACCTTCAACAAGAAAGATGTTATTCTGTTCTGCAACTTTTTATCTCTATATGAATGGAAAAGTGTTACACCTTTAAAGGTTAGAGCCTTGAGAATGGGCTATCCTGCATATTTCAGGCTATAGGCAACATTCTTAACTTGTAGCTAAAGCAATAGATACACAGGTTAAAGTAAAAGAAACACATCCAATATGGAGTCAGATTTGTTCTTCCCTATTGCATTAGGGCATGCCTACTCAGGAGGATCTCTTATTTGATTAAGTTAAAGTCACCTGATTAGGAACCTTAAATACATTTGCAAAATCCCTTCACCTTTGCCAGGTTCTATTAGCTAGAATCAAGTCACAGTCTCCATCTATACTTAAGAGGAGGGGATTAAGGCAGTGTGTGTGTGGGTGGCTGTTTGAGAAGTCATTTTAGGGTGTGTTGGCCAGAATAAGTAAGGAAATCAACACAGTGATGGTAGGGACAGGTGTGACTGAGAAGAAATCTACATAGACTTGTAACTAGGGTATTTACAGGCACCACAGATCTTGGTGCATATGTGTGCATGTGTTTTTATCAGTTAGATTTTGTTGCTTGACAAACAGTGCCAAAATTGTGTTTTCAAACAGCAACCATATATTTAGCTCAAAAATCTGCAGGTCAACAATTTGGCTGTGTTCAACTGGGTGGTTCTGCAGCTCTGGGTCAGGCTCAGCTGATCTTTGCTGTGGTTCACTTACGGGTCTGCAATTGGCTGCTGGGTCAGCTGCTGGCTGGTGGTTGGTTAGCTGAGATGTGGTCTGGCATCTTCCAGGGGACTAGCTTGGGCTCATTTACATTGTGGTGACGCTCTGCACTCAGCAAGCCAGTAAGCCCCAATGCACAAGTGCTTTTCAAGTCACTGTGTCTTGTATCACATTTGCTAACATCCCACTGGTCAAAATAAGTCATATGGCCAGGTGAGGTTAAAGGGTGAGTGAGGAAAAGGACTTTGCCTTTCTTATGAAAAGAGTAGAAAAATGTGGACATTTTTACAGTCTACTACATGATAGTTATTATTCTCTTTTTAATGATGAGAAGTATTCTGCTTTATGTTAGGATGAGAGAACCAGTAAAATAGAAAAAGGATGAATACGTAGCATATAGGGGATAGTTAATGAAATGGGATCCCTGAGAAGGCAAAAGCTGCTGGGATTCAGAGCACAGAGGGAAATTTACTCTTAAAAAAAGGAAAAGACATTATTTTTCTTTAGAATGAAGGAAAGGGGATAAGAATAGGTCTAGAAAAGATTTAATTTTTCCGGTAATCGCAATTTTCCTTGGAGAAAAGGAATCTCAGTCATCTGTTGCAAACAACGAGGGAGGTTCTGGGAAAAGGGTTAGTGAGTGCTAACTTTGTGGATGGCTGTTGTTTAGAACAGGAGAGGAAGCTGAGGTCAAAATATAAGAAAAGAAGAAAAAGATCCAAAACGACCCACAAAAAAGCTGAGTGGTACACAGCCCAGCTGAGACTGTAGACCTTAAATTTATGATGACACCAATTTACAGTGCCTTACCCAGTCCATGTGTGAATTAGAAAAAGGTACCCCGTCTGCTTAGTGTAGGAAAGCTCAGCCCCACTCTCAGCTGGTGCCCTGGTACAGGACAAGTTCTTAAATCGAGTGCAGTGGCCCTGGGTTCTGTTATATTTTTTAAATAACAGCTTTAAGTAGACTAGGTCTAGGAGCATAATTGATTTAAGAATAATGACTTGCCAAGTGGATCGGCAAAAGAACAAGATGGCTAGAGTGTTGACAATATTGGCAAGAAGGTTGAGATTAAATAAGTATTTCTAAAACCTAAAATGCAAAATAGCAGGGGATAAGGGAGATGAGACGGACTAGGAGGAGAGGGGCTGTGTTGTGAAGGAACAATCTTGAGTTCATGGTAGATGTGGGAAAGTATTGGTGGCATCTTGAGCATTGGTGTGTTTTGATTAGATTTTTAACAGGTCAGTCTGAAGATAGGTGCAATTGGGTGCAACTAGAAATAGGAATACCAAAAAGATGACTTAAATTGTTCAGGTAAGAAAGGCTGAGAATCTGCTCAGTCACATTGCAAGTGTCCATCAGTGAGAAGAGGACAGATCAGCAGGTTTGTTTAGGAGGCTAAGGTGCTATAATGTAATGATTGCATGCAAGGACAAAGGAGAATCAGGAGTTTCTGCCTTGCAGAAACTGTACAGATTCAGGAGAAAGAGCACAACTATATGGACCAACGTGGTTCAAATCTTGGGAACTATTCAGACCGTCAGGCAGCAGGTCAGACATTTTGGCTTTTATTCAGATGTTTTGGAATCTCATGGACACATTAGGAAAAACTGAATATACACAGAAGCAGTTAATTTTATTTATTTATTTATTATTGAAGTATAATTTATTTACAATGTTGTGTTAATTTCTACTGTACAGCAAAGTGATTCAGTTACACACACACATATATATATATATATATATATACATTCTTTTTTTTAATATTCTTTTCCATATGGTTTATCATAGGATACTGAATATATTTCCCTGTGCTATACAGTGGGACCTTGTTGTTTATCCATTCTCTCTATATATAATAGTTTGCATCTGCTAATCCCAACCTCCCAGTCCATCCCGCCCCCAACACACTCCCTTAGCAACTGCAAGTCTGTTCTGTATCTCCGTGAGTCTGTTTCTGTTTCATAGATAGGTTCATTTGTGTCATATTTTAGATTCCACATATAATTGATATCATATGGTATTTGTCTTTCTCTTTCTGACTTACTTCACTGAGTATGATAATCTCTCGTCATATCCGTGTTGCTGCAAATGCCATTATTTCATTCTTTTTTATGGCTGAGTGGTATTCCTTTGTATATAATACCACATCTTCTTTATCCATTCCTCTGTCTATGGACACTTAGGTTGCTTCCATGTGTTGGCTACTGTGAATAGTGCTGAGAAGCAGTTAATTTGAGATTGACTAAAATGACAAGGCAGCTATACTACAGAGACTGATTGTTAAAATAACTGATAGCCTCTATTATGCAGGATCCAATGTGGATTTAGGATTAAGACCATCCACTTGATGAGAGCAGAACATTGTAAGCATCCTCTGTTACAGAGATTACTGTGAATGTATTTAGAGCTCAGGATAGCTTTTCTAGGAGAAGAGAGTTTTGAAAATGATTTTGGAGGAGGTATGTGGTAAGGGAGCTCAAGGAATCAGAAGAGGGCTGGGGATTGGAGAACATAGCCAGGGGTGATTTTAGAGAGGTGTCTGAAGCAAAGACATCAACAAATATCAGGTTAGAAATAAATGGTGGAGAAGACAGAGAACAAGTTTGAGAGAGAAGGAATTAGAGAACCTAGAGAACAGAACAGGGGTTATTAATGGGAGAGGATGAAAAGATTGATATAATTTGTAGACATCATCAAAGAAGTTTATTATCATCAGTAAGGGATTTACAGGAAAGAGCTAAAATAAAGGGCCTATTTCGAGCTACTTGACTGAACATTTGACAGGTATCCATCCTTTCTTCCTGCATAAAATTATTCATGCCTTTACTTGCTCTTTTTTAAAAGTTATTAATATGAGGAACACAGGAAAATGAATCTTTTTCATTAAAAAATGCATTCCCCTCTCCTGGGAATTTTATAAAAATATGGTGCCACATTTTTATATTAATATAAATTAGGATAACATCAAATTAGAAAAAAAACATATTGCAAATGCTTATTAATACATCAAATAGGAAAATATAATAAAAAAACATTCTTAGACTTTTCAGAATCTTTCCCTTTGAACTTTTCTTAGAAGTTCTTCAGTAATAAGCTATTAGAAAGTACAGTAAAATTCAGAGTTACTTATACTAGGTAAGATATGACTTCATGTAATAGAATGTTTGGTAATTAGAAGCCATAGTCTTGGGGAAATTGGAGGGAACAGTCTTTTCCTCTGATGAGACCCTAAAAAATCACAGTCCTGAGATTTTAACATGATAATTTGGTGGATAATCAGGATGAATTAATGAGTTTGTTATATAAACTGAAGTTATTTGGAAACATGACTGAAAAGGTAATGGAATTTTTACGGCTGTTATTAATTTTCAATTTTTTTTTTATAACAAAAGCTATGGCATAGCATGCAAAGAGACTGTACATAGCCTCGAAATTTCTTCATTCCTTCCATGAGGACAGACCAATCATAGGAAACAATTAGAGAAGACCTTTCACTTATGGCTAATCACATGAGTTGGTTTTACAAATACTGGATAAGCAGAATTGTTTTTAAGCAAAACTTATGTGAGGGAATTGTTAAGCTTTCTTTCTCAATTTGATTGAATTCTGTTTGATTTTCAATTATCGCTGATTTTCAGATATTCTGGGTTACATGCCAAAATTATTCAAAAATAATTTATGTGGCAAGAATTCTGTGTTGCAAATACACAAATGAATTTACATATAAAAAGAGAAAAATATTTTGGGTACATTTGCTCAGAAACTTAGAAGTTTGGGGTGAGTTGTTTGAATTTATCAGTGTTTAGAACTCAAAACTCTATGATATGAAAATCTTTGCATTAGGACTGACGGACACCTTCTTAACATGTTATAGAGCAAAATCAAGAAATATCTTTTACTGAGTTTATAAATGAAGCTCTTGCTAAGTTTAATTATTATGGTCGTACACTTTTCTGCTATGTAATGCAATGTACATAATATCATTATACAACTTAATATATAACTTAATAAATTAAGTATATAACTTAATAAATACAAATTAATATTTTGAATAACAGATATGCCCTAAATTCTGTATTAGGTACAAATATTTTCTTTTCTCTTATGGATCAATAGACTCAAATCAATAATTTTGAAGGGAAACCTCTGTTTAAACGACTTGGCTTTAGAATCATTTATAATTTCAGTATTTGTCTTAAAGTACTGGATAATTTTAAAAATAGCGCAAGAATAGAGCTACTCAGTTATTTTACAGGCTCTCCCTAGCTTCACTTGAAAGTGATACATTATTTCTTTATTTTCTTTTTATTTGATGTGGGATTGGTGGCTTGCATTGTTCCAGGCAGATTAGATGAACCTATTTGCAGGGCACCTATAGAGACGTAGACATAGAGAACAGACATGTGGACACAGTGGGGGAAGGGGAGGGTGGGACGAATTGGTAGAGTAGGTTTGACATAAATACACTACCATGTGTAAAATAGATAGCTAGTGGGAAACTGCTCTGTAGCACAGGGAGCTCAGCTCGGTGCTCTGTGACAACCTAGATGGGTGGGATGGGGGCAGGGGTGGGAAGGAGGTCCAAGAAGGAGGGGATATAGGTATACATATAGCTGATTCACTTCATTTTACAGCAGAAACTAACACAACATTGTAAAGCAATTATACTCCAATTAAAAAAAAAAAAAGATAAAGTACTCTGGCTTCTTTCCATATGAAAGAGTATCTATTCATTCCTTCCAGCATAACTCACTTCATTTGTTAACTGTTCATTCTGGCAAGTAATTAGGGAAAATATTTTTCATAAGCTAAAACTCCCTCTCTGTTTCGGCCTTGGCTTTCACTCTCTCAATTTATCACAGTTATGTTGATGTTGAGCGCTGCATGTTTTGAATTCTGGGCATCATTTTCAGGTTTACAATATGTAGGAGTAGTCCACGTTTTTAGAATTTTTAACACTCAAAGTGTGGTAAAGTTTTTAAGGATTGTAGTCATTATTATTATATTATGGTTTATATTCTTGCAATGGAAGAAAACCTATTTCCTTTTCCAAAGTGCATTTTGAAATTTATATTGATGGTGATTTAAATCTTTTCAAATCACGCAATTCCAAAAGGAGATAACTCTTTTAGATTTTTGTCAATGAATTATTTTCCAAAGGGAGACATGCAAATACAATTTTATATTGATGTTCATTCTGGAGAATAAATGAGATATAGTATCTAAGAGTTCACTGTTTATTTATATTTTATTTCAAATTCAAAGCAATGCCCCATTAGCCAAACAGAATTTCTGCCATTTTCTCAGAGGTTTAAGGGCCTCTTTTTGTGTAAACTAATAGGACTGTTTGCATAAACGCGCAAGTGACAAGAATGTTTTGACAGTTTCACAAATGATGTCCTATGACCCTGTCTATTTCTCTTTCCTCTAGTTAACTTCTCCCACTGCCTCTGAGCAGCTTGCCTGTAAACCACCTGCTTTCTCCTTTGTTTCTCCAACTAATCAGAAAACACCACCTGTCCCAGTCGACCTAGCCGGAGCCTCTGTCCTGGAGGAGTTCCACGCGAGGAGGCTGGATGTCAGTGGGGCCCTGGTGGAAGAAACAGCCACGTACTTTCAAACTTCCGCTCACTCTGCACCCTTTTTTGCACCGAAGGGCACGTCCTCGACGTCACAGTTCCCCCATCCCGCTCAATTATCAGGTTCTCACTCATCCAGTCCAAGTGCAGTCCAGCAAAAACCTGGCCTGACGTCTGAAGTCCTCAAGAAGACTGTCACCTCGCCTGTCCTTAGTCCCAGAGAAAGTCCGAGAACCTCTTCTCCTTCACTGTCCTCCGGTGCTTCTCTGAAGTCGAATTCAGCCTCCTACATCCCAGTCCGCATCGTCACGCACTCACTCTCTCCGAGTCCCAAACCCTTCCCCTCCCCTTTCCACGGCTCTTCTTCCACTGTCTGTAGCCAAGCGTCATCCAGCGGGAACGTCTCAAAGTCAGGGGTGAAATCCCCAGTGCCCTCCCGGCTTTCCCTCCTCACTGCCATCCTCAAGTCCAACCCTTCTCACCAAAGACCCCTTTCCCCGGCTTCCTGTCCCACCTTCTCTCTCAACTCCCTGGCTTCTTCCAGGCTCACACTCGATCAAAAAGTTAAACAAACCTCTCCTACGCCTAAAAAATCCCTCTCGAGTTGCTCCCTGCGAGCGGGGTCTCCAGAGCAAAGGGAAAACCAGGTTTCTGATCTCAGCCAGCAATCCTTTCCCTTCCCTTCTTCCACTAAAGCTGCTCCCCTTCCTCTGGCATCCTCCCTTTCTCCCCCCAAACAGGGCAGTAGCAGCCTTGCTTCTTTGAATGTAGAGAAAATGCCATCCCCCCCTTCTTTGAAGAGCAGCCCAATGATTTCCCAGCTGCAAACCAGTACCTCCAGTTCTACGGGTCTGCCTCCTGTCCCTCCAAGCTTTTCTCCTCTGTTTTCCAAGGGCAGACAGGATGCTGACCTCAGGGGCCCAGGAAAGCCCAAGGATATTTCTCCACATCCTTCTGCGTTAGCCTCCTTGGCATCATCTTCGGTGTCTCCTCCCACTAACCCAAGAGCCAGGCTCCCCTCTCCAGAGAAATGCTACCATCCTTCCCCAACTCTTTCAAACCTGATAAACAGATCCAAGAGAGCATCAGCACCTCTCTCTGGCCAGGGGCAGACACCTTTAGCTCCTCCTCCACACCCTGTCTCCAGCGCTGGCTCTGCCTCTCTTCCCCAACTGGGGTGCTCCGTTCTCCCTCGTGCTAATCCGCCCACGGAGGTGCGCCACCTCAGTCCCTCAGCGCTGCACCCAAATCTTACCCTGCCTTCAAGAATTGGGAAATCCGAAAGCTCCATATCTGACCACAGGTCATCTGTTTCATCCCCATCACCTCCCATCTCTCTAACAAGAACCAACGAGCTGATTTCACCTTGTGCATTGTCCATGTCAACAGGCCCTGAAAATAAGAAACACAAGGTATTTTTTTTTTTTTTTTGCACGTTGCATGGTGCATGTTTCTTTTGAAATACGGAATCATTTTTTTTCAGAGGAAAAATCAGCAATTATGATATTCTTTCTGTTCCTACAAGGAGATAGTGCAAGGGGATCTAGGATTTGGTATATTTGAATGTGTAGATGAATTATAAACTGTCTAAAATTGTGCATGTTTCTGAAAACCTCTTTGATTTTGCAAATCCTCTTATGGTAACCTTTTATATCTGTGGCTCCAAGGGCATTTTTTCCAGGCATAATATGAGTTATATTATTGATCCCAAAGATGGAATTTAGAGCAGTTAGATGGAATTTGGGAATATGATACATTTCTGATTCTTTAATAACATGGACCCTATTATCCATCAAAATATCCTGTACTGATAAAATAGTAGACAGGATTACTGTAAAATGGAATATTATCATATATCAAGCCCCATATGATTGCCCAGCCAATTTGAAAACTTTCTATTTCCTTTGCTGGCATTTATTTATTAGTAGTAATTTTCTTCCCCTTCTACCATGATGATTTCTTTATTGCTCTCCATACACCTCAAGCTAAATCAATATGGACTTAGCTATATACATGTTGGGCAAAAGAGAATAGAAATTTCCTTTGTATGTGAAAATTATTTGATTTATTATGAACACTGAATACTTAATGATTATAAAATACAGAAAGGATGGACAGGCTGGGTAGAGGGAAGTAGAGTTAAGAGAGGAGAAGTATTGACTTTTTCTTTATTTTAACATCTTTATTGGAGTATAATTGCTTTACAATGGTGTGTTAGTTTCTGCTTTATAACAAAGTGAATCAGTTATACATATACATATGTTCCCATATCTCTTCCCTCTTGCATCTCCTTCCCTCCTACCCCTCTAGGTGATCACAAAGCACTGAGCTGATCTCCCTGTGCTATGCAGCTGCTCCCCACTAGCTATCTGTTTCACGTTTGGTAGTGTATATATGTCCATGCCACTCTCTCACTTTGTCACAGCTTACCCTTCCCCCTCCCCATATCCTCAAGTCCATTCTCTAGTAGGTCTGTGTCTTTATTCCTGTCTTGCCACTAGGTTCTTCATGACCCTTTTTTTTTTTTCCCTTAGATTCCATATATATGTGTTAGCATACTGTATTTGTTTTTCTCTTATTGACTTTTAAATACTCTGAAGTGACCCATTGAGGAAGGATGGGAAATCAGCATTTATTTTAATATGAGAAGGGAAACATTTGAAGGAGTTACCCATAGCATTCATTGTTCATTTTTCCTGGAGGAAGGCAACTCTGCCCTAGAGTGTACCGGCTTCCCAACTGTTCTCATGTGATTTAAGATATAGAGTTTAGACACTTAGGATTCAGTCAGTATTCTATAAATGAAATAAAATTCTGAAAGTGTCTGTATTAGGAGGGGGTTTGGATTTTCAGTTCAGCGCATTGAATTAACACCATTTTGGAGTGTCCAAGTTGGTTCCATGGAGATTGTGTTCAACTCTGTCACTGTTGGGATGATGAACTTACCATGGAAAAGATGAAACAGCCCACATGATGCTGTTAATATGTTACAATACAATTCAACTTACAAAGCATGCTTTAGACATCTACTGTATGCCCACCACTATACTAGCTTTTTTGTGGATGTGTTTTATTTTTAAGGAAAATAATCCTTTGTCTTAAAAATATATTTTATTCAGCAAAACAACATATACATATATATAACATGGAGAAGCTATAGAGAGTTATTAAATCTACAGTAAAGCTAGAAAACAAGGATAAGGCAATATTAATATAACATAATACAGATTATGTATAAAAGTTCACTGAATTCAGTATAAGAGAAATATTATTATGGGATATGGTTAGTAAGGGAAGTTATCATAAATGTCAGGCCTGTTGGAAATGTTTAGGATTTAGCTTAATGAAGAGGAAAGCAGGTGGCATTTCAGAAATGGTAAACAACTCCACCAAATATACAGATGATGATCCCAGAGGAGTATATGTGGACACATAAGAAGATTGGCCTTATCATCGAATAGTGATGATAGTAATGATAATTACAGTAACAGATATCAAATACTTTCTGTGAGTCAAGGACTATCCTAGTAGTTACACAAAGTAGTTAAAATTTAATTAAAAGGGACCATGTTAGTTAATTTTGTCATGACCGTATGAGATTGGTAATATTATTTTCTTCATTCTGTATACCAAGAAACTGTAGTTCAGTGAATAACTTGCCCAGGTTACATTTCTTATACTGGCAGAGCTGACATTTATATTAATTGAAATCTACTGATTCCTGAAGCCATGTTCTTTATTACTGAGATTTATTGCTACAAAGCAATAACTCATATTAATTATCATTTTAGCCTTATTTATTAATTCTCATGAAGGAATGAAATGATGATTAGAATTACCAATTTACATAATATTTGGATCATTTTAAAATGTATTTTTCAAGATTATTAAGTCCTTGTACTTTAAACTTCAAAGCAAATGGGATGGAGGAAATCTAACTTTCTCTCTCAGTTTGAAAATATGATTTATTTGAGGTGAAATGACCTGGTGATTATCTTTTCAATACATATGTGTGATTATGGAATTCATTTGTAATGTATTGAAAAAAAACCCCTGGTGATCTAAACATTACTTTTTCCTGAATTTATTTGCAATTATCTCTTAAACCATACTGCCTTACACTTATTCTTTACCTTTATGAAAAGTAGTTTTACTCCACAGGCTTCTTAGAGGGTTTCTGTTTGTGGTTCACTCTGTTCTGTTCATGTTTTGTCCCATTTTTGGAGAGTTGGAAAAGGGTGAGCCCAGAGCGGCTTCTGATGAAGTCCTTTTTTGCCCTAAAATCAAGTTTTTTGAAGACCTGTTACTCCCCAGCTCATTTACTGCCCCCAGTATTGAAGAATTTTCAGTGTTAGCTTTATTTTTTCTGCTTATTTTCTTTATTTCCAAGTTAATAAAGTTCAAACTTGTAGAAATGCTTCTTAAATTTGATGAACATGTATGAAAATATGGAGAATGATTATAATTAATCCATTTTTATCTGTTCCTTTGAACATAAAAAATGTTTCTTATAATGGGTAAAATTTATGATAACTTTTGCAAAATTAGTTTCTCTCGAGACATATTTATTTGTCATATTTATCATATATATATCATATAAATATTTGTCATATTTATTTCCTCCTTGCTTCTTGCTGTTATCTCTGTAGGTAAAAAATCAGTATGTGTATATATATATAAGTAAAACTATTATTTGCAAGAATTGTAACTTGAGTGTAAAAAGTTCACTAAAATGGACACTGTTGGATACTGGAAGAGATAAATCTTATTGCAGTTTCTTTTGATGTTTGACTCGTTTTGTTTAAATTGCTAAGATTATTTTATAGATTGATAGGACGAAATAGACAAACGCTTTGGGATATCAAAGAATTTATATGCTTTTATGGACTGTTTCTTGTCTGGCTCGTTCCACTGTGGTGCTAATCTGAGCACAGAACCCTCTTTGAAGTCAAAGAGTTTCAGATTTAGATCAGCTTCACTCAGTACCAGATCCTGAAAGGAAAGAGGTCCTAGAATACAGATAGCCATCAAATTAAAACATCAATGCTTGAAAGATATTAGTTCCAAGTCTGGCCTTACTGTCCTTTGATATGAAAATGAAATGGAACAGCTAGCTTAGGCTGGGCTAAATTCAGGTATAAGATATGTTTGATGTTTCTTTTTCATAGATAGAATCTTAAAGTTCGGAATCTGCTTTTATTAGTATAACAGCTATATTCTAATTTCAGATATGGTTGAAAAATATTATTTCACATTATAATCATGGTCCTAGACAGGATGGGTGTCTCCCTGAATGTTGCTCCTATGGCTCTTTGATCAATGTGTATATTGTCTGAGACACTTTTTCCCCTTGGGAAAACCTGAATATCAGAACATTAATCTATGGAGTTGTATTTGGGTTCCCAATATCTTTTGCCTTCATTATAATTTACATTTTTCTCCTAATGAGTTATCATGGTGTTCCACATGGAAATTTGGGATGGCCATTACATCAAAACCTCATACATTTTGCCCCTCAATGATGATGGTCTGAAGCTCTGTGTAGGCTCCAGTGGTGTCACTGCCCTGGCCTGAAAGCTAGCTGGACACATGGATTGGTTAGGGAATCAGTTGGGAGCTTTTAGATATTTCATGAACTTTTATAGCTGATGTTTTATTTATAAACTCTCATTCTTTTAAGGCATCATATCATTTCCAAGTATATCACATTGAAAACTTGGTGGTTACAAGCTTCTATGTGACTTTCTCCATTTCTTTTCTTTTTTTTTAAATTTTATTTATTTATTTTATTTATGGCTGTGTTGGGTCTTCGTTTCTGTGCGAGGGCTTTCTCTAGTTGTGGCAAGCGGAGGCCACTCTTCATCGCGGTGTGCGGGCCTCTCACTATCGCGACCTCTCTTGTTGCAGAGCACAGGCTCCAGACACGCAGGCTCAGTAGTTGTGGCTCACGGGCCCAGTTGCTCTGCAGCATGTGGGATCTTCCCAGACCAGGGCTCGAACCCGTGTGCCCTGCATTGGCAGGCAGATTCTCAACCACTGCGCCACCAGGGAAGCCCGACTTTCTCCATTTCTGCTGATCCTTACATAATCTGGGAAATGAACAGAAGGAAATGTACCTCCATGAGCAAAACTGGTCAATCTGAGTTCAAAACAAATCACTCATTCGTACAATAAATATGTATTGAGTGCTTATTATGTATACGTTTCAAAGTTGTGAAGATGTTGAAACAAATAAAATTGCAAAAAATGCCTGCTAAAAGAACATTTATATTCTACGGTGAAAGAGAAACAGTCCACAACCCTCCCCCTCCCCAATAAGTAAATTTTCTTGTATGTTAGAAGATCATAAGTGGTATAGAGAAAAGTATAGCAGGCTAAGAGGTGCTTGTCACCAATTTATGTTGGGTGGCAGAGATAGGTTTCTTTGAAAGGGTGACATCCAAGGAGGTGATGCTTCTTGAGAGAGTATAGTTAGGCCCTTCCTCAGGGTCTTGTTGTTTATGTAATTTGAGGTCCTGGCATTTACCTGTACTTAAAGTGTAACCATGAGTTCAAATCCCTGATTCTCAAGGCAAATAGTACAGTTTGCTTTGAGATCTTATAGGTCTTTATTACTAGAGCCTGTGGTGAATTTTATGTGTCAGTGATGGGGGTGGTGGTGAGGAGAGCGGTGGGAAGTATTTTCTGAAGGGGAAGGGTGTGTTCTTGCTATCCCCACCTTCACACCCAGGATTTATGTTACAATATCTAGCATTGCCTATAAATAGAATTAGCTCTGATAAACTTACATACAAAATGCAATTTCCTTCTTTAAACCTAAACTTTGCCCTGTACCTGTCATCTAGTGAATATTTAACAGATATTTATGGAAAGATGACTAAAACCATAGATTGCAAATTTGAGAGATATAGTAGTTATCACTGAATTTTTTGCTGGATTCAAAGTCAGGCTGGTCGGTTCTACCTTGTATGATTAGCTAATGGTGATTCTAGCCTGTAATATTACAGCCTATTCTTATTATTTAAGTTATAATTACAGTGACTAGAGTGATCTGTAATTTTAAACCGAGGAAGGGAAACCAATGAATTTGCTTTCATACCTGGAAGCCTTGACATACTAGAAAAGAAATATGCTCCAAATTTGGATATTGATAAGAGAACCTAAAAGAAATATACTGAACACAAAAAGTATCTCTTATGGCAACAAGAATGATGTTTGGACTGAAAAGGAAAGGCTACATGTGTCTTAGAGATGCATAAAGCCCAAGATAGATGAAGAACTAGAAAGGACATCTAGTTGCTTTAAATAAGTTCATGTCTCCTGGTCTAGATAAATCATATCTCAAAAAACAGATGAAATTTCTAATTCTATTGCAAAAGTATTGTAAATGATGGGAAAGAGGAGATTTACCAGAAAAAAAGAAGCAAGCTGTTTTTTAACACAAAAAATGGAAGGTAAATTCTGAAAATTATGGCAAATTCTTAGGTTGTGAATGTTTACCAAAACAGTTATAACTGGAAGGCAGACATTTTCTTCAAGCAATAGACATTTTATTGAATGCTTTCCAGCTTCTAGCTTTTGTGATGTCTTTCATGATATCTTGAACAAGGAGAGATATTTGAGAAGTAGTGATATATTTCTGTGAATTCTGAATGCTTAATCCAAAGCATCCTCGAGATCACTATCTCATCACCTTATTTTAATTTTATGCATATTATTATCTCTCTATGGCTTTTCTTTTGCTTTCTTATTTATTTGTTTGTTTATTGTTTGGTTCAGTTCATTAAGATGTAAGCTCTAGAGAGTAAAGACTTTGTGTGTTTGTTTACTGCTGAATCACCAATACTTAGAGCAATGCATGTCACAAAGTGGATACTCAATAATATTTTGTTGAGGGAATCCATTAGTTGAACTACCGTATCCAAATAAATTTACAAGGTGGATTGATGCCCACCAGATTGGCAGAACCCAGTAGGCAAGAGCTCCCTATCCTTGTATGTGACTTGAATGAAGATAAAGATGATATGCCTAAAAAAATCGTTCATGAAATAATATAAAAGTATTATCTTTGCAGTTTACAATGACTGAAAAATCTAATCAGAGAAATTTGATAGAGATAATACCTAAAGTGCTATTTTTGGATCTAGAGGGAAAAAAGCATAACTACAGGATGGAGTTTAATTTCAACAAATGTTAAGAAAAAGATGAAAGGATTAGGAATTTTAAGTGATAGTATACTCAATGTGATCCAACAATATAAAATAACCTCAACTTCATTCTGTGTTTTCTAAACACACCACAAAAACCAAGGAGGCAATTCCAATGATTATCATCTTCACTGTATTAATTGAGTTTATTGTCAATATCATGTCAGTGATGGTGATATTCTACTTTGTGTTAAAAATACATCTAGGTAAACACACCTTTTAAAAATTTATATATAATAGTTTGTTAATCCCAAATTCCTAATTTATCCCTCTCCCCATGTTTCCACTTTGGTAACCATAAATTTTTTTTTAGAAGAAATGCAAATGTTCTTTTATTTTATTTTTAAATTTTTCTTATTTTTTGGCTATGTAGGGTCTTTATTGCTGAGCGTGGGCTTTCTCTAGTTGTGGTCAGTGGGGGCTACTCTTTGTTGCAGCGTGCAGGCTTCTCATTGCAGTGGTTTCTTTTGTTGTGTTGCATGGGCTCTAGGCGCCTGAGCTTCAGTAGCTGTGGCACGTGGGCTCAGTAGTTATGGCTCGTCGGCTCTAAAGTGCAGGCTCAGTAGCTGTGGCACACGGGTTTAGTTGCTCCGCGGAATGTGGGATCCTCCCGGACCAGGGCTCAAACCCGTGTCCCTTGCACTGGCAGGTGGATTCTTAACCACTGCACCACCAGGGAAGTCCCCATAAATTTTTTTTTTTGAAGTCTGTGAGTCTGTTTTATAAATACATTCATTTGTATAATTTTTTTACACATTGTAAATCAACTATACTCTAATATAAAATAAAAATTAAATTTAAAAAATTTAAAGGAATATTGACAGAGGAAAGGGATAGTGAAATTCTTCAGCTGAGGATTGGTAAGGAAGGGGTAGATGGAAACAGCAGTATAACTATCACGCAGAAGAGAGCTCTTAGTCCAAGCAGGGAAAAAGAGGACCAAGGTCCTATAGGAGTAAGTTAGCAGGAAACATATTTTGGCTCAATATAAAGGGGAATTTTGTACCAATTCTAACAGTTAGACCTAAATGTGCTGCCTTGGGAGGTAGGCAATTGTTCATGGTGTGGCTGAACAGAGGATCAGAGAGATTGATGCCTTGGATGAGGGGGTTGAAACAGATTGCCTTCAATATCACTTCTAATTCTAAGATTATATGGCATTACATTTATAATAACAAGATATTGCTCTGTAGAGGCTTCACCAACTATATTCTTTAGGACAGCTGCAGATAGGAGAACAAACATTATAAATGATTATGCATCCTGAAAGGAGAGGCAAGGGCATATGGCAGGTAAATCACAGTTGTTGAGCTGGAGCACCCTTGTCCAAATCCCAACTATGATTTAGTAGCTAGTGACCTTGGATAAGTTTCTTAACATCTGTCTGCTTTAGTTTCCATATATAAAATAAACATAATGTAATATCTACATAATAGGTTTGTTGTGAAAACTAAATGAGATAATACACATTAAGTTTTCAGAAGGGTACCTGGCTTGTAGTGATTGTTATCTATTATTATTGTTGCAACTATTGCTACAGTTAAATATCCATAAACCATTGTGGAGTATTAATAACATATTTTATTCTGCATTATTTGTCTGTTTAGATATTCCTTGGGAAAAAGTATCTTATAGAGAAGCATAGATATTGGATCCAGATGGGCCTGGGTTCCAAATCTGTTTGTTTTTTATGGGCTGTGGTCTTAGATGAGTCACCTGAGCTCACCACATCTCCTTTTCCTAATAACTCTTTAGTTATAGGGATTCTGCAAAATTAAATGAGGCAATGCATGTCATTCGCCTAGTCATAGATGTCAGCTCTAATTCCACATGCTGAGATGTCATTTTACTTTAGTGCTTATCCAAATACATTATTTTCTGGAGACCATGGCAGTGCTGGATCAATAGAGAGACTTATAATTAATGACTTTAGTCATTAATTATAAAATTACAGGATTCTGCTTCAGTAGGTAAGCTCAAGTCTTGAAGGGACCAGAGGCTTTCTTCTTCCAGGTCTGGCATTTTGATTTTTTTTCTACTTGAACTTCTTCCTAAGGAATATGAATGTGCCAGCCTCTTACCTTCCTCACACCAGTTGAATGAGGGTTACACCAATGCCATCTATAAAATTCAAGGTTTTATTTTACTTGATTACACTGTCTTCTTCTGTAGATCCTTTGGTCTTCTTTCCAGGGGACAAAGACAGCCTGGAGCTGTGTGCCAGTTTCCCACTGGCTCTGGGCGAATGGGGAAGCTGCCTGAGAGCTTTTGAAGTGAGAGGAAACTTGAGTTTAGTTAAGCAGCTTGGGACCCAGAACAATATCAAAACTGGGCCTTTGGTTATGTATATGATACTGGCTTCTACAACTTTCTCATGCTCAACCCTCTCCCCCAAATACTTCCCAAAACTGAACTAGATTACTCTGAGTTTTACTTAAAACTCAGAATGTTTTCTCATTTGATTCATTAACATCACTGTATTAGAAAGTACAGGAGAGGGTGGTGAGGTTTAAAAAAAATGAAATTAAGATCAAGAGCATGGCCTTCTAGTTTTTCCATTATGGAGTTAAATTGCTGATATCACTTCTATTCAAAATACACTACTTTCTAAAAATTACTGCTAAATTTTATGTGTTCTGATCATTGTTTTTATGAATGATGCAAGAGAATGTATTGAGTTCAATTAAACTTATTGGCATAATATTTGTTAATTATGGCACTATAAAAAAGAATTTCTTTCCTTTGAGAATAAAGCAAAAATGCCCCAAATATTTATAAAGTAGTATTCCTCTCAGGGCATGCTGCTAATGAGAAATTTATATATAACTTTGTAAAAATGAATGTTTTTAAGTTCTGAAATGATATAGCATATACTTGCCTATAATCCCTAGGCTGCTATTTTACTGTGATATTTCTTTGCTTGCCATTCTAATAAAATATTAACATGATAAACTAATTTTTTTCTGTCAAAAACAAGTTGTTGAAGCATAATCACTGTTTTCTTCATTTGATAACATGAGGTTTAACTTTGTAGAACTAGTCTAAATTTATGTCACGTTCTTTCCCCTTTTCAACTCCACTCTTGCTTTCTGGTTACCCCCATTCTAGCAATACAAGACCAAGTCCAGCTACAAGGCTTTTGCAGCAATCCCAACAAACACATTGCTTTTGGAACAGAAGGTCAGTGTTGGCTCAAAAGCAGAGTGACTTTTGGTGATGTTTTCTAAAATTGCTTATGTCATTTTTGTTATGTTTAAAAAAAAATTCTGTTTTCAAGTTCTGCCTTTACTAAAATAAAATGCTGCTCTTAGTTTAGGATGACGTGGTGAAAGCATCTTGGTGGATAGAATCGGAGACATCATTGATTTATTGGTAGAGTCTTGGTAGGAGCCTGGAGTTATTCAAGCTACTAAGCAGCTCTGAGAAACTTGATTCAGATTTGGGTACATCCCTGTCCTTTGGAATTTTAAATGGTTATTAATATTTAAGAGCTTCTACCTCTATTCACGTTGATCAATAGAGTAGAGGTAAAATGGGGTTACGTGTGGGCAACTGGCCACCTTTGAAATTTGATGATTAATAGTGGCTTCCACAGGGTGGAAGTATTTTAGCCAAACATCCAACTTAGCCTCTTAAATCCCATCACGGTCTGAACATCTTTAGCCATTTTCCTCAACCATTGATCTGACCTCCATGAATGGGAGGGAGAGGTTGAGATCCCTTCCAATGACCCAGCTACTTTCACATGGCTCCAGGGCATTTTTGACTTGCTATTGCGTCGCTAACTATAAAATTACAGGATTCTGCCTCAGTAGGTAAACTAAATTAAAGCCCCTTGTTTCATAAGTCCATTACAAAGGCTCAAATGAAGCCCCAGTGGAGGATCATATCAGAATTGAAGTGAATCCAATTACCAAGTCTATGACATGATACATTTCTTATGTTATTTTTATGATATTTATTTTGGCAATTTATCTTTTCATGAAGCCCATTTTTTTCTGTGCAATTATAGTGTTTCAAATAATGTTATAATTTGTCAAAATGTTAATGTTTGCAACCAGGTGGTATTTTGACCACTGGCTTATGAGCCTACTACATTCTTGTTATTTTAGCATGATCTGGAGAATAAAACTGTTATATATTCTCTTGTCTAAAAAAGTAGGAATTGTTAGTGGGAGATGCTAAGTGGTATATAGGTGAACATTGGTTGGCAGTATCTCTTATATCATGTATCTCTGATAACAAATTCCCAATTATCCGCCTGTGGCCCAGAGTCTATGCTCTATATATCTGAATGCCTTGAACTGGGGGGTGGGGGGTGAGGGGGCTATCTGTTACTTTTTCTCTAGCTTCTCTTCTGAATTTTGACCTTCTATGGTTCATTGAAAGACGAGATGGGCGTAAAACCCCAATTTCAGGAGGTTTCAAGAGGCTTCAGGAAGTGACACCTTCACCGGATGCCCCTTATCCTATTTTCTAGAGTTAAATATTATGTGGAGTCATAGTAGAAGTGTTTCCTCAACATAGACCTTCTCCCCATTTCAGATGGACATTTCCAAAATCTGGTCACAAGTGCCTGCCTTCACAGAAATGGGAGAAACTCTCCCACCCAGTAGCCAGGCAGAGAGAATAGGGTCTGTTGTGCCACAGTGTCCTTCCCTCATGCTGGCCAGCTCTCTTCTCTTCCAATTCAATGGATTTTAGAGATTATAATCCATTAGTCAGTCATTAAAAATGAGGAATGATTAGCTTAATTTCAAATTGCATCACAAACATGTTTCATAAGTGTCTATGGTGGTATCGCTTTGCATTGAACCTAATGCAAGTTCATATGGGAGAGGTTTTGTGTTTTTAATTTTGAATAAAACATACTCTTCAGTAAAATTATTATTTTTATTTTTACTACCACAACATGTAAATATCATGATATCTAGTTTAAAATATCTAAGTTTAAATATCATGATATCTAATTTAAAATATCTAATACAATTATCTAGTGTGGATAATGGTCTCTCGGCTAAGATGTTGTTTTGGGACAATAAATATTTGAATTCTTCAAAGGTCACAGGATATAACATGATGTTTGTTTTTCTTTAGAGCCTTTTATAATTCCACATTTTTTTTTTTTTTTTTTTGCTGGCTTTCCCATGTTATGTATTCCTCAATGAGAGATTTTACTTTGTAAGAATTTTTAAATAACAAAAGTATTATCCCAAGATTTTATGAGAGTTTATTTCTATTTTCAGTAATATTTCTTGAATGATATTGTGCTGTTTCTATCATGATTGTTGTTTTTTTAAAAATAAATCTGGTAATTTCGATCTTTTTGCCCATCTGTTTATACAATAGAACTCATCCTATGCCATTAAAATCAAAGGGACTTATTTCTGAATTGAGTGAGTAAATTAAAACTCTAATCATCAGAGACTCATCTATTTGGGAGAGGATTAACATTTTGGAATATTTTAAATCACAGAAGGTTTTCTGAGATCCCTTTAATATCTTACAGAACAGCACAATTAAGGGATACGGTGATGGCGCAGTGTCATTACAATATTCTGTTAGGGTCCGTGCTGTGGAACAACTTGAAGATAGAAAAAGCACATTTATTTCGTCTTAAGATGGATGGGCAATTAATTCTCTCCCCCAACCAGATTTTTTACACCACATTCTGTTTTATAGCATATAGTATAATTAATGAGGAACCAGAATCACTTTAAAAAATAATACTATTTTTAAAAGCAAAATTTTCTCCAAATTGAAATACAGGCATCCCTTCCAATCAGACATTAAGCTTTCATTGAATCCTTGGATTGGTTTCAGTTTTAATCACCCCTTGATGAAGCCCATAATTTTCGAAAGAGTACATTTTGTTGGCAGGGGACACGAGGTTTCTCATACTTCAATTCTGTAATTTATTGTCCGCGTCAAACTTAAATTTATAGCTTATTCGGTTTTCTATCATTTTTTCCCCTATGAACGTTTAGGAGAGAAGCATTTTAAACTAAAGCCTTAACTAAGGCTTTACAGGCATCATATTTTAATGTGTTGGCATTGGGGTCTTTGACTTAATCTCCTGCCAATAATCATCTTCTCTAAGATTGAGATGAGGATGCAATACAAGTGATTATAAAGCAGGAACAAAATAATGAGATGAACGTGCATTTGTGACTGTCCTTATTACAATATGTTCAACAATATACTGGGCTCTGTAGAGGAAATAATTTTGATATAGACAATATTTTTTAGTCTCAATGTGGGTACTGCTGTCCTTTTCAGAGAATGTTGAAGATCTCTCTCTCTCTTATTGACTAATATTTTCTTCTTAATCATCTGAGTCCGATAGCAATAGGTAAAAAGTTAAAATTAAACTGAAGGGCACATATTAATATTCTAAATAAATGGATTATTATTTTTATTGAGCAATTGTATTAAGGAAAGGAAAGAGGAAGGGATATTTCCTTGAAATCAAATAATGCGAATATATATTGTCTCACAGTGATTAATTTTTTTCCATGAAAGAATACACTATTTCCTTGTAAGTAATTTATCTGTTCCCTTCCTCACAATTATTTCTCAGGATAAAATCAAGGCTATGGTTAGGTACTGTTTCCCAACAAATGATATTACTATGCATTTAATTCATAAGCTTAATGTGTTTGAAAGAATTTTAGAGTAGCTCAATTTTATAAATAGCACCTATAAATTATAAGATTAATTATTTAAATGAAAGTCACAGGAGAAAAATTATTTTATTTTTCCTGGTGGAAGGAGGATAAAGAACAACCGTTTTGAAGACAGTAGTAAAAACTGTGCTACAAAAATAGAAAGGTAAAGATTTGAGATATCTTGTCAATTGTCAAATCATTTTATTCTAAGTTGCCAGTTTAATTTTTTAAAACATGAGTTGGTAAACTCCAATCTGATTAAACATATGTCTTTGGGTGAGACTATTTTAGGATCTTTGCGTGTCTCAAAAATTTAACAAAATCTGGTTACCGACTTAGCATATGGTCTAGACTAGAGAGACATCTCTTAATTTAGGTTAGTTCAAGAAGTAAATGTGTTCCCAATTTCTTTAACAATGGAAAAGTGCCCAGGACCCAAATCTATACTAATTGGTTCTTCTTGGGCAGTTGTCTACCATGCAACTATTTCTTTTAAGGAGCTTACTAAACCATATTAAAGTGTGCATATTGGTGGTTGTTTTTTTTTCCCTACTATAAAGTATTTGAGAAAATCTAGTAGTTTTTGTTAAACGGTCATTGAATGAATTAATTTAGTTTGCACCTGGGTAGGTCTCTTAAATTTCCAATTTTATTCCACACGATTTTAAAGCAATTTTTTGCTCATAGGATTGTAAAAATAAGGGGGCCTCGTATATGGCAATTAGGATGATGATAAGCGTCTTCCTTTAGGGTAGAATAAGCTTCATCAATTCTAATTCCATGGAAAAGATATAAAAGGCCTTCTGCTACAAGGAAAGTAAGTTGGTTTTAGACTTGGTACCTTTTAATGGTTGAAGAATGCAATCACAATGGCTGCCATACTGAGTACTTTAGCATGTCAGACACTGAGCTAAATGCTTTACTATCCTCACAACTCTGTGAAAATTTTGATGCTCCAAAATGTCAACTAAATTTCCCAAAGCTGCAGGGCTAGTGAGTTGCTGAAATGGACCTTAAGTGGGATCTGATTATCCCCTAGCTTTGCCCTGCTCACCATGCAACAGTGACATCAATTAGCTAAAGTGAAATATTGAGCAAGAGGTGATGTTTTGGATAATTTTTTATTACTTGCTAAAAGATATTTAAATCTTCATTAAATTAGAGCAGCAAAAGGTTTTTTTTGTTTTTGTTTTTTGTTTTTTTTGTTTTTAATGAGGAACAGTTAAAGGGAATTGGAAATAGCTTAGTTCTGACAAGATTTAAGTTAGTGAGGGTTTACAAAGCAGCCCAATTTTTTGAGTTATTAAAAGAGAGGTGGTGAATTACAGTAGAGGAGGTGCTGGCAGGGAATCAGGAACACGCTTCTGATATACTTGATTAAATGAAGAAAAAGTCTGGAGGCTTTGCCATTAAGCCTTCAGGAACAGGTTTGAAACTGGCCGTAATGACTTGCCAAAACTCTCTTCCTTCTGTGTGAGAGGAACAGACATTTAACCCTCCAGAGATCTTGGGATTAAAAACAGCAAGTAAATTTCCTCAATTCTTGAAATTTTTAAACCAATCATATGAAAATAATCTGCTGATAAATATTCCTAGACCTTTAAAGAAGCTGTAATTTTATATATTGGAGGCCCCTTTGGCTTACAGCATACATTTCCCCCTTTTCTTCAGATCTGAATGCTATTCATACCTGAATCTCCAACTAGAGAATCAAAATGAGATTTATTTAGCCGAGAATATCTCCAATACTACAAATGGTTTTGTATTAATGACTGAAAATCAAGCAAATCTCTTGTAGTCACAGGATTTATTCTACCAAATAGCTGGTCAGATTAACAAAGTATAGCAGTTTCTGGGTTCTGCCTGAATTGATTTTGGGGAGGTTAATTTTATCATTATTGAAATACAGTACTCGCCCATGAAATTTTTGAAATCCAATCCAGTTAGATAGTCCAGGCATCACAAAAAGTTTACAAGCCCTTTTAGAGTATCCTTCCTCTGGAAGCAGTTTACTTTCTAACTCTACTTAGAGTGCAACTAATTCATTCTGTTTTCAGATTTTTAGAACTTAATCCTATTTCCAAAGAGAGCAGGTTCTAATCAGTCTGCTGATTCAATATATCTGACTTAACAGTGTTTGCAATTCCATGAGAGATGCTCCTTTTGGATGGGGAGCACCTATTACAGTGTGTGGGCATATATTCTCATAAAGACTTTGATTTACAGTGCTTGCTCCTAGTTCTTGCCTCTTAATTATAATGTCATGCTGAGCTCAGGAACTATTTTCTTCTAAAAGGAGATTCACTATGTCTCTTTTCAAAAGCTGGGCCCCAAAGTTGGTTGTGCTGAGCAAAATATAACCACTTTTAATGAGACTATTTCTAACCATTAGTTAAGAATCTTTAAAAATAGGATTCAAAGCATGTTCCATTTATGCCTCACTTGGCTATCAGACAGTTTGGTAGAAAATATATGTTTTTTTAATAAAATCTTTTATTGGAGAATATTCTGAAAGAACTTCACTCAAAATGAATAAATCTAAAGAAACATCAATACACTCCTGCTGGCTAAGTTGTCAAAAAACAATCTATGGTCAGGCTTCACATTAATGGAGATTTAATATATTTTCTTTTAATACATTTTTGTACTACAGAGAAAAAACCTACTTTTTATGGCTGCTAGAAGGAGTGGATCAAGATGATATATTTGACAGAGAACTCCTTGTCAATAAAAAAATCAATTCTAGTGAATTTCAAGGCTATTCAAACTCAAAATAATCCCCCTTCCAAATTTTAATGCAGTTCGAGTATTGTCTCCATTTCAAAGTTTCAGCATTACTGACTGAATACTAGTTATCTTCCTTAATTTTCCAAGCATTCTGAGTAGATAGTTTTTTCATTCTTTGAGTAAATTTCAATACTTTAAGTAGCATAATAAAAGTTGTGTTTGCCTATAGTAATTTCCCACGAAGTAACCAAGATAATAACCTTATTTGATTTTGGCTGAAAAAATATTCGCTCATTATATTAACATGGATCACATACTCAGATCTTTGATGGTAAACAAATTTAAGAAATATGGGAAAATAAATTGTTACTTAAAATATTCAGAGTTTAAACTCCTTCTCTAGAGCATTTTACCGAGGCATATTAAGATCATATTCTTTCTATGATTCATTTATTCATTTAACTCCATTTATTTGTCAGTCTGCCCTTTCAAGTCATCCTAAAGATCTTTACTGAAGACATATCATGTGCTCTATCCTGAGACCACCAAGATAAATACCATAGTTTCCTAATTGTTATAGGGCAAATGGTCCAGTAGAGAGGAGATACAGTTGAAGAGTAATGATGATACAATATGCTTAAGGCATGTATGGAATGATGCGGTGACCCAAGGAGGGAGGGGCAGATTTTGCCTGGTGCAAACGCCAAAAAACATTATACAGGAGCTGGATTAGGATTTTTAGGAAGAATACGAATTCTAAGTGAGCTGAGGGTGGAGGAGGGATAATCTAGGCAAAGTTAATAACTCGTGCTTGGAAGGTCAGCACAAGTTCAAAGAACTCAAGTGATCCATTGTGGTTAAAGAGCAGCATGCAAGTGAGGAGTGGGTAGAAGGTGTTGTTGGAGAGCGAGGAAGAGCTAGACCAAGGTTCTCTCCTAAGGAGTTTGTTGTTAATCCTGGTCACTAATTAAATTTTTTCTTTTCCTTTTTTTTTTTTTTCCTTTTTTACTTTGCAAGTATTTTCTCCCAGTCTATGGCTTTTATTTATTTATTTATTTTGGAGTATAATTGCTTTACAATGTTGTGTTAGCTTCTGCTCTACAATGAACTGAATCAGCTATATGTATACCTATATCCCCTCCCTCTGGGTCATTAATTTCTGACTTTTTTCTTCTCTATAATGATCGTCATAGTTAGAAGCCATGTGTAGTGTAAAGCCTATAATTAAAGCCCAATACTACCTGCTTGGCACCTGGTAGAATTGGGAGGGCCTCAGCTGGTCTAATTGCAAGCTCACCTCCCCACTCTGCTCCCCCAGATAAGGTCCCCTAACCCTCCCTATCAAACCGACCAGGTGCAGTGCCTACTTAATCAAACAAGCCGACCACACCCTTCTAAGGAAGCAGGGACACCTCACTCTCTTGATCCTACAAAACCTGCCTTCCACAGCCCCTGTTGTTCACTGTTCCCCGAGCACAGGTCTTATGTGGCCCTGATGGAATGCACAGTTTCTTCCCCTGGGCCATGACCACCTCTGACTATTAAACTGCTGTTGATGGCATCTGTCCAGTGTCAGGTGTCATGTATTTGGCCATCCCCATCACCACAGAGTGGGAAGCCCTTCCCTTCCCCCACCAACAGGGTAAATAGGAGATGATTAGAACACCATGTCAAGGAAAAATTAAGCTGTCTGAACACCAGCAAGGAGTTATCTTTATGACATTTTCTGTTCCTTGCTATCCATTACTCATGATTAATCAAAAATATAGAGGATGGAGGAGGAGAGGAAAAGAGAATTTTTTTATGGTAAGAAAGAGGCAGTCTCAAGGGTTTCTATTAGGTTATCATAGCCAATGTTTTATATTTTATTTAATGCAGAGAAATAGATTTTGAAAAAATGATTTTCAGATAGTATTTTCCTTTGTGAGTTATTGAAATAAGGGGGATAGCTTAACATAATAAATGTTTATTTCCTCCCCACATCACAGTGGGGTATAGCTCAACCTGGCCATTCAACATGGCTCTCTGTCAGTGACTCAGAGATGTAGTCTATTTCCATTTTGCATCTTAGGTATATGCTAATAAAAACATTTGGTTGTATTGGGCAAAATAGAGATTAAGACACAAAGCACTATTAGGGATATAGAGGGTTACCTTATAATGACAAATCTTTAATTCATGAGGAAGGTATACTTCTTCTAATTATGAATGTAGCTAATAAAATGGTTTCAAACTACATTGAGAAAAATTGCTAAGATCACAGGGAGAAATTAACAGACTCACTACAATTCTGTGAGATTTTATGGTGACTTTCAATTAATTGATGACTTTCAATTATTAATAGAATAAGCATACAAAAGAAAGTGGTAAAACTAAGATGATTTGAAAAAAAAAGAAAAATCTTGATCTGATAGATACATACACACACACACACACACACACACACACACACACACAGAGCTCTGCAGCCAACAATTAGAGAATAGATGTTTTCTTTAGCATAAATGGAATATTTACAATTATCTAATTTTAAATGGAATATTTACAATTAGAGAATAGATGTTTTCTTTAACATAAATGGAATATTTACAAAAAACTAATCATGTCTTATACCATAAATCTCACACTACCTAAGAAATGGCTATTTTGAGAAGTTCTATGGTTATAACTAAATAAGTAGGTAACTTAAAAATTGAGGGGAAAAAACCCTTATATTTTAAAAAAATTAGAAAGAAAAACTACCTTAATGGAAATATCTAAAAATGTGTTTAGAATTGAATGACAGTGACCATACAACATATCACAACTTGTAGAATGCAACAAAAGGGATTCTTTGAGGGAAAATAAGATAAATCCAAAGAATGTAGAAGGAAATAAATAGTAAAGATATGAACAGAAACTACTGAAATGGAATGTGAGTATGCCAAAGAAGATCAAAGCCAAAAGTTAGTCCAACTAAGAGATTAGAAATGGATAATTCTACATGGAATTTGATTAAGAACAAAAGCAGGTGGACACAAATAAATATTAGAAATGATGAAGGAGATGGACCAAGATGGCAACATAGGCAGCTTCTGAACTTCTCTCCTCCTAGGGACACATTGAATACAAAGCTGCACATGGAGAAATTCCCTCTGAGAGAAATCCAGAAACCAGCTGAGTGACTCCAGCATCTCAGATTAATAAGAAAATACCCATACAAAACCTGGCAGGAATGGCTGAGATACATTCTTGCCATCAACCCCATATCTGGCACAGTGCCAAACAATTGGGAGGGAAACCCCAGCTCCCAACTTTGCCCTGAGGTTTTAGGCTGCACATCTAATGTCCCAGCATTTAAGCCTCCCACCCAAGGGACAAGCCCCCAAAATACTTAGCTCCGAAAGCCAATGGGGCTTGTGCCCACAAGAACTACAAGACTCCTTATATTGGAGATACTAGTTCCGCAGGAGAAAGTAGGCAGTTGTGGACAATGCCTCCAGGTCAGAGAATAGCTCATCAAATGTTTCAAAGATATTTCTTCTTGAGACATACAGGGCTTTCTTTGAATTCAGACTTTACTACATGTATATTTGACTAAAATCCTCACATGAGAACTATTTCATTTATTATCACTAGGCACTAGACGAACCAGCCAAGACAGAGAGCATCTCCAAGGACAACACATTAGATCCACCTCTGGAGGTAATGGCTTCAGATCACCCCTGCTTTTGAAATGCAATCCCGAAACTCATTGCTAACCCAGTACCTGGTTTCAATTCTTCCAGTTGTGTTCCCCTGAACAGCTCAGGCAGCAAACTGAAGAGCTCTGTGCTACCATTGATAAGGTCTTACAGGATTCCTTGTCTATGGTAATGCCTTAGACTAGACCGTGCAATTCAAACCTTTGCTTTGCTTCACTTCATTTCCCTCTGCTTGGCTAGGATGGATGCATCATAAGCTTGTCCTTTTTTTTTTTTTTTTTTCCTAGCATTCTTCTGATTCTCCTTCAAGTTCCCTACAGACATTTTTGGGTTCTGACACAATCAAAGTATGTATGTATTTAATATAATTTACTGAACCATAAGAGTTACTAGATTAATGATTTTTAAACTGCAGGTCAAGGCCCAGTAGTGATTTGGGAAATTAGTGGATAACAACTAGCATTGTGTTTCTTTTTGTTTGTTTATTTGTTGTTAGCAAACAGCATATTAAAAATAGAATAATAAGAATGTAAACTATCAATCAGACTGTATTATTCCAAGCAGTGAGTAGGTATTGTTGACATTTATTTCAATTCATTTACATGTACAGGTATAGGCATGTGTATATAGGTTGCAGTAAAATCTATTTCTAACTGTAGGTCAAGTTCAAAACAGTTTGAAAGCCAAAGTATTAGACTGTGTTGTTATATGTTGGCATTTAAGATATAGAACTGTATGTAGAATTTGTGACTTATTCTCATCCCAAACCATAGCTTCAGTCCTTATGTAATTCAGAGCCCTTAGACTTGTAGAAACTGAAAATGAGGTAGACTAAAGTAGTGTTAGTCTTAGAGCTTTAATACTGGTATTATTTCTGGAATTCTTTTCTTTTGGTTAACTGAATTTATTTCATTGTTCGTTGACTCAGAGGGACAGAATCCTGGATATTTTAGATCATTTGAGGATTACTAAAGCATTGTTATAATTGAATATTTAAGTACTCCCTTCTTATCATGAAACCTTTTTCATTTGTTGGGATGAAATATTACATTTCTCCAAGTTATTATTTTTTGAATACTTTGTACAGATCTACTTACCCAAATTTCAAAATGATTATGGTTTTTCTTTTATTGATAATTGTTAGGCTTTTTTGGTCAGTCTTATTTTCTCTCTTGGAATTAGTATAAATATTTTTTGCATATTCTTTTTCAAAATTGGACAGTGTATGTATAAAGTAGATTTTATTTTATTTTACTTATTTAAAAATTTTTATTAAAGTTGATTTACAAAGTTGTGTTTAAAGTAGATTTTAAATGTACAGAATTGCCTATAACTAAAAGAGTATTTCTAATTTTCAATTGAAACATTATAGACAAATATCCTTTAATAATGATGTAGAAGCCAGGTAATCACTCATTGTCAATATTATTATATTTTAGTAAAGAGAACCTGCAAATGGATACTTATAGCTTCTCTATTTGTAACCTGTTTTGTATATTCTTTAAGTCTTTTAATCTAAAGATAGAAAAGTTTGATTTGCCAGAGACTATATAAATTTTAAATGTATTTTTTTCTCATTTCATTTGTTGGACATGTAAAAATACCCTATATTATATTAAATGTAATAGGAATAGGACTTTAACATATGAGTAATAACCTGTATTATTGATTTATTTAACAAATATTTAACGCTTATAGTGTTAAAGATACATTATTCTAGGCCATTCAATTTAAGGCAATTATTTCATTTAACAAATATTTATTAGTGCTTACTATGGGCTTGGCACTGTGAGGTACTATCGTGATAAGTGTGAGCAAGGCAGAGTAATCGGAGAGGCGTACTTTTTTTAAAAATTGAAGTAGAGTTGATTTACAATGTAGTGTTAGTTTCAGGTTACAGCACAGTGATTCAGTTATACAAATATACAGATATGTATTCTTTTTCAGATTCTTTTCCCTTATAGGTTATTACAAAATATTGAGTATAGTTCCCTATGCTATACAGTAAGGCCTTGTTGTTTATCTATTCTATATATAGGAGTATGTATATGTTAATCCCAGCCTGCTAATATACCCCTCCCCACACCCCCTTTCCCCTTTGGTAACCATAAATTTGTTTTCTATGTCTGTGGGTCTGTTCTGTTTTGTAAATAAGTTCATTTGTATCTTTTTTTTTTTTAGATTCCACATATAAATGATATCATACGGTATTTGTCTTTGTCTGACTTACATAAGTTAGTATGATAATTGCTAGGTCCATCCATGTTGCTGCAAATGGCATTATTTCATTATTTTTTATGGCTGAGTAATGTTCCATTGTATATATGCACCACATCTTCTTTATCCATGCATCTGTCAACAGACATTTAAGTTGCTTCCATGTCTTGACTATTGTAAATAGTGCTCCAATGAACATTGGCGTGCATGTATCTTTTCAAATTGGAGTTTTCTCTGGATATATGCCCAGGAGTGGGATTGCAGGATCATATGGTAGTTCTATTTTTAGTTTTTTAAGGAACCTCCATACTGTTCTCCATAGTGGTTGCACCAATTTTCATTCCCACCAACAAGGTAGGGGGGTTCCTTTTTCTCCACGCTGAGAGGTGTACTTTGGATATAGCGATCCGAAAGTAGGATTCAAACTGAGACCATGAAGGAAAGAAGCCAGTCATAGAAAGATCAGGGAGAATAGCTTTCAGAAAGAGGAGTAAGCATGTGCAAATATCCTGGCAGGAAAGAGCTTAGTGTGCATGAAGGCCAGTGTGGTTGCAGTATGGTGAACAGTGTGAAATGAGGTGAGAAAGGGAAGTAGGGACGGTAAGGATACTTACATGCCATGCCATGAAGTTTGGATTCCAGGGAAAATGGGAAGATATAAAAATATGGGGGGAATAAAATGAAACCATTGAGAAAGATGGCTGATGGCTGCTGTGAGGAGGCTACCGAGGTCAGAGGAAACATGATGGTGGCCTGGTGCAGAGGAGCTGCAGAGAAGCACTGGGTGTGAAAGAGATATTGCAGCCTTGCTTGGGTTTGGATGTGTGCAGAGAAGGAGAGGAGAATCGTGGAAGAGCTCCCGCTCTTTGCCTCGACTGTAGACAAACGTGAAGGAGGCTCAGTGTGGTAGAGGGAAGAGGGTAATGTTTATTTGGATAGGATAAGTTCAAGATGTGTGTCAGGAGGCCTTAAACCTGTGTGCTGGAGCTGGTAGGAGGGATTGGGGGATGACTGGTACGTCGATGCTGTGGACACCCTGTACGGAGCTCCCAGGAACAAAATATTGCAGGTCCAATCAAGGAGAATGAAAATCTATTGTGGTCAGAGCAGTGTGGTAACATGGAAGCTACAAGAGCCCAGTGTTTAAGAGAGTGTGATCATGGTGATTGTTGCCAAGAAAAAGAGAACGAATAAGGCTAGAGAAGTGTTCATAAGATTTGACTTTGATTTTGAAACTATATTGCTATTGCTTACGTATTTATTCTCATCGTTTTGATTTTTCTAGCCTTTAGTAGCCCATACAGTACTTGTGAACCTGAGGCTGTTCTTTTTAGTCTCATATGAAAATTGTGACCTTATATATTGATACATAACATATATGTAATTTTTAATTCATGATTTCCTAGATGTATCTTTTATTACTTTTTTCTATTATTATTATTTTTTTACTATTTTCTATTACTTTATTTTCTTTTTTTTTTTTTTTCCACACACACACACTGTATTTTATTTTTACAAGAGATAGATAGACTGACACCAAGCATTGTACATGGATGACCACAACAAAAGCAACAATGATTGCAATTACCAAACATGAAACACACTTATACTATGTCATAATATTGACATTCAGTCCAGTAATCCTCCACTGTAACAGCTCCTTTACTTTGCAGTTATTACTTTATTTTCTTATCTTTTTGTACACTCATCTTATTTTCTTCAAGACAACATATTTCTAGATATCACTTTTATATTTGATCTGAAATTCTGTTTATCTGGGACCTTAAGCCATTAACAATTACTGTAATTCTTCTTATATTAGGACTAATATCGCCTATCTTATTTTATATTTGCTACTTGAACTGTTTTCTTTTTTGACTTTCCTGCTTTCCTTTGGATATTTTAATATTTACTGGTTTGAAAATTTTGAAAATTTTACTTTACATTTTTGTTACTTTTCATATTTACGTCTAAATTATTAAAGACAATAATTATGCTTATTTTCCTATCAATTTTAAAGCTTACATATATCTTTTTCTAAACTTAAGTACCACAGCATTTTTCACTTTCCTGTTGTTTTTAATCAAGATTGATCGATCTATCTATTTATCTATCTATCTATACATATGTATGTAGACATAGTTTGTTAGTATTTTTTGGACATCTAGATCTGAATTTTAATGGTTATATTTTTCTTGATTTCTTCATTATTTAGACACTTATACTTTATTTAGATCCTCATTTCTTACACATTCATAGATTTTCCTGGATTTATTTTTCTTCTTGTTGACCTCTTTGTTGTATTCAATAAGGTCTTTTTGTATTGATTCTATTGCCTGTGTTCCTGAGATTATCATTATTTTGCCCTTTTATTTATTTATTTTTAGTTAAATTTATTTGTTTATTTTTAATAGATCTTTATTGGAGTATAATTGCTTCACAGTACTGTGTTGGTCACTGTTGTACAACAAAGTGAATCAGCCATATGCATACATATATATCCCCATATCCCCTCCCTCTTGAGCCTCCCTCCCACCTTCCCTATCCCACCCCTCTAGGTCGTCGCAAAGCACAGAGCTGATTTCCCTGTGCTATGCTACTGCTTCCCACTAGCTATCTATCTTACATTTGGTAATGTATATATGTCAATGCTACTCTCACTTTGCTCCAGCTTCCCCCTCCCCCAACCTCCATGTCCTCAAGTCCATTCTCTATGTCTAAGGCTTTATTCCTGCCCTGCCACTAGGTTCATCAGTACCATTTTTTTTTAAATTTTAGATTCCATATATATGCGTTAGCATACGGTATTTGTTTTTCTCTTTCTGACTTACTTTACTCTCTGTGACAGACTGTAGGTCCATCCACCTCACTACAAATAACTCAATTTTGTTTCTTTTTATGGTGAGCAATATTCCATCGTATATATGTGCCACATGTTCTTTATCCATTCATCTGTGGATGGACATTTAGGTTGGTTCCATGTCCTGTCTATTATAAATAGTGCTGCAATGAACATTGTGGTACATCTCTTTTATTTAAAAAAATTTTTTTAATTAATTTATTTAATTTATTTATTTTTGGCTGCATTGGGTCTTCATTGCTGCATGCGGATTTTCTCTAGTGTGGTGAGTGGGGGCTACTCTTCATTTCGGTGCGTGGGCTCCTCATTGCAGTGGCTTGTCTTGTCGCGGAGCATGGGCTCTAGGCAGGTGGGCTTCAGTATTTGTGGCACGTGAGCTCAGTAGTTGCGGCTCATGGGCTCTAGAGTGCAGGCTCAGTAGTTGTGGTGCACAGGCTTAGTTGCTCTGCAGCATGTGGGATCTTCCCAGACCAGGGTTTGAACCCGTGACCCCTGCATTGGTAGGTGGATTCTTAACCACTGCTCTACCAGTGAAGCCCACATGTCTCTTTTAGAATTATGGTTTTCTCAGGGTATATGCCCAGTAGTGGGATTGTTGGGTCATATGGTAGTTCTATTTTTAGTTCTTTAAGGAACCTCCATACTGTTCTCCATCGTGGCTGTATCAATTTACATTCCCACCAACAGTGCAAGAGCGTTCCCTTTTCACCACACCCTTTCCAGCGTTTACTGTTTCTAGATTTTTTTGATAATGGCCATCTGACGGGTGTGAGGTGATTGCTCATTGTAGTTTTGATTTGCCTTTCTCTAATAATTAGTGATGTAGAGCATCTTTTCATGTGCTTCTTGGTCAGCTGTATGTCTTCTTTGGTGAAATGTCTATTTAGGCCTTCTGCCCATTTTTTAATTGGATTGTTTGTTTTTCTGATATTGAGCTCCATGAGCTGTTTGTATATTTTGGAGATTAATCCTTTGTCCATTGATTCCTTTGCAAATATTTTCTCCCATTCTGAGGGTTGTCTTTTCATCTGGTTTATGGTTTCCTTTGCTGTGCAAAAGTTTTAAGCTTAATTAGGTCCCATATGTTTATTTTTGTTTCTTTGTTTTTATTAATTAATTAATTAATTTATGGCTGTGTTGGGTCTTCGTTTCTGTGCGAGGGCTTTCTCCACTTACGGCAAGCGGGGGCCACTCTTCATCGCGGTGCTCAGGCCTCTGACTGTCGCGGTCTCTCTGGTTGTGGAGCACAGGCTCCAGACACGCAGGCTCAGTAGTTGTGGATCACGGGCTTAGTTGCTCTGCGGCATGTGAGATCTTCCCAGACCAGGGCTCGAACCTGTGTCCCCTGCATTGGCAGGCAGATTCTTAACCACTGCATCACCAGGGAAGCCCTATTTTTGTTTTTATTTACTATTTTGTTTTCTATTTTGTTTTTATTAATCTAAGAGTTGGGTCCAAAAAGATCTTGCTGTGGTTTATGTCAAAGAGTGTTTTTCCTATGTTTTCCTCTAGGAGTTTTATAGTGTCCAGTCTTACATTTAGATCTTTAATCTATTTGGAGTTTATTTTTGTGTATGTTGTTAGGTAGTGTTCTAATTTCATTCTTTTACATGTAGCTGTCCAGTTTTCCTAGCACCACTTACTGAAGAGGCTGTCTTTTCTCTATTGTATGTTCTTGCCCCTTTGTCGTAAATTAAGTGACCGTGTGTGCGTAAGTTTATCTCTGGGCTTTGTATCCTTTACCATTGATTTATATTTCTGTTTTTGTGCCAGTACCATACTGTCTTGATTACTGTAGCTTTGTAATATAGTTTGAAGTCGGGGAGCCTGATTCCTTCAGCTCCATTTTTCTTTCTCGAGATTGCTTTGGCTATTTGGGGTTTTTTGTGTTTCCATATGAATTGCAACATTTTGTGTTCTAATTCTGTGAAGAATGCCATTGGTAGTTTAATAGGGATTGCACTGAATCTGTAGATTGCTTTGGGTAGTATAGTCATTTTCACAATATTGATTATTCTGATCCAAGAACATGGCATATTTCTCCAACTGTTTATGTAATCTTTGATTTCCTTCATCAGTGTTTTATAGTTTTCTGAGTACAAGTCTTTCACCTCCTTAGGCAGGTTTATTCCTAGGTATTTTATGGTAGATGGGATTGTTTCCTTAATTTCTCTTTCTGATTTTTCGTTGTTACTGCATAAGAAGGCCAGAGATTTCTGTGCATTAATTTTGTATCCTGCACCTTACCAAATTCATTGATTAGTTCTAGTAGTTTTCCGGTGGCATCTTTAGGATTTTCTATGTATAGTATCATGTCTTCTGCAAACAGTGACAGTTTTACTTCTTCTTTTCCAATTTGTATTCCTTTTATTTGTTTTCTTCTCTGATTGTTGTGGTTAGGACTTCCAAAACTATGTTGAATAGGAGTGGTGAAAGTGGACATCCTTGTCTTGTTCCTGACCTTAGAGGAAATGCTTTCAATTTTTCACCATTGAGTATGTGGTTTACTGTGGGTTTGTCATATATGGCCTTTATTATGTTAAGGTACGTTCCCTCTATGCTCACTTTCTGGAGAGATTTTGTCGTAAATCAGTGTTGTATTTTGTCAGAAGCTTTTTCTGCATCTATTGAGGTGATCATATGATTTTTATGCCTTAATTTGTTAATATGGTGTATCACATTGATTGATTTGCATGTATTGAAGAATCCTTGCATCCCTGGGATAAATCCCACTTGATCATAGTGTATGATCCTTTTAATATGTTGTTGGATTCTGTTTGCTAGCATTTTGTTGAGGATTTTTGCATCTATGTTCATCAGTGATATTGGTCTATAATTTTTTTTGTGATATCTTTTCTGGTTTTGGTATCAGTTAAATATATCTGGTCTATTGTGTTATTTAAAGCTTTTGTTTCCTTATTTATATTCTGTTTGGATGATCTGTCCATTGGTGTAAGTGGGGTGTTAAAGTCCCCTTCTACTATTGTGTTACTGTCGATTTCCCCATTCATGGTTGTTAACATTTGCCTTATGTATTGAAGTGCTCCTATGTTGGGTGCATAAACATTTATAATTGTTATATCTTCTTCCTGAATTGATACCTTGAACATTATGTAGTGTCCTTCCTTATCTCTTGTAACAGTCTTTATTTTTAAGTCTATTTTATCTGATACGAGTATTGCTACTCTAGCTTTCTTTTGATTTCCATTTGCATGGAGTATCTTTTTTACATCCCCTCACTTTTAGTCTGTATGTGTCCCTAGGTCTGAAGTGGGTGTCTTGTAGACAACATATATACGGGTCTTGTTTTTGTATCCATTCAGCCAGTATGTGTCTTTTGGTTAGGGCATATATACCATTTACATTCAAGGTTATTGTCGATATGTATGTTCCTATTACCATTTTCTTAATCGTTTTGGGTTTGTTTTTGTGGGTCTTTTTCTTCTCTTGTGTTTCCTGCCTAGAGAAGTTCCTTTACCATTTGCCGTAAAGCTGGTTTGGTGGTGCTGAATTCTCTTAGGTTTTGCCTGTCTGAAAAGTTTTTGATTTCTCTGTCGAATCTGAATGAGATCCTTGCTGGGAAGAGTAATCATGGTTGTAGATTTTTCTCTTTCATCACTTTAAGTATATCTTGCCACTCCCTTTTGGCCTGCAGAGTTTCTGCTAAAAAATCAGCTGAAAACCTTATGGGGATTCCTTTGAATGTTATTTTTTGTTTTTCCCTTGCTGCTTTTAATATTTTTACTTTGAATTTAATTTTTGTTTTTTTTTTTTAAACATCTTTATTGAAGTATAATTGCCTTACAATACTGTGTTAGCTTCTGCTTTATAACAAAGTGAATCAGTTATACATATACAATATGTTCCCATTTCTCTTCCCTCTTGCATCTCCCTCCCTCCCACCCTCCCCATCCCACCCCTCTAGGTGGTCACAAAGCACCGAGCTGATCTCCCTGTGCTATGCGGCTGCTTCCCACTAGTTATCTATTTTACATTTGGTAGTGTATATATGTCCATGACACTCTCTTACCCTGTCACATCTCACCCCACCCCCTCCCTATATCCTCAAGTCCATTCTCTAGTAGGTCTGTGTCTTTATTCCCATCTTGTCACTAGGTTCTTCATGGCCTTTTTTTTTTTCCCTTAGATTCCGTATATATGTGTTAGCATACTGTATTTGTTTTTCTCTTTCTGACTTACTTCACTCTGTATGACAGACTCTAACTCCATCCACCTCATTACAAATGCCTCCATTTCATTTCTTTTTATGGCTGAGTAATATTCCATTGTATATATGTGCCACATCTTCTTTATCCATTCATCTGTCGATGGACATTTAGGTTGCTTCCATGTCCTGGCTATTGTAAATAGAGCTGCAATGAACATTTTGGTACATGAGTCTTTTTGACCTATGGTTTTCTCAGGGTATATGCCCAGTAGTGGGATTGCTGGGTCGTATGGTAGTTCTATTTGTAGTTTTTTAAGGAACCTCCATACTGTTCTCCATAGTGGCTGTATCAATTTACATTCCCACCAACAGTGCAAGAGTGTTCCCTTTCCTCCACACCCTCTCCAGCATTTATTGTTTCTAGATTTTTTGATGATGGCCATTCTGACCGGTGTGAGATGATATCTCATTGTAGTTTTGATTTGCATTTCTCTAATGATTAATGATGTTGAGCATTCTTTCATGTGTCTGTAGGCCATCTGTATATCTTCTTTGGAGAAATGTCTATTTAGATCTTCTGCCCATTTTTGGATTGGGTTGTTCGTTTTTTTGTTATTGAGCTGCATGAGCTGCTTGTAAATCTTGGAGATTAATCCTTTGTCAGTTGCTTCATTTGCAAATATTTTCTCCCATTCTGAGGGTTGTCTTTTGGTCTTGTTTATGGTTTCCTTTGCTGTGCAAAAGCTTTTAAGTTTCATTAGGTCCCATTTGTTTATTTGTGTTCTTATTTCCATTTCTCTGGGAGCTGGGTCAAAAAGAATCTTGCTGTGATGTATGTCATCGAGTGTTCTGCCTATGTTTTCCTCTAAGAGTTTGATAGTGTCTGCCCTTACACTTAGGTCTTTAATCCATTTTGAGTTTATTTTTGTGCATGGTGTCAGGGAGTGTTCTAATTTCATACTTTTACATGTTCCTGTCCAATTTTCCCAGCACCACTTATTTAAGAGGCTGTCTTTTCTCCACTGTATATGCTTGGCTCCTTTATCAAAGATAAGTTGACCATATGTGTGTGGGTTTATCTCTGGGCTTTCTATCCTGTTCCATTGATCTATATTTCTGTTTTTGTGCCAGTACCAAACTGTCTTGATTACTGAAGCTTTGTAATATAGTCTGAAGTCAGGGAGCCTGATTCCCCCAGCTCCATTTTTCGTTCTCAAGATGGCTTTGGCTATTCGGGGTCTTTTGTGTTTCCATACAAATTGTGAAATTTTTTGTTCTAGTTCTGTGGAAAATGCCAGTGGTAGTTTGATAGGGATTGCATTGAATCTGTAGATTGCTTTGGGAAGTAGAGTCATTTTCACAATGTTGATTCTTCCAATACAGGAACATGGTATATCTCTCCATCTATTTGTATCGTTTTTAATTTCTTTCATCAGTGTCTTATAATTTTCTGCATACAGGTCTTTTGTCTCCTTAGGTAGGTTTATTCCTAGATATTTTATTCTTTTTGTTGCAATGGTAAATGGGAGTGTTTTCTTAATTTCACTTTCAGATTTTTCGTCATTAGTGTATAGAAATGCAAGAGATTTCTGTGCATTAATTTTGTATCCTGCTACTTTACCAAATTCATTGATTAGCTCTAGGAGTTTTCTGGTAGCATCTTTAAGATTCTCTATGTATAGTATCATGTCATCTGCAAATAGTGACAGCTTTACTTCTTCTTTTCCGATTTGGATTCCTTTTATTTCTTTGTCTTCTCTGATTGCTGTGGCTAACACTTCCAAAACTATGTTGAATAATAGTGGTGAGAGTGGGCAACCTTGTCTTGTTCCTGATCTTAGTGGAAATGGTTTCAGTTTTTCACCATTGAGGACAATGTTGGCTGTGGGTTTGTCATATATGGCCTTTATTATGTTGAGGAAAGTTCCCTCTATGCCTACTTTCTGCAGGGCTTTTATCATAAATGGGTGTTGAATTTTGTCGAAAGCTTTCTCTGCATCTATTGAGATGATCATATGGTTTTTCTCCTTCAATTTGTTAATATAGTGTATCACATTGATTGATTTGCGTATATTGAAGAATCCTTGCATTCCTGGGATAAACCCCACTTGATCATGGTGTATGATCCTTTTAATGTGCTGTTGGATTCTGTTTACTAGTATTTTGTTGAGGATTTTTGCATCTATGTTCATCAGTGATATTGGCCTGTAGTTTTCTTTCTTTGTGACATCTTTGTCTGGTTTTGGTATCAGGGTGATGGTGGCCTCGTAGAATGAGTTTGGGAGTGTTCCTCCCTCTGCAATATTTTGGAAGAGTTTGAGAAGGATAGGTGTTAGCTCTTCTCTAAATGTTTGATAGAATTCACCTGTGAAGCCATCTGGTCCTGGGCTTTTGTTTGTTGGAAGGTTTTTAATCACAGTTTCAATTTCAGTGCTTGTGATTGGTCTGTTCATATTTTCTATTTCTTCCTGGTTCAGTCTCGGCAGTTTGTGCATTTCTAAGAATCTGTCCATTTCTTCCAGGTTGTCCATTTTATTGGCATAGAGTTGCTTGTAGTAATCTCTCATGATCTTTTGTATTTCTGCAGTGTCAGTGGTTACTTCTCCTTTTTCATTTCTAATTCTATTGATCTGAGTCTTGTCCCTTTTTCTCTTGATGAGTCTGGCTAATGGTTTATCAATTTTGTTTATCTTCTCAAAGAACCAGCTTTTAGTTTCATTGATTTTTGCTATTGTTTCCTTCATTTCTTTTTCATTTATTTCTGACCTGATCTTTATAATTTCTTTCCTTCTGCTGGCTTTGGGGTTTTTTTGTTCTTCTTTCTCTAATTGCTTTAGGTGCAAGGTTAGGTTGTTTATTCGAGATGTTTCCTGTTTCTTGAGGTAGGCTTGTATTGCTATAAACTTCCCTCTTAGCACTGCTTTTGCTGCGTCCCATAGGTTTTGGGTTGTCGTGTCTCCGTTGTCATTTGTTTCTAGGTATTTTTTGATTTCCCCTTTGATTTCTTCAGTAATCACTTCGTTATTAAGTAATGTATTGTGTAGCCTCCATGTGTTTGTATTTTTACAGATCTTTTCCTGTAATTGATATCTAGTCTCATAGCGTTGTGGTCGGAAAAGATACTTGATATGATTTCAATTTTCTTAAATTTACCAAGGCTTGATTTGTGACCCAAGATATGATCTATCCTGGAGAATGTTCCATGAGCACTTGAGAAAAATGTGTATTCTGTTGTTTTTGGGTGGAATGTCCTATAAATATCAATTAAGTCCATATTGTTTAATGTATCATTTAAAGCTTGTGTTTCCTTATTTATTTTCATTTTGGATGATCTGTCGTTTGGTGAAAGTGGGGTGTTAAAGTCCCCTACTATGATTGTGTTGCTGTCAATTTCCCCTTTTATGGCTGTTAGTATTTGCCTTATGTATTGAGGTGCTCCTATGTTGGGTGCATAAATATTTACAATTTTTATACCTTCCTCTTGGATCGATCCCTTGGTCATTATATAGTGTCCTTCTTTGTCTCTTGTAATAGTCTTTATTTTAAAGTCTATTTTGCCTGATATGAGAATTGCTACTCCAGCTTTCTTTTGATTTCCATTTGCATGGAATATCTTTTTCCATCCCCTCACTTTCAGTCTGTATGTGTCTCTAGGTCTGAAGTGGGTCTCTTGTAGACAGCATATATATGGGTCTTGTTTTTGTATCCATGCAGCCAGCCTGTGTCTTTTGGTGGGAGCATTTAATCCATTTACATTCAAGGTAATTATCGATATGTATGTTCCTATTCCTAATTTTTGTTTTTTTGATTAATGTGTGTCTTGGTGTGTTTCTCATCAGGTTTATCTTGTACGGAACTCTCTGTGTTTCCTGGGCTTGGGTGACTTTCCTTTTCCATGGGAAAGGATTATAGTGGGAAGTTTTCCACTATAATCTTTTCAAATATTTTCTCAGACCCCTTCTTTTTCTCTTCTTCTTCGGGGACCCCTATAATTTGAATGTTGGTGTGTTTAGTGTTGTCTCAGAGGTCTCTGAGCTTGTCTTCAATTCTTTACATTCTTTTTTCCTTATTCTGCTCCTCGGCAATTATTTCCACCATTTTGTCTTCCAGCTCACTTACTCGTTCTTCTGCCTCAGTTATTCTGTTATTGATTCCTTCTAGTGTATTTTTCATTTCAGTTATTGTGTTGTTCATCTCTGTTTGTTCTTTAGTTCTTCTAGACCTTTGTTAAACATATCTTGTATCTTCTCAATCCATGCTTCCATTCTATTTCCGAGATTCTGGGTCATCTTTACTATCATTACTCTGAATTCTTTTTCAGGTAGATTGCCAATATCCTCTTCATTTATTTGGTCTTGTAGGTTTTTACCTTGCTCCTTCATCTGTGACATATTTTTGGCCTTCTAATTTTTTTTTTTTTTGATGAGTGGGATTGTGTTCCTGTCTTACTGGTTGTTTGGTCTGAGGCTTCCAACACTGGAGTTTGTAGGCTGTTGGGTATAGCTGGGTCTTAGTGCCAAGATGAGGACCTTTGGGAGACCTCACTCTGATGAATATTCCTTGGGGTCTGAGGTTCTCTGTTAGTCCAGTGGTTTGGACTCAGTGTTCCCATCACAGGACCTTCGGCCTGACCCCCGGCTTGTGAACCAATATCCTGCAAGCTGTGCAGGGCAGCAGAAAAAATAAAAAAAGAACAATAACAAATAAAAAATAAAATTAGACTAAGAAACTAACAGATATGTTAGAAAGAATATAAAATAAAAATATAGATGAAACAACAACCAGAAGGGAAAACAGAACCACAATAGTAAGAAAGAGGAGGAGAAAAAACCCAAAAAGGTGGAAAAGGCCTTGGCTGTGGAGGGCAGGTCATAAGCAAGGGTGGGGTTTGGGCAGTGGGTGGGACCTATGCTTAAGACCCACAGGGCTGGAAAAGGCCCTGGGAGGTATGGGGGTGTGGGGCTTAGACTTAATGGAACAGAAGGGGCCCAGGTGTGCCTCCCACTTCTGGTCAGAGAGCAGGGGACCCCACCTGGTAGCCGAGCAGGCTTCCCAGGTTCAAGTAGGCAAAGCAAATGCCCTCTGTGCCTCTCCTGCTCCTTTGGTCCTGGAGGGCCCCTCCCTCCTGCTTCTCTTGTTCTCCCCCCGGCCTCCATCCTATTCCCCCAGGACCAACGCAGCCCAGAGGGTGACTCTGAATGCATAGGACATGGCCCAAGAGCTGGGCAGACTTCTCCAGCTGATTGGGCAGGAGAAACTCTGGGTACATTCCCCCCAATCTGAGCACCTGAGGGTCCCTCCACTTGGGAACCCCTCCCCCCTCTCAGCCACCCCTCAGGGGCACCCGTCCTGTCTGGCCTCCACTTCTCCTCTCCCCTCAGTCCCCCCACATCCTACTGGTTCGCTTGGGGGTTCCTCTCATTTCCTTGGGCATTGAGGTCCCCCACCAGTGTCCAGCATGTGCCCTAGTTGTGGGGAGACATGAACTCCACATCTTCTCACACCGCCATCTTGACCCTGCCCCCCGCTTCTTTTAAAGTGTAGTTTTGCTGGATGTAAAATTATAGGTCCCCTCTTTTCAACAGCTTTTGGCCTAGGTTCTTTTTTTATCAACAACATAACTTGTGAAGTATTTTGTCAGCATGATATTTACTCCTCTGCTACACAGTGATCATTTACAGAGCAGCACTGTGATCTTTTAGAATTTTATCTTTATCTATGATGTTACTGATTTTTCCTATTATGTGTCTAAATGTGCTTTGTTTTTCTCTTATGTATCTCTTTGATCTTTCATCTAAAGTTTTCACTCTTTTTTTCCCCTTACATTTAAGATCATTTTAGTCATTATTTTATTTTATTTTTGTTGTTGTTGTTGTTGTTGTTGTTTTTAAAGTATTTGTTTATTTATGCCTGTGTTGGGTCTTCGTTTCTGTGCGAGGGCCCTCTCTAGTTGTAGCAAGCGGGGGCCACTCCTCATCGGGGTGCACAGGCCTCTCACTATCGTGGCCTCTCCTGTCGCGGAGCACAGGCTCCAGACGCGCAGGCCCAGCAGCTGTGGCTCACAGGCCCAGCCGCTCCGCGGCACGTGGGACCCTCCCAGACCAGGGCTTGAACCCATGTCCCCTGCATCGGCAAGCAGATTCCCAACCACTGCACCACCAGGGAAGCCCTAGTCATTACTTTTTTTCAAACATTTCTTTCCTCCTAGGACTCTTACTAGACTGATTTTGTCACCTTTGCTTCTGTACTCTATGTCTCTTAATCTTTAAATATTTTATTAATTTATTGCTTCCTAGTGCCTCTAAGAGAATTCATCAATCTGATATTCCAGTTCAAGTATCTGTTCAGTATCTATTATATTCTTCAGTCCCTATGTTCAGTTCTCTATTATAGCTTATATAGTTCTGTTTTAAAAGTCAGGTTTATTGAGGTATAATTTACCTACTATAAAATTTTCCCCTTTAGTATATAATTCTATGAGTTTTGACAAAGAATAGAGTTGTGTAACCTCCACCATATCCAAGATATAAAACTTCCATCAAAAGAAAAAGTTTCCTTGTGCTCCTTTGTAGTCTATTCCTCCCTGCAACCCAAGTGCACTTGCATGTATCCATAGCTAATTTCTTATTTTTTATTGAAATATAGTTGATGTACAATATTATTTCAAAATTTTCAATGAAATCAGTTAGCTTGGTTGAGAGAGTTTCCTCAGCCATGTTTTGTATCTCCAGTACAAATTTAGAGAAAATATATGATACGGTCCATCATATATAGGTTTTTGTTGTTGTTAGTTTCTGTGAGTTTGTCACAAGGAGAGAAGGAAGCAAGATAAATTAAGGTACTATTAAAATGGCTGAGAATATGAAACATGTAATGAGAGAGACAGTAAAGCCATAATGGAGCTGGGAAGCCTCATTGATTTTGAAGTCTCAGTGAGGCTGAAGAAATGTTTTGGGATATTTGAGAAATGAAGATGGTAGATGGGAGGTAGAGTTCTAAGAGGAGGATGTGAAAATGAAATTTCAAAAGTTTTCCATTTTATTTGTGAAGGTAACATCTAGGAATGGTCCTGGGAGCAGAAGATTGAAATGGAGTGGATAAGAGTATCTTTGGAGTTGAGCAGCTCAAAGAATTGAGGGGATAGAGGCTTATGTGTGAATTTTGAAATTGCCAAAATTACATAAGGAACTATTATGATCCATGAATGAACATCATCAATAAATAAGATAAAATTTCCTAGAAAGCTGATCAATAACAGCAATGAAAAAAATAATAAAGTGATAGTGTTTAATGAAATAATTTTCAAAGGGACAGGGGGGTTTGTAAAGAAAAGAGGGAGTAACGGCTAGAAAGTCTTAATAGGAAAAAAAAAGGTGAACATATTTATCCCAGAAGTTGAATCTTTTAACATTTTCTTGATTACTTCAGTAGTGTAATTGTTTTTATTTTCATATAGACACCTACAACTCTTCCAAGAGCAGCTGGTCGAGAAACCAAATATGTAAGTCCCTTTATAATTATACATACTGCTTTTTAAATGGGTGCATGTGCATGCTTTGGAGAGAACTCAATTACATAGTCATTTAAATTGAATTAGTTGAATTTTTCATAAATGGAAGGGGTAGGATGGTATGATAGGCCCAGAGGTGGAAAATCAGGCTATGTCAGGTAAGTTTATTGAATAAATTCCTTCTTAAGTGAGGTCTCATTTGATTAGTTTGGCTGAATCAAACAGAATTCTAACACCTGCTTTCTGTCTTTCTAATTATCAAGGCTTAGATGACATTTTCATTTCTGTAATGGTTTATCGTGCTTATTATGAAAGAGTCAACTCATATAGTTGAAACATTAAGATTTGTCTGTTTCTAATAGGATTGCCAATTTATTTGATTTGGACTAGTTTGTTGCTTTCTTTCATTTAAATTTTTTTCAAATAAATCAATTTCCACCTATGAGCAAAAATATAGTAATAATTGGTACGTAGGTATAGACTCACACACTTGATTGAATTAATTGTGGGTATCTGGCTCTGAATGTCCTAGATGCACACACACACACATAGCCTCATCCCATTCCTATTCTTTATTTACCTAATAATCCATCACGGGGCCAACTTCTGCTTCTGACCCAACATATTCTAGTGTAAGCAAGATTGTCTCCTAAGCAAGTGTTTAGTTTTTAGTTTAAAAGAAACCAGTAAACTATTCCCTTTAGGTTATACTTCATATTTTCTACTATGTAGTTTTCAACATCATCACCATTCAGAGTCAATAATTAGTAAATATAAATTTTGTGACATATCTTCTTTGCAATTTATACATTTCTGCCTTCTTTAGAACCTCCCTAGACCAGATAATAAATTGGGTGAAGTAACTGAGCTTCATCACATTCAGAAAATAATGTTTAGAAAGTATGGATAGGAACACTGCTTAGAACATTTTCTAGAAGTTTTCTGTTATTTTCTGTTATTACTGGAAGTCATTTGGAGTAATACTTAAAAGAGTGGAGGCATTTAGTGGGCTATACCCAAGTTTTAATCACAGTGTTGCTGTTTGCTAATGAATCCTGGAAAGTCACTTAACCTCTCTGTGCCTTAATTTTTTCATCTATAAAATTGGGATACTAATATTTAGTTGATGTAAGATTTATAACTGTTAACATATGAAAAGCCCTTACTGTAGTCTGACACATAGAAATGATTCAATAAATAATGGTTCTCCCCCTTTTTCCCTCTCTTTTTCCTTTGTTTTTCCCTTTATCCATGTCTCCCCCCTTCTCTGCCCCCTCCTTATCTTGGAAAGACTAGACACACCATGATTTAGCTGAGTTCCTTGATTCTTCAGTTGGATATAAGAAAAGAAAGTCCCTAAAGATGCTTCTATTTTTTTGTGATTGAGACATTCTACAAGAGCCAGACCCAAGAAAAAGTAGCTAGAATATTCTTTACTCTCACCTTCCTTTCTCATCTACTCCTAATTTGCACCCAAGTGCATCTGATTTAGACTCATTTACAATGAGGTACAGAGGGCTGATGCCTCCTCCCACACCTCCTGGAGGTGGATAATTTGATAGCAGTGGAAACAATTCTGGAGGGGCTGCTTCAATCTCCATATGTCAAATTGTTCTTCTGTCAGTTATCCGACTTGATTAAAGGAGGTTAACCTTTGCCCCAAACTTTGTGAGAGCATTTGAGTCATTCAAAGTTAACACTGAATCATCAAATAGATTTAATATAGCCTCGAACAAATATAAACTCTAATTCTGATAAGATTCTTGACTTTGATTAAATTTGGTTTCTTGGAAAAGCTTTGTTTTTTAATTTCTCTTACAAAATGACATTTTAATTGTTGTTTGTGACACCTCAAATATGTGCATGTCTTTTGAAAGACTAGATGGGATGATTTTATGGTGGAATGGGAAAACCAATTTTTGGTGCCATCAGAGAGAAGTCACACTTGTAACTATTTGGTTTCAGTTATTACATTTACTAAGTGATGTCTGATACAGTTTTTTTGAGGAGAAAAATGAAATTTTAGAACAGAAGTGTTCCTTAGCTATAAGCCTTAATCATATGTCAACAATTGACCTTGAATACACTATGTCCTGATTTTTAAAAAAGAATGATACTGTAATATTTCCTTTCTTAAAAACTTTTTTTTTTTAATTATTTTTTATTTAAAAAAATTTTTATTTTATACTGGAGTGTAGCTGATTTACGATGTTGTGTTAGTTTCTGGTATACAGCAAAGTGATTTAGTTACACATATATTTATTATTTTCCAGGTTCCTCTCCCATGTAGGTTATTACAGAGTACTGAGTAGAGTTCCCTGTGCTATGCAGTAGGTCCTTGTTGATTATCTATTTTATATATAGTAGTGCATAAATATACGATAATCCCAACCTCCTAATTTATCTCTCCCCCCTGACACTGTAATATATTTTTCTAGAAATTCTAATATTCATATTAGCAGAGCTACAAATGCCTCATATTAAGTGCAACTTGAATAGTTTTCCCTTAATTCATTAATTAATCTCTACATTTTTCTCCCTTCCTCTCTCATGGAAACTCAACAGCAAATCTGAGAATCCTACAGACTGTAACATTTCAATTCTACCATCTCTCTTCAAAACTTTGAAGAAAGTAGGCATCTTCACCGTATACACCTGCTGGGACTTGGTGTATCATTGTCTTTGTAGAGCTTCTTAGATTCGATTCTAAAGCAGGGATCATGCAGTTTACCAACGTCTGCACCAGAGAGAAAAAAAAGGGAAGATTTAAATTAGAACCAAGAAAAAAAAATTTTTTTACACTTGAGGATGGCCTCAGCTGCTTAGCACAGTCTACTCAAAATCCCTATTTCTGGGGGCTCTTTAAAAGTATAGTATATAGTCTGTGAATTGTGATGAGTAGAAAGTGTAGCCAGTTCCTAGCTCTATTATTCAATTTTCCACTTTTTTTCACTATTTTGACAAATATTTGAGTGTCTGCCATGCCCCAGTACTCACATGGAGTACTCACATGGAGTGTGAGGGATGAATAGAACAGCAAGGTCCCCATTTCTGAAGCATAGCATGTGGGAGACAGTAAACAAAATAGGAAAGAGCAATCTTGCAGAAATTGGAGGAGAGTTAGCCAGAGTACTGGCTGATGTTAAAACAAATGTACAGTTGCTAGTTTTCAATGTGTCAGTATGTCCATTGGATTTCCAATTTTCCTGGGATGTTGAGAGTGGTTTAATTAAATAATGAGAAATGATATGACTAATTACTCTTTAGGGGACTTTGATGAAAAGCTGACTTTCCTTCATCAAAAAAAGAAAGAAAATCCATGTAAAACAATTCATTTCCTTTTCTTAATCTTGATTGCACATATTGTTACATTTCACAGTCTGTTTTTTAGGATGAGCCAGATACAGTAAATGACCTTCAACTTAAACTAATTAAAGTCCAGGTTTTTCTTCAATTCATCGTGTACTTGAATTGCAGTTTAAAGTAATTTAATTGAGGTTCTCTTAAGTGTCATAGAATTTAAACAAGGCGAACAAACACGTTGAGTGGTCCTGATCTCCACAGGTAACCTGTGGGATTGATTAATTTATCATTCGTATTTCACTTGATTGTTTTTAACAGATGCCAAATTCAACAATCATAATAACTAGTGTTTTGAGTTCTTACCTTGCAAATCAGCTTTAACTATCTCATTTAACCTTATACCAGTCCTATGAAGTGGGTATGATTATTTCAAATCTCCACTTTATGAAGGAGGAAACAAAGTCACAGAGAAGGCAAAGTCCAACCCAGGTCTTCCTCATGTCAAAGCCCCTGTTGTTATTTTTTGTGTGTACCAACAAGGGCTGGAAATAACTTGTCTTCCTTAAATATTTTATCCATTAGTATTCATATTCTGTGTCTAAATTAATTCTTCATCCCCAGTAAACTCCAGCCTAAACTTTGAAAGAATAATTTCATATTTGGTGACAACTTCTAAGATGATAATATTTAGTATATTTCTAATGTTTTAAATTATTTGCTTACATGTAAATTAACTCAATTTATCAGTTGATCTACAAGTGATTGTTTCTCATGGCACTCATTTTTAAAGAGTTTCTTTCCCTCTATGTAATGGAATGAATTTTCTAATTAAATTTCTCTTTCATTCTGTTTTCACTCTATCATCTTTGGAGGGGAATGTTATTTTTTTTTCTTTGCATTACACTTGCCTTTGTAAATGTTTATTATTTTTCATTAACTACTACCAGTATAAATTCATTTCACTCATGTAATTCAAAAACCACAGTATGCTTTCTTAATAAAGAGCAACCTCAGAAAATAGGGCAAGTATTTGGACCTATTACTAATTTATCAAAAAAACTGTAATTTGGAGTCACATTCTATTGATAACAACTTATTTAATAAACTCTCTACATTTAAGAAGTTACTTTTAAGTGCCAGAGAAATAACAAAGACAGCTTTATTGAATATGATATAGCATAGAGGTAAAATCTCATTTTAATGAGCTTGAGGGACAGAAAAATATCATTACAGTGGAAGCATATTGCTTTCAAAATATCACAGAATATTAAAAATGTGTCAAACTTTATTAAGACTATTTCCCTCTATATATACAGATGTTCAAATAAAGGTCATCTTCTCCAATTAAGCCACCTCACACAGTCCCCTTGTTGCTATGCTTGGAAACGTTGCTAGGCTGGAGTGTTTCAGAGGCGATGTGCCCTAATGCAGCCATAGATCTTAAGAGTAAGAGGTGACAAATCCAATCTACTTAAATCCAGACATGGATCCAAATCTGCTTCTATAGGTTGTGACCAGAGATTTGATGAGTTGTGAAGAATTTAAGCAAGAAATTCCACTCTACTGATCATTTTTCTTTCTGTCTTTCTTCCCTTTTTTTTTTTTTTTTCTTCCCACTGTTCAGAAATGTTTCCAAGGTATGCATGTGTGAGAGGGGATGAGGAGGGAAAGGAAGGTAATTATATAGGCTGAGCTAAATGAGGAAGAAGAGAAATGATTTAATGAGACAGCCTTTATGCTTTGGTCCTTCTCATCATCATTTTAGATGTCACCAAAAATGAAGGCGCCATATTTCAGCCACACTTCCCTTGATCTGATTTTTTATTCCTCATTTGCACATGCAAACCATGACTGTCGCTGGTCACTATGCCCTTTTATTCTGCCTACCAATTATGTTCATAACAACGTGGAATCATCATTCCCTAAATTACTGAGTCAAACTTTTTAAATACTTTCAACTCCACTTTTTACATTTAGACCTTTTGGGGACATATCACTAACTCATAATATAGCTCTTAGTGAGATATTCATATAGGGTAAGGTCTACAAGTAGAATAAACAGTATGAAGCAAGAAAAATATGACACCTCATACATATATCTCTCTGTCTTTGGTGACTACCATGCTCACCATTGGATTCAACTTTTTAAAATTTTATTGAAGTGTAGTTGATTTACAATGTTGTGTTCATTTCTGCTGTACAGAAAAGTGAGTCAGTTATACATATATAGATTCTTTTTCATATTATTTTCCATGTTGGTTTATCACAGGATATTGAATAATTCCCTGTGCTATGCAGTAGGACCTTGTTGTTTATCCATTCTATATAGAGTAGTTTGCATCTGCTAATCCCCAACTCCCAGTCCTTTCCTTTCCCAACTCTCCTCCCCCTTGGCAACTGCAAGTCTGTTCTCTATGTCTGTGTGTCTGTTTCTGTTTCGTAGATATGTTCATTTGTGTTGTATTTTAGATTCCACTTATAAGTGATATCATATGGTATTTGTCTTTCTCTTTCTGACTTACTTTGCTTGGTATGATAATCTCTAGGCCCATACATGTTGCTGCAAATGGCATTATTTCATTCTTTTCTATGGCTGAGTAATAGGTCATTGTATATATGTACCCCATCTTCTTTTGGATTCAATCTTTTGAGTAGTGCCTTATGTACAAATAACAGGAACGTTCTCTAGCTTAAGGGTAAGACAGTGTCTTATCATTTTATAATTTTATATTTCCTCAATGCCAAGCTCAGCAACTCAGGGATTATTAGGGGCTCTGTTGATATTCTAAGTTTTGCCTTTTTGCTTATCTGTAGATCAGTCTTATCTGGGAGAACTAAAGTAATTCAATTAACACATTATCACTAATTAGAGTTCTTTGAGCCTTAAGAAAAGAAAACTCAAGACAATTAAAGCCAACAGGGAAAAGGTCAAAGAGAAACATTTTAATCCTATTGAATTGGATGTTATATTCAGGGAGGAGGGACATGACTGCTGAAAGGGAAGAAAATATTGCCCAAAGTAGAAGTGCATAGGGTGAAGGCAAAAGTAACTGTTCAATACTTTTTACCTGATACAATTTGATTTTGTCCCAGTCTCCCAAAAGGGTGTCTGCTAGTGTGATGCCTGACACCCATGAGTCGAGAATGGGGAAAAGCTGCAGATTGCAAGGAAAAGAAACTCTAGACAATGACTGAGGAGCTTGGATATACTTTATGTGCCTCTGGCATGAGGTCTTTGGAAGAGGAAAATGGTTTCTCCAAAGTGGCCTTGGCCTAATTGGTGGCTTTGTGTAGAAATTTATTTTTCAGTGGATCTCAAATCTTCATTTCTTTCCTTAGTCTTATCTCTTTCAGTTTGCATATAACCTACCACTTTAATAGGTTTTCTTTGAAATACGAAATTTTGACTTTCCCATTTTTTTGACTGCTCTATTTGTTTTAAAGTTTTGTTTGCTTTTTAATGGTGATATGCTGATTAAAATGCTCCTACTCTATCTTTCTCTCACTTTTTTTCTTTTGTAATTAAAATGATGTCAAAGGCTGTAGAATATAGGTTATGGGACCTTGTTTCACACAAGAGTCATTCTTATACTCATCTGTAAAGTTCTTCATGGTTAGTATTAACGTGGATAGATCAAATGACTAAAAACATCAGTGTTGTTCAAGTCCAATTTCAAGTTTATTTTTAGGTACCTCATGTCGCTTCTGTTCCTTAGTTTAGTTGACCAATTGGCAGTTTTTTAAATATAGTAGCCTTCTCTTGCTACTCACCGTTCCAATCTCAGCTCACCAGACAATCTTTCCTTACTTTTCAAAAATCATTGCTGCAATATTGATGACATAACTATAGCTACAGAATTTAATAAACATTAACGTGTATTGGGCAAGCAGAGGGAAACTTCTCAAAGGGTTTGACACAACTGGGTTAGTTGAAAGAATCTGGTTATATTTGTGATGATACACATAAGCCAATATTCTTTTTCTTTGATAAAGGATCTGAAGTAGCTTTATAAATATTAACTCCACCCTGAGGTTCAAATTTAATTCTGTTTTTTCTCTGGGAATAGTTTCTTATAATAGTGATATGAAGTCCATTATATTAGATGAAATAAAAATGTACTGGGGATGTCTAAATCACCTTGTTGTTATGTCATAATTCCCAGTGAAGAAATTTTGGGGACTTATGGAGACTGGATACAAAGATATTTGTGTTTTTCCCTAATTTAATTAATGTGTTTGCCTGAGCACTTTCTCTTTTTTCCCTATGATAGTTTGGTATTATTTAGCACAAAGTACTGAAAAATGTTAGTAATATAGTTAAATTGTGAAAATACTTTATTTTTAGTGTGTGACTTCTTTTTTCCTATAATTATTGAGATAAAAATATAACTATATTTTGTTCCTGTCAAGATACATTCAGTTCAGCATATTTCATAGAAGTCATTTAACTTAGGGAATTCATAGAGAATTCTCTCATTACTGCAATAATGAAGAATTAACCAAAAGGAAAACATCCTAAGACATTAGAAGAAATCATTATTACTCATATTACATTATGAGGTTAAAAATGAAACCCTAGGTGAATTGAAAAATCACTGGGATAGGCATTCTGAAGGGTAATTTTCTGCAGCACAGAATAACCATGAACCTCAGTGCACGGTAACCTGGTCCACAGCAATTAGAGGTGGGGAGCAATTAGCCAGGACATACTGCTGCTGTAGAGCAGGCAGGGACGGCAGTGAGCAGTGACCATCCTGGTGAAGAACGTCATGAGTCAAAAAATCAAAAACAAACCATGTTGGACACAGTATGAGAAGGACAGCAGGAGCCTGGTCGTTATGTTTGGTGATTCACACTCTTCCGTACTTGGCGATACCATAGGAACCACTCAGCTTTCAGTTTTCAGTTATCATTCACTTCTCAGAGAGTAAAAGCAATATTGACACATCTGTCATAACCCCGAAAATATTTGCAATTTCAAAAAGAATAGAGATAGTATAGGAACACAAATTTATCATGTGTCAGCCAAGTATATTTATGATTGCGCATCTGTATGTTGACCACTTCCCTGATGTGGAAGCCTGGTCTCCCATTTAAGAGCAGAAAAGCTTGAGAAAACATAACTATTAATATATATATGTAACCCAATCTACAAGAAAGAAGGAGGAACTGTGAGTGTCAGAAATGAAGAGGGAGCTACAGGTGGGAAAGTTAAGAAGAAGCTTAAGCTCTGGGGGAACACAGGTATGTCAGAACACAGGTGACAGGAGCCAGGAGCTTAGAGTTTAACTTTCACTATATAACGAGTCAGAGCTGTGGATGAATCCTTTGTGTGTGTCCAGGAGCCTAGAAGGCCACACGGCCATGAAGCATGTGATAGAAATAGACATAAATCCTCCCACCATCTTTAATCTACACTCTTGGGTGGTAATATAGTCATCCATGAGAAAATGGGTGCTAAACCTGTGAAAGTTGAAGATGTGGGCACCTGCCACCCTGTAAGTTCAGGCATATGAGGGTGATGAAATAAAACGGAAACTGGTCCAGAATCAGTGAAGTACCTGGGGCCCCCATTAGGGCAAACATGAAATGTATTGTAGGCATGGTTTCCCAACCCAGGGTTTCTCAGATACCTACAGAAATCATCACTGAAATTACCCTGACTGAAGAGGAGCTCAAAATCAAAACTAAAAAGCTATCAATCAAATGAGTAAAGAACATCATGGGGCAGAGGCATGAAGGAGAGTCAACAGATACAAGAAACAGGGGATTTAGCCAAGAAAGATTATAGAAAAATCTGGAATGAATTTATAAATATAATAAAATGTTGAAATAGTTAAAAGGAGTTACAGATACCATAAAGAAAATTTGATAAAGAACCAAACTGAACTTCTAGAAGTTAAAAATAATATCATTAAAATATAAAATTCAATGGCCATATTAAATGTATTAATATACTGTTGAAGAAAAATGTGTTAACCGTCAGGCTTATATGTGGAAACTATCCAGAATGCAGCATAAAGAGACAAAAAATATGACAGGGAATTTTATAGAAATGGAGGATGGATTCAGAAGACCCAACATATATTTAATCAAAGCTCCAAAGAAGAGATTAGATATAATGGGAGAGAGGGAATATTTGAAGTAATCCCTGGAGGATTTTCCGGAAATGAAGAAAGATATGTATTCTCAGAATGAAGGACTACACCAAGCCCCCAAAAAGGATACATAAAAAGAAGTCCATGCTCAGACACATCATAGTGGAATTACAGAATGTCATGGAGAAAAATCTTAAACGCTAAGCAGATGTGGAGACCGATGATCCAAGTTATGACGTTTACATTCACAGCAGTAACAGAAGTCAGAGCAAGTGGGCAGTCCTCAAAATGCTGGGAAATAATAACTATTGCCTTAGAATTCTATGTCCAAGTAAACTCTCATTCAGGATGAGAACAAAATAAAAACATTTTCAGACAAAGCCCAAGACAGGAAGTTCTGAAAAAACTACCAGAGCATTTACTTCAGCAAGAAGGAAACTAAATCCAGAAGAAAGGAGTGAAATTCAGGAACCAAGGATGATGAAGCAATATTAGCCTCCTCTTTAATTTAAAACAATTAAAATTTTTTTTCATGAAATCATGAAAACTTTATTTTCTAATATGAGTAATTTAATGAAAAAATCTGTTATTTGTTTCATTTTGCTGTACATAAATATAAGTATAGCTAACAATGTTGGTAAGTTTGAGTAAAATACGGAGTATACAAAGCATGACATATTACATCACCTTGAAGAATTTTTGATGTCTTACACTAGTACTTGTGTTAAGATGCTAAGGAAAAGCAACATAGAAAACATCATATTTACTATTATGTGAGCTGAATAAAAATGTGTAAGAGAAATATTGTAAGGCAATGTACCATAAATGTGAAAAAAATCATTTTTTGGTGGCATAATGATATTTTTTTCTTTTACTTAATACCTGTCAAAATTCTACAAGGGGCATGTATTATTTTAGCAATAAAAAACTTCAGAATACTTAAAAACATAGATATATTATCTTACTAAATTATGAATTTCACTAAATAAACACTATGTTTATAATTTTGCAGGCAAACCTCGCCTCACCATCTTCTACGGTATCTGAGAGTCAGCTGGTACGTATCCTTTTACTAGACATAGACCTGGTACTTTAGAAAATTCTGATCTTTTAAGACAGCTTTATCTGAACAAATGTGAACTGAGAACAAATTGACTGTATATATAAGTTTATTTGCTTACTTGTCTAGTAAAAGTTCACTGATGCTTTTCTAAAGCTCCATGTGGTTGTTTTGCAACTCACAGACATACATAAAAACATACATAGAACTTATTTGCCAGTAACTTGCATCCTAGTAGTGGTGTTAGGATAGAACGGGCAAGGCCAGAAGGAAGATGCCGATGGAGGTTAGAGGCAAGGACTCACTTCTGGATGGGAGAGATCAGAAAAGGGTTCAAGGACAAGGTAGCCTTTGATCATGTAGAGTAGGTTCTGGACTTGAGGAAATGAAATATTTCAGACAGGAAGATCAGCATGTGGATGGTCTAGACCAGGGACGAACAATAGAAATATAGTGTGAACCTCAAATACAAGCCACATTTGTAATTTAAAATTTTCTAAGAGCCAAGTTAAAAAAGTAAAAAGAAACAGGTCACATTAATGTCAATAATACTTTTATTTATACACATATTATCATTTCAATATATAATCAGTATAAAATTGAGATTATTTTACATTCTTTTTTTGGGGGTAAAGTCTTTGAAATCTGTTATGTATTTTACATTTACAGCATACCTCAATTCAGGCTAGTCACATTTCAAGGACCCAACAAGGGGGTTGGTGGCTACTGTGTAGGACAACACAGATGTAGGCTCTAGAATCTGTTATTTATAGATAAAAATTTGATTAAGTAGGAAAATTACTTTTTCTAACAGTGCTTTGTATTATTGTTACAGTGATGAGCAAATTGGAACCATGATATGTTACCTAGATATTACTAAATATTTTCTTTATTATCTTTTAATTTTTATTGTTTATAATTGTAAACTCCTTCAGTAAAAATGAATGAAAATATCTAGTAAAGCACTGTGAGACATTAAGAAGACAAAATCAGTTTAATACTGATTTTTCCCCCCATTTTAAGCAATTATTTCTGTGTCCTACATCCATAGCCAACAAGTCATCTTGTCATTATCATGCCAAAAGGATAATGATATTTTTATTTGTAGTGCTGGAAAATCATAAAAAGTGTAGTTTGACTCTTAAAATTTCATGATTGAAGCAAATGGCTTAGGCATGTTGGTGTTTATACATGCAGTGTGTATATGGGGTGTGTTTGCGTGTGTGTGCATGTGTGTGTGTGAAGTGTTATTTTAGTGTCAGTTGATTTAGAATAGTGGCCGGCAGTATAGGATAGTTGAAAGAATGCTGGAACGGGGCCAGGAGACCCATCTTTTACTTCCTGTTCTGACGCTAACTACTGGGCTGACAGTGGAGAAGTCAAGAATCTGGGAGACTGGGCTTCAATCTTCTAAATGAACAACGAGACCATTCGATTACACTCTGTCCAAGCCTTTCTAAGGCAGTGAGTCCATGGTTACTAGCTCAGGGGAGCGAAGGAGTTGCCATGGAAACAAGAGGTACAATAACATTGTGTAGTTGAACAGTTTCCCACTTTAGATATGGAACTATTGTTACAACTATTTTAATGTTTAAAATAATGATATATGTACTTGTTTCTTGAGAGTAATGTGTGAAAATTAAGAAATATTTTGTATGCTCAACATAGATACAACAGATTTTAGATGTTGAATGTGTGTGACTCTGTATATATATTATCAGACTGACATATACATATATATAGATAAATATCAGTTCTTGACTTAATATTTTAAGAAACCATTTCAAAGAAGCAAATATATATAATGATTTCATAAATTAAGACATAGTATAAGTGACCCATTGTAAATGTAATAAGTGAACTTTTTGGCCAATCAATTCTATGAATTTGATGTTTGTGTTCTGAGAAAAATACGAAGTGTTGCTTTGACTGACTTTGATGATAATTTTTTTGCATTTACTTTAGACCTTTTCTCTAGAGAGTTCAAGGAGTTTCTTAACCAAGTTTTAAATTAAGTTTTAATCCCAAAATTCACTTGAGATCTAGGTAGGCTTGTGAAGGGATTATTATCAAGCAGGCTATCACACACTAAAAGAACATCTCTTGGATGGATGTAATTATTCAATTCAATCACTGACTTCTATTTCATGATATTAACCCTGTATTTACATTCTGTGGATATAGAATAGAGTAGAAGTAATTGCATGCAAAGGATGCTATAAGCATTTGCTTTTTTAAGGATTTGTAATATTTTCACTCTTAAGCATTGTAATTTATGAATAAATTATATTTTTATGAATGGATTTCCAATATTTGCCATCATGAACTCTCTTCAGGGTTAAGTTCAGAGTAATTTCAGTAAATAAGAATGCCTCTGAAAAACAAATATGTATATATACACACACAGTATGTGTGTGTGTTTATAACATATACTATACATATAGATGCCGTATGACAGGTAATTCTGAGAGCACACACACACATATATACATATTGCTTTTTGTTTATATGTGTGTATACATGTGTATAGCACATAAAAACAAAATTTGGGGGAACACATGATAGATTATAGTTAAATTATGTAAGCAAATATTGTATGTTTTGCATAAAATAAGCAATTAAAATTATTTGACTCCTATTTTAGGGGAGAAATGTAATAAATTGAAGTGAAAATAAATGTTGAATTGCTATGATAGTGCAAGCTTAATACAGAAGCCATTTTGCTTTTGAGCTTTGGCTTTTTAAGAATATATCGTTTTTTCATATTTTTTTCTTTTTAACGTGGCTTAGCTATTTGCTTGTTTACATTGCAACTGTACCAATTCAACACTGGAAGGAAAAAAAGAAATATGACCTTGCCCCTTACTCTTAAAATATTTCCACTGTTTACTCTGAAAACCAAATTATGTAGTATTAGGCTCAGAGAGAAGTGTTTTGGGGGTCCTGATGAAACTAGTTCACCATTTTGTGCCTCAGTTTCTCTTCTTCTATTAAACAGTAACGCAGTATATCAAAACTGGGAAGGGACTTAGAGATGAAGAAGTTTTAAATATACATCTAGAAAATGGAGGTTGGGACAACTACCCTGTCAACCTGAAGGCATTATTGTAAGGCTCACATATCATAAAATGTGAAGTTGCCAATGTAGCCCTGTACATACGGGGGGGGGGGGGGATGTTATTATTGCATATAAAGTCTCTGAAATATTATCTCTGAGATTTAATGAGTGGCCATTTTTTACAGATAAAGAAACAGAGGGTCACAGAGTTTGAGTAGATCAACTAAGATCACAGTGTTCGTGGTCATCTTTGTTCTGCGTGACTTTCAAAAGGAATCATTATTGATTTTAGATAATCCAAGGGGAATAAAAAAGGCTGATGAAGGAGTTGGGAAATAGGGCCTCTGCGGAAGTGTGACTTCCACCGGGCTCATGTGATCACTCTCTGAAGAGAAGGGGCTGAGTAGGATCAGTTAGGGTCCTGAGGCTTCACACCTATGGATAGTGCATCCCCTGGCATCAGAAAGGGAACAAAAGGAAAGGAAGATCCCGGATCTAGGCTGAACCTTCACAAAACTTTCCTAATTCCTGAGCTGACTCATCATAATATTAACAGAGGCTGGTGGGGTCTCTTTTCTCTGGGTAGGAAAACAGATTGGACTTTATAAATGGTAAGCACTGGTCTTCCTTGGCAATAGGTAAGGGAACATGGTTTAGGAGACATTTGGCTTTTGCTTTTGAAATTTCATGCCATTACAAAATGCTCTTTGTTGCCCAAGATGGAATACTGAATCTAGAGAGTACAAAACAATAGATTTAAAAAATAAACCGCATGGTTATATATAGGTAAAAGCAAAATGGAGCTTACTGGAACACTGTACAGAAGAGGTGCTTAACCTTGCAGGTACTTTGTTCCTAGTTCTGAAAGCCAACTGATGTGTCCTGTTTTAGTGGTGCATGACTGATCTTTCTAAGGGCCCTTGAGGTCTCTGTTGTTCAGAAAATGCAGCCCTGAAAGCTTTTGCATAGAACTAATGTCTTCTTCCAGCTTGTAGGCGGTTTGTCCTTGACTAATTTTCCTTGACACTACATGCTTAAGTGCTACAGCGTTTATCATGTATGCCTCTTCAGGTCTGAGTCATGCTATTTTCTTTTAATTGTTGAAATATTTCAAACTGGCCAATCTGTGTTGTGTACATTCCAAAAAATATTTTTGGAGCTGTGAGCTGTGATTTATAATTATTGAAATCTTGCATATGTTTATTTTAATACAGCTATCATAGTAATTATAAAATATATTTTTGGAAAAAGCTCATCAGATAAGTATTTTCCTGGGTAGTCGAGATCATTTGGTATCAATACTCTGTATTATAAGTGCAAAAACAGGAAAAAGGAAAGGTTTTTTTTTTCCTTTCAAGTTCCTTTTATGATATTTTTTCTTTACAAAATTCTGTCACGCATATGATCTCATTAGATTCACACAATCACTTTGTGAATTAGTATGGCATGAATTGTTATTTCCATTATTCTGATGGAAAAAACCCTGAAGTCTAGATATCTACCATGTGTCAACAGTCCTACAGCTAATGGGTGGTGTTAAAAACTGTCTGCCCCCTCCTCCCTAATCTTGGAAGCATTACTCTACTATAATGTTTTGAAATTTGAGATGTTTCTTTGAAGGAAAAAAAAAAGCTTATGTATTTGCTTCAAAGATATATTTTTATTTTAAAAAAAAGAATTAGAGTTAATAAATTTTTATTAATTGTGAGTGAATCAGCTAAATAATTTAGAAAATATTGCTTTTGTCAACAGTCTTGACTAGGAGAATGTTTTTGAGTTTCTCTGAGCTTGTTGCCACAGAAATTCTAAAGAAAAAAAAATAACACTGGAGAATATAGACAAGACAGAAGCAAATGGCTAAAAGAAGCAGCAATGGTACTTTCACAAACTCCTTGGATCCATCAAATTAGCCAGACTCCCAGAATTTTATATATGGTGTGTTTTATTAGTTTCTTGCTGGTTTTTTTTTACACATCTTATTTCTTCAAAAAGATAGAAATAAGCCCTTGAAAACTGGGATCCTATTCTTTATTTCTTTTCTTTTCTTATCACATGACTACAGAGCTTACTAGCTCAGTCAAAGGCAATTAAAATCACCAGTCCACTAGTTGGAGTTAATTTATGAAAGACGTGGTTCTAAGAAGGCATTATCCATATAATGGATTCTCTAGGTCAGTGTTGGCAGTTAATTTTCAACTTTGGTGTCCAGCCAGAGGCAGTACCAACTTGTTGTCGTAGAATTATGATTATAAGTTCCAAAGGACAGAAACGATATCTATTTTCACAGTGCCCGAATAGCAATATTCAAGGATAAGTGTATACTTGATGAGTTATAAACACAAATGAATAGCGGGATCAGTGCCCCACAGGCCATTAAAACCTGCCCCCAGGCGCCGGGACTCCACATACTGTATCTCTTGGACTTTTTCTCCCTTAAGACTAATAATAGAGTTAGATGTGATCTCCCAAGTTCCACCCACTCTTGAATTATCCAACGAAGATGACATCATTTTCTTCCATGTTAAGAGTTTTATTGCTTATCACCGCAATCAAACAGGGGGAAAAAGAAATGATTTTTTTAAAAATAGAGAGACTTAAAATCTTGCAAAGTCCTTAAAGACATGGCCTCTGGTACCTGGTGTTGACTTCCTGTATCATAGGAGATAATAACTTCGGCTTTCTACTCTTTCTCATCTCTGAGGGTGGAGCTCACCAACTCACATTCATTCTTCTGGTCCCCTAGGGTTGAAAGGCATGTAGATCTTCTATCTTGCGAAGTTCCTTCTTCTTGGTTATACTGTAATCAAAAAATCAGTCCAGGAAAAATAAGGGGAGACCCTAAATGGGCAATCAACACCCTTTAAGGCCTCCATACTGGATCATAGCCAGCATACTGAACTTCTGCCTGTCAATTAGTTTATTCATCCTTCAAATGTCTATTTAGCATCTATTAGGTTCCCAGCACAGTTCTAGGTTTTGGAGAGATAACAGTGAACAAAACAATGATCTCTGGCCTCACAGATCTTAAATACATTCTAGTGGAGGAAGCAAGAAAATAAACATAAACTGAGGTCAGATTGTGTTAAGTACTATGGAAAATAATAGGGTGAGTAAGAGGAGGTGGGGATTGATATTTTACATGGGTCATTAGGGAAAACCTGTCTGCTAATAAGGTGGCATTTGAGCAGAGACTTGAAGAAGTGAAAGAGAGAGTGCTGGAAAGGGAGAAGAGAGTTCCAGACAACACAAAGAGCAAGTTCAAACTCCCAGAGTAGGGAACACAATGTGTGCCAGAGTGGGGAGTGAGGGAGAGAGAGGGGCAGTAGCAGGAGACAAGATTGGAAAGGGAGAAGCTGGCTGGGGAGTGAAAGATTAGGTCATATGGAGCCTCGTAGGCATGACCCTGCAGGCATCGTAAGGGTTTGGGTTTTTACTCTAAGTGCGAAGATGAGGCATTAGAGCACTTTGACTGGAGTCCTGTGACGTGGATTGATTTACTCAGTGATTGTTCTGTGCTTAACTCACCTGAATTGTCAGCCCTCTGAGTACAAGGGTTACGTCTTATTCATCTGGGTAGACACTACAGTTCCTGACATAGAATAGGTCTCACTTGGCAAAATGCTTGCAGAGAGCATCTGATAGATGGTCTGATAGAAGGATGCTTCAGAGCTCCAAGGCAATGGTTGCTTTTTCTTTAAGGCACTTCAAAAATGTCAAGAATACATACATACATACATATATATGTATATGTATAACTGAATCACTTTGCTTTACACCTGAAATTAACACAACATTGTAAATCAACTATAATTCAGTTTTAAAAAAAGACTTTATCAGTATGGTGCGAACTACTCTTCTCATCAAAGCAAATGGAGAGCAGAGTTGTTCATGACTGTTGGGATCTAACACTCTTGGAATTGTGTCAAGAAGAATATAAACAGGCAGACTCCCCATCCACTAAAAGCCCATATGTACCCCTGGCTCTAATGAGGTTCTCAGATTTTAAAACTTGTGATAACTAATCAGAATCACAGTATTCTGGTTCCAGTTAAAAATAAAACATCTGCCTACCCTTTTCTGCAATGATAATGCTATTTTTCTGAAGGTGGGGGAAATATTTTACTAGCAAGAATGAAAGATTAACCTTTTTTTTTTTTTTTTTTTCAAAATATAGCTCCAAAAGAGGGGGGGAAAGCCTTACATCCAGTGTAAATCAATTCTCAGGAAGTTCATCACAATACATTGAAATTTGCTATTTGGAGGATCTTCTTGTTGTTCTTTCTGTGCTCTTTTTGCTGGCTATGGGAGTCATTACCTGTTTTTATTTCTCCACGTAGGCTGGAACGAAAATTATGGTGTCGCTTTCCCTGGCATTGTAAGAATGACAGTTGTTTGTATCACTCACGAGTCTAGCTGGATCTGTCAATTCTTTAGCAGCTAAAAATGAAGGAAGGGCCTCCTCGGGTTAGTTTAGTTGTCATATTGCTGGCAATGATCATCTTAGAGTAGCTCACCTTTATAGACTCTTCTCACTTGTTAATCTAATTTCCTTTGTTTTTGTTTGGATGCAGACTTAGCAAATTAGGTTTGCCAGAATTAGCGAACCAGTCTACTTGGAGTCTGAAGATACCAGGTGACTATGAGCAAGGATGCAGCATAGATTAGGAATTGATAAAGGACAGTCTGTTTTAAGCCTTATGCAATAACTTTGTGTGGTGTGGTTCTTGAGGAGGCAGGAATGTAAATAATCAAATGTGCCGTTATTCATTATTAAAGCACCTAATCATGCAGGAAGATTAGGATCCTTTAGTAGACGGTCCAGTCAGGTCGAATGGCTTTTTTCCAAGGTCATATAGTCTATTAACACTATTGCAAAAATCAAAATCTATGTCCTTATACTTTCCCCCCACCAATATCATGCTGCTTCTTGGGACTGGATTTTATACCAAGTCCAGAGAAATATCAGTATAAATTTTGATGTCTGGCTGTGCAAACGACAGAATCCTTTAGGAGGCTGAATGTAGTGTTTGTGCCCTGCTTAAGGTAAGAAAAACCGGATTTACTAAGACTAGTGAAAAGAAAAGTAAAATGACATGTAATGAGTTAACCAAGGCCTAAGTCATGAATGTGGCAATTGGCAGTGGAAATAAAACAGAAGCAATGGATTTAGAAGGAATCAAAAATATAAAAATACTAGGACTTTGTTAGTGATTGCCCAGAGGAAGTTATAGAGAGGTGGGTGTTTACAAATCATGTTAAGTTTCTCTCTATGCTGTTTCTCTCCCTGTCTCTGTCTCTGGAGTAGGCATCAGAGTAATTAAAATCCTGGGTTTATGATCAGACTAGACCTGGATTAAACCTTGACTTGTTCACATATTAACTGCATGGCTTTGGCATGTGACTGATTCTAAGTCTCTCACAGGGTTGTTGATAAGGAATTGATGAGATAATCAATTTAAAATATTGAATGTAGCGCCTGTAAGATATGGAATCTGGGTCTATGGGATAATGATGATGTCATTATCTGCAATGAATCCTCAAGTGTTTTGAGGCTGGTTTCAAAGCATGCGGAATGGTATGAGCAAGGTGCAGAGGCTGCCATAAACAGGATTGATCAGTGTACCATGGTTTATGGAGAGTACGTGAGGCTCAGAATTGGGCCAACAAGGTTTGAGTTTCAATTTGACCAAAGGCCGAGACACAGTTAGGTGTGGAGGGTATGGTTAAAGGTTACAGGGCAGGAAGTGTGAACAATGTCAAAGGCAAACTATGTTTAGTCTTCCTTTGCCTGGAGTTGGCTTCCCTGTCCATGAAATGCTTGCTGGTAAGTGACAGCAAGTTATGGTGCAGGAGAAAAAACAGGACTAAGGAAAGAGGTAATGAATATAATGGAAGAATTGGGGCAACGGTACTGAGACCGAATAAGCAAACTAGAATGAGGAAAATTCAGAGACTTCAGGTAGACCAAAGCCTAAGAACACAGAGTCCAAGAAAAGGGCAGGTGGAAATAGAGGAAATAGGGAAAGAATCCTTGTTCAATTGCCAGACAACTGTCAAATCCAGGAAATTCATAGCAACAAAAAGCCTCAAACCTGGTAGAGAAATAAGTATGAAGCGTCAGTAACTGATTCTGATATTAAGGCTACTTGATATCCAGCCAACCAGAGGACTGTCTTTTCTGGATTCACCCTGGTGGATGATGATCCCAAGAGAGATGATCTGAGTGGAAGCTTCCAGGCCAGGATGACCCAAAACATCCACCTGTTAGCAATGCAGGAACCAGGGCATCATGTTTCTCTGGCAGGGGGATTCTTACAGCATATCAAGTGCTTCTGGTCAGATTTCTTCCCTCTGCTTTCATCTTTTTGCTAGTGCCACCAAGCTTAGTTTCTAAAATTCCATGTTGGTTTTAGAACCTGGTAAGCCCTGAGTACCGGAGTTGTACAGATTTCCTACTTCCCAAAGGAGCAGGAGAGGAGGTACAGGAGTAGGAGCAGCAGGAAGGAGAAATGAAACAGGAAGTCACGTGGAAAAGAGAGACAGGAAATCTGGACAGTTTCGGATCATGACCCAGGTATCAGGTGTCTCCCTATGACAGGTGGCTGTAGAAATCAGCAACTGCTTGAACTTTGTTCTCATGCTGAGTTCATTGGAGGATATTACTCTCATATGTATATTCAACTGTGTGACTTCACGCATAATTGGTTGTTACTTGCTCATCTTTTCCCCTGGAGAGAAATCAGAGTTTCTTAAGTGGGAGATATTTCCCTGCCTGGGGAAGATAGAGATTTTTCTCAATCTTTATTCCTCCAGTTGGCATAGACATGAAAGCCAGCTGGGAAAATATGGGTTGAAAAAAATATTGCAGAGTGGCATTTATTCAAGACTCAAAACATAATGGGTGGCTTATAGGGCAGAGAGATAGATGTCCTCCCTTAAGGCTTAACTTGAGAGCACCAGCACAGACTGAGGAGAGCTAATTTACTATTTTCTGAAAGGAAATGGGCTTGAGAAGAATGATTACAACAAAATGCTCAAACAGAAAAAGCATCACAACGTTTCACTGAATTCTTGTTTGGGATGTTTTTTGTAAACTTATCAATCATTTTGTGACATTTTACAGTGTAACAAGATTTTGGTGTTTGTGAAACATCATTTTGAAATTGCCCCAAACTAGATTCCTCTCTCTCTCTCTCTCATCAGACTGACATTGGGTACAAATTCACTAATCTGAAATGACTGGTCTATTCACTCAAACTCTTTTGATTGCAAGTTATAGAAGTCAACCTGAGTTGGAAAAAAAAAAAGGGAATTTTGTGTAAAAGAAAAGGAAAATCTTAGGGAGCCTCAGAGAAGAAATTCAGCTGGGTCCCAGGAATGTTTTGGAATTCAATTCTGGAAAGTCCTCAAGTGTGTCTCTTCTCCATACACTTTGCTATATTTTTCTTGATCTCATCAGATCTGCTTTTATGGCAGATTAAGTCTTTCCCATAGCTCCCAAATCCACGTATTATAACTTCAGTCTCCCAGCGTGCCTGCAGACCAGTTTAAAGCAGTGTTCCATATTCATGGAAGAGAACATCTGTTTGCTACCCAGCCCCCATCTCCTTGTGTCAGAAAGCCACCCTTGATTTCATCATACACAGTTTGAACATGGCTTCTGGGATTTTAGGGTTTCCAGAAAAAGAAAGTTGTTTGGGGCTTGGTGGATTGTACTAAATTCGCCTATCCTATCATGCCCCAAATGAATATGTTGCCTGGCACTGAGGATGCTCTCAATAAATATTTGTCAAATGAAATATTTATTGGCTGAATGCTCTGGCAAGGATATAGGAATGTGTTTGACTAGATAAATGAAGGTGTTTTTGCATTTTGAACATCATAATAGTAGATCTTAATGAGTTGATTGTGCTGTAACAGGTAACTAAAACTAAAGTTACATTAGTTAAAAATCATTTGATTTCTAGCTGTTTTTATGTATTTATAAAATCATTTTAAAATAAAAAAAATACTGTGAGAACATTTGAATGACTTAATATACCTATGTATTCATTTTAATAGTATTTTTTCCTTTATTTTAAAAAAAATTGATATTCATGAAGACGAAGCCTGGAGTAATTCGCCCTGTACCTATAAAATCCAAAATATTACTGAAAAAAGAGGAGGAAGTCTATGAACCCAACCCTTTCAGTAAATACCTGGAAGAGCACAGTGACTTCTTTTCTGAGCAGGTGAGTGTGCATATGAGAAAGTCTTTGATATTTGGATAAATAACTGTACAAAATATAGAGATGCCTCTGTGAATATGGTGTGTGCAAGAAAATGTTTGTGATTGGAATATCCTTAGTAATATAAAAGATCTATTTTTTTACATAATAAAACAATTCTTAAGTATTTCCAGGATGACATTTTGAAGTATTTAAGTGTTTTTTCCTAAAATTTTTCTACCTAGTGCTGGTGTTGTTTTGGGGACCAAGATATTACTTCCTATAAAGACACCATGGAGTCACTGATTAAATGAGTCATATAGGTGCTGCATTCTTATTTCTAAACTCCTGCTTCCTTTTGAAACAATGCAATGCCTTAGGTTTGGTACATTAGTACATTTGACAGAAGATCTATTGTTTGGATTGATATCAACATAATAGAGATAATGTGATCCCCTAGATTGAGTGATACTAGATAGGGAATAAGGGCTTAAGTTATTTTAAGGCATCATTGTTTTTTTGGTTTATGTGCAAAAAAGGTATACTATCTTCCCCTTATATATCCTATATGTTGAAGAAGGTATAATGGAAGGTTTTTGATGGTGCTTTATAAGATATTTAGGAAAAACATGAAAATACACATTTATGCAATATAAAATTTCATAAATTATCTCAAAGGGAAACCTTACATCCTTATTTGTCTTCTTCAAATGCAACAAAGAGACATGGGTTATATATTTTATATCTCAAACATTATTACATGCTTCAGCAATGCAAGCAATCCAGAAATCTTTGTGGATACAACCAGGATACGCAAGATCACCACCACATGTGGTAATCTATGATAGAATAGACTTGCAAAAGAACGTAAGGTGCTATACTCTTTTTAAAGTTCAGTTTGAAAATGATAACTAACAATAGTCTTGAAAATAGAAATTACGGTCATATTTGTGAAACATAAGAAATATCTCGTCTCATATTATACTAGCTCTATGACACTGAGCAAGGTATTTCACCTCGCCCAGTTTGTGTCTTAATGCATAAAATGAAGCATTCAGAAGAGGTACTTTTTAAGGATCCTTCAAATTCTAAAATCTGGGTTATTTAAAATCTAAGAACTGTGAGTAGGCTAAAAGCCTTGAAAAAGTTCATTATAAATACTTTCTCATGCTTAGCTACAGTTTTTATTTATAAAATGGAGATGATAATATTTTCTGCTTATTTATATATACTTTCTGAAGACTGATAGGATTTCAATAAGTTAAACATTTTTAGGAGACACTAATATCATTGAAAATGATAATTAGAGGCAATTATTCTCATTTTATAGAATAAAATGGAGCCCTCAATTAATTAAATTAAATAGGGAAATCTTATTGATATATAAGGTGTGTTCACTAAATCTGCACATAAAAGAAATGGAAATTCCTGTTTGGAAAGCATATTTCCATCATCAATAAAAATATTCATTAGATATCTATGGCTTATATGACACTGATATTTTAGAGGCTTAATGTGACATTTTAGACAGTATGGGATTATTATAAAAATTTATAAAAGTAATCTAGGGCTTCCCTGGTGGCGCAGTGGTTGAGAATCCGCCTGCCAATGCAGGGGACACAGGTTCGGGCCCTGGTCTGGGAAGATCCCACATGCTGCAGAGCAACTGGGCCCGTGAGCCACAGTTACTGAGCCTGCGCGTCTGGAGCCTGTGCTCCGCAACAAGAGAGGCCACGATAGTGAGAGGCCCGCGCACCGCGATGAAGAGCGGCCCCCACTTGCCACAACTGGAGAAAGCCCTCGCACAGAAACGAAGACCCAACACAGCCATAAATAAATAAATAAAATTAAAAAAAAAAAAAACTCAAAGGCACAACAAACATTTAAAAAAAAAAAAAGTAATCTAGTGTTACATGACAAAAATGCCAACAGTTAAAATAAATTTCACATATTATCCATGCAACATATTCTTCAAATATGATCTAATGCTGTAGAATAAAAATTTTGTTCTTTTGTACTAGTATAATTTTAAATTTATGCATTTTATCTTAAACAAGATTCTTTGTAGGGTGTCAAGTTAATCTACCTATAATTTATCACAATCTACTGTCCTCTGGAATGATAAACTCCATTTTCAGGTGTAGGAAATTCTTTTCATTAAAAGGAGTTGCCAGCAGGGAGATCAGCTCGGTGCTTTGTGACCACCTAGAGGGGTGGGATGGGGAGGGTGGGAGGGAGGGAGATGCAAGAGGGAGGAGAAATGGGAACATATTGTATATGTATAACTGATTCACTTTGTTATAAAGCAGAAGCTAACACACCATTGTAAGGTAATTATACTTCAATAAAGATGTTTAAAAAAAAATAAAAAAAATAAATAAATAAAAGCAAAAAAAAAAAAAAGGAGTTGCCAGTTCTTTTCACAGCTTTTCCTGACTATGCAGCAAGTTTAAAGCTCTGTTTATGTACACGATAAACCTATGTGTTTTCAGATAATTTGTAGAAAATTTGAGTTCTTTTGCAAGTATTTTGGTGGCACACAGACTTATTTATATTTTCTTTCAATTAGTTTATTCTGTGTATATCCCAACTTCTGTGTCAGCAGACTGTCAGAATTGAAAGAAGTCTAGCAGAGGACTTAAAAGTTAATTCCAGACCTTCCCTGGTCTTATTCATTGACCTTGCAGGAGAGGAAAAATGAATATACTAGGAAACCGGGAAGCTGCATATACTATCAATTGGCCTCTACATGGAGCTATAACCACCACTTCATTGTGGCCAGAATCTACAATGGAGGCAGAAACAAAAGACAACTCACAAGCATAGATGCTGAAAGCTCCTTAAATAATGAATTGCATAATAAAAATTTATGATCTCAGCATGGCTACTTCATCAGAACTTAACTCAAATTCAGTTCTGGTTGTTATTTTGTTCTCTTTTGCTGCTGCCACAGAATAAATTGAATGGTTCCAAACTCAGTTGATCTCACCACCCACCCATGTAATGGAAAATTCTTTAGCCTGACAGTTGAGCCAAACTGAAACAGCTCACATTCACTGATCTGCCCTGTCCTGGGGACAGTCCCACATGACAGGAGATGTTGGATAGGATTGTTAAGTCCATAAATTTGCCCTAGCAGCTTCACTGCCATAAAATATGATTTCAAAACTCTCTGTTACAAAATGTTACACACCAAAGATGATGAGACCAGACAAGAATGCATTTACTGTAGCATAAGAAGGTACAACCAGGCAGACTTTTGAATTTAAAATGAACGGAAAAGTTGCCTGGAGATAGCCTCTGAGTACTAAAAGCAAAGTTTGAAACCAAATGCTTAATCAAGTAATTGAGACTTATTAATCAACAACTTTTACATCAAAATGGCATAGGCCAGGAAACATCATTCTATTTTTTTTTAAATTTAACATCTTTACTGGAGTATAATTGCTTTACAAAGGTGTCTTAGTTTTTGCTTTATAACAATGTGAATCAGCTATACATATACGTATATCCCCATAACTCCTCTCTCTTTCATCTCCCTCCCACCCTCCCTATCCCACCACTCTAGGTGGTCACAAAACACTGAGCTGATCTCCCTGTGCTATGTGGCTGCTTCCCACTAGCTATCTACTTTACATTTGGTAGTATATAAAACTCCATGCCACTTTCTCACTTTGTCCCAGCTTACCCTTCCCCCTCCCCATGTCCTCAAGTCCATTCTCTACATCTGTGCCTTTATTCCTGTCCTGACCCTAGGTTCATCAGAACCATGTTTGTTTGTTTTTTTTTTTTTAGATTCCATAATATGTGTTAACATACAGTATTTGTTTTTCTCTTTCTAACTTACTTCACTCTGTATGACAGACTCTAGGTCCATCCACCTCACTACAAATAACTCAATTTCGTTTCTTTTTATGGCTGAGTAATATTCCATTGTATACATGTACCACATCTTCTTTATCCATTCATGTGTTGATGGACATTTAGATTGCTTCCATGCCCTGCTTATTGTAAATAGAGCTGCAATGAACATTGTGGTACATGACTCTTTTTGAATTATGGTTTTCTCAGGGTATATGCCCAGTAGTGGGATTGCTGGGTCGTATGGTAGTTCTACTTTTAGTTTTTTAAGGAAACTCCATACTGTCCTCCATAGTGGCTGTATCAATTTACATTCCCACCAACAGTGAAAGAGGGTCCCTTTTTCTCCACAACCTCTCCAGAATTTACTGTTTGTAGATTTTTTGATGATAGCCATTCTGACTGGTGTGAAGTGATACCTCACTGTAGTTTTGATTTGCCTTTCTCTAATGATTAGTGATGTTGAGTATCCTTTCATGTGTTTGTTGGCCATCTGTATATCTTCTTTGGAGAAATGTCTATGTAGGTCTTCTGCCCATTTTTGGATTGGGTTGTTTATTTTTTTGATATTGAGCTGCATGACCTGCTTATAATTTTGGAGATTAATCCTTTGTCAGTTGCTTCAATTGCAAATATTTTCTCCCATTCTGAGGGTTGTCTTTTCGTCTTGTTTATGGTTTCCTTTGCTGTGCAAAAGCTTTTAAGTTTCATTAGGTCCCATTTGTTTATTTGTGTTTTTATTTCCATTTCTCTAGAAGGTGGGTTAAAAAGGATCTTGCTGTGATTTATGTCATAGAGTGTTCTCCCTATGTTTTCCTCTAAGAGTTTTATAGTGTCTGGCCTTACATTTAGGTCTTTAATCCATTTTGCATTTATTTTTGTGTATGGTGTTAGGGAGTGTTGTAATTTCTTTCTTTTACATGTAGCTGTCCAGTTTTCCCAGTGCCACTTATTGAAGAGGCTATCTTTTCTCCATTGTATATTCTTGCAGCCTTTATCAAAAGTAAGGTGACCATATGTGCGTGGGTTTATCTCTGGGCTTTCTATCCTGTTCCATTGATCTATATTTCTGGTTTTGTGCCAGTACCATACTGTCTTGATTACTATAGCTTTGTAATATAGTCTGAAGCCAGGGAGCCTGATTCTTCCAGCTCTGTTTTTCTTTCTCAAGATTGCTTTGCCTATTCGAGGTATTCTGTGTTTCCACAGAAACTGTGAAATTTTTTGTTCTACTTCTGTGAAAAATGCCATTGGTAATTTGATAGGGATTGCATTGAATCTGTAGATTGCTGAGTAGTATAGTCATTTTCACAATGTTGATTCTTCCAATCCAAAAACATGGTATATCTCTCCATCTGTTTGTATCATCATTTCATCAGTGTCTTATCGTTTTCTGCATACAGGTCTTTTGTCTCCATAGGTAGGTTTATTCCTAGGTATTTTATTCTTTTTGTTGCAATGATAAACGGGAGTGTTTCCTTAATTTCTCTTTCAGATTTTTCATCATTAGTGTACAGGAATGCAAGAGATTTCTGTGCATAAATTTTGTACCCTTCTACTTTGCCAAATTCATTGATTAGCTCTAGCAGTTTTCTTGTGGTATCTTTAGGATTATCCATGTATAGTATCATGTCATCTGCAAACAGTGACAGCTTTACTTCTTCTTTTCTGATTTGTATTCCTTTTATTTCTTTTTCTTCTCTGATTGCTGTGGCTAAAACTTCCAAAACTATGTTGAATAATAGTGGTGAGAGTGGACAACCTTGTCTTGTTCCTGATCTTAGAGGAAATGGCTTCAATTTTTCACCATCGAGAATGATGTTGGCTGTGGGTTTGTCATATACGTCAATATACGGCCTTAATTAGGTTGAGATAAGTTCCCTCTATGCCTACTTTCTGGAGGGGTTTTATCATAAATGGGTGTTGAATTTTGTCAAAAGCTTTTTCTGCATCTATTAAGATGATCATATGATTCTTCTCCTTCAATTTGTTAATATGGTTTATTCCATTTGTTGATTTGCGTATATTGAAAAATCCTTGCATTCCTGGGATAAAGCCCACTTGATCATGGTGTATGATCCTTTTAATGTGCTGTTGGATTCTGTTTGCTAGTATTTTGTTGAGGATTTTTACATCTATGTTCATCAGTGATATTGGCCTGTAGTTTTCTTTCTTTGTGACATCTTCATCTTGTTTTGGTATCAGGGTGATGGTGGTCTTGTAGAATGAGTTTGGGAGTGTTCCTCCTTCTGCTATATTTTGGAAGAGTTTGAGAAGGATAAGTGTTAGCTCTTTTCTAAATGCTTGATAGAATTCACCTGTGAAGCCATCTGGTCCTGGGCTTTTGTTTGTTGGAAGATTTTTAATCACAGTTTCTATTTCAGTGCTTGTGATTGGTCTGTTCATATTTTCTATTTTTGCCTGGTTCAGTCTTGGAATGTTGTGCTTTTCTAAGAATTTGTCCATTTTTTCCAGGTTGTCCATTTTATTGGCATACAGTGGCTTGTAGTAATCTCTCATGATCTTTTGTATTTCTGCAGTGTCAGTTGTTACTTCTCCTTTTTCATTTCTAATTCTATTGATTTGAGTCTTCTCCCTTTTTTTCTTGATGAGTCTGGCTAATGATTTATCAATTTTGATTATCTTCTCAAGGAACCAGCTTTTAGTTTTATTGATCTTTGCTATCATTTTCTTTATTTCTTTTTCATTTATTTCTGATCTGATCTTTGTGATTTCTTTCCTTCTGCTAACTCTGGGTTTTTTTTTGTTCGTCTTTCTCTAATTGCTTTAGGTGTAGGGTTAGGTTGTTTATTTGAGATGTTTCTTGTTTCTTGAGATAGGATTGTATTGCTATAAACTTCCCTCTTAGAACTGCTTTTGCTGCATCCCATAGGTTTTGGGTCATCGTGTTTTCATTGTCATTTGTTTCTAGGTATTTTTTGATTTCCCCTTTGATTTGTTCAGTGATCTCTTGGATATTAAGTAGTGTATTGTTTAGCCTCCACGTCTTTGTATTTTTTACAGATATTTTCCTGTAATTGACAAGTAGTCTCATAGTATTGTGGTCAGAAAAGATAGTTGATACCATTTCAATTTTCTTATATTTACTAAGGCTTGATTTGTGACCCAAGATATGATCTATCTTGAAGAATGTTCCATGAGCACTTGTGAAGAGAGTGTATTCTGTTGTTTTTGGATGGAATGTCCTATAAATATCAATTAAGTCCATCTTGTTTAATGTGTCATTTAAAGCTTGTGTTTCCTTATTTTTTTTTCATTTTGGATGATCTGTCCGTTGGTGAAAGTGGTGTGTTAAAGTCCCCTACTATGATTGTGTTACTGTTGATTTCCCATTTTGGCTGTTAGCATTTGCCTTATGGATTGAGGTGCTCCTATGTTGGGTGCATAAATATTTAGAATTGTTATATCTTCTTCTTGGAATGATCCCTTGATCATTAAGTGGTGTCCTTCTTTGTGTCTTGTAATAGTCTTTGTTTTAAAGTCTATTTTGTCTGATATGAGAATTGCTACTCTAGCTTTCTTTTGATTTCCATTTGCATGGAATATATTTTTCCATCCCCTCACTTTCAGTCTGTATGTGTCCCTAGGACTGAAATGGGTGTCTTGTAGACAGCATATATATGGGTCTTATTTTTTATCCATTCAGCCAGTCTATATCTTTTGGTTGGAGCATTAAACCATTTACATTTAAGGTAATGATCGATATGTATGTTCCTATTACCATTTTCTTAATTGTTCTGGGTTTGTTCTTTTGGTCTTTTACTTCTCTTGTGCTTCCTGCCTAGAGTAGTTCCTTTAGTATTTGTTGCAAAGCTGGTTTGGTGGGGCTGAATTCTCTTAGCTTTTGCCTGTCTGAAAAGCTTTTGATTTCTCTGTCAAATCTGAATGAGATCCTTGCTGGGTAGAGTAATCTTGGTTGTAGGTTTTTCCCTTTCATCACTTTAAATATGTCCTGCTACTCCCTTCTGGCTTGCAGAGTTTCTGCTGATTTCCTTGTATGTTATTTGTTTTTTTTTTTTTTTTCCTTGCTGCTTTTAATATTTTTTTGTTATATTTAATTTTTGATAGTTTGATTAATATGTGTCTGGCATGTTTCCCCCTGGATTTTTCCTGTATGGGACTCTCTGTGCTTCCTGGACTTGATTGACTATTTCCTTTCCCATATTAGGGAAATTTTCAACTCTAATCAAATATTTTCTCAGTCCCTTTCTTTTTCTCTTCTTTTTCTGGGACCCCTATAATTTGAATGTTGGTGAGTTTAAAGTTGTCCCAGATGTCTCTAAGACTGTCCTCAATTCTTTTCATTCTTTTCTCTTTATTGTACTCTGCAGTAGTTATTTTCACTGTTTTTTCTTCCCAGTCACTTATCCGTTCTTCTGCCTCAGTTATTCTGCTATTGATTCCTTCTAGAGAGTTTTTAATTTCATTTATTGTTTTGTTCATCATTGTTTATTTGTTTATTTGTTTATTTTATTTATTTGTTTATTGTTTGCTCTCTGTTCTTCTAGGTCCTTGTTAAATGTTTCTTGTATTTTCTCCATTGTATTTCCAAGATGTTGGATCATCTTTACTATCCTTCCTCTGAATTCTTTTTCAGGTACACTGCCTCTTTCCTCTTCAGTTGTTTCGTCTGTTGGGTTTTTATCTTGCTCCTTCATCTGCTGTGTGTTTCTCTGTCTTCTCATTTTGCTTGACTTATTGTGTTTGGAGTCTCCTTTTTGCCAACTGTTTGTTCATAGTTCTGTTGTTTTTGGTGTCTGCTCCCAGTGGTTAAGGTTGCTTCAGTGGTTTGTGGAGACTTCCTGGTGGAGGGGACTAGTGCCTGTGTTCTGGTGGATGAGGCTGGATCTTGTCTTTCTGGGGGACAGGACCACTTCTGGTGGTGTGTTTTGGGGTGTCTGTGATCTTATTATGATTTTAGGCAGCCTCTCTGCTAATGGATGGGGTTGTGTTCCTGTCTTGCTAGTTGTTTGGCATAGGGTGTCCAGCACTGTAGCTTGCTGGTCATTGAGTGGAGCTTGGTCTTAGTGTTGAGACGGAGATGTCTGTGAGAGGTTTTGCCATCTGATATTATTTGGAGCTAGGAGGTCTCTGGTGGACCAATGTCCTGAACTCAACTCTCCCACCTCAGTGGCACAGGCCTGACACCTGCCCAGAGCACCAAGACCCTGCCAGCCACACGACTCAGAAGAAAAGGGAGAAGAAAAGGAAGAAAGATAGAAAGAAATAAAATTAAGTTATTAAAATAAAAAATAATTATTAAAATTTTAAAAAATGTAAAAGTAATTTAAAAAAAGGAAAGAAAGAACGAAGGGAGCAACCAAACCAAAAAACAAATCCACCAATGATAACAAGCGCTAAAACCTATACAAAGAAAAAAAAAACAACAACAAAAAAACGGACAGACAGAACCCTAGGACAAATGGTAAAAGCAAAGCTATACAGACAAAATCACACAAAGAAGCATACACATACACACTCAGAAAAAGAGAAAAAGGAAAAAAAAAATATATATAGAAAGGAGGAAGAGAGCAACCAAATCAATAAACAAATCTACTAATTATAATAAACTCTAAATACTAAACTAAGATAAACGTAAAACCAGAAACAAATTAGATGCAGAAAGCAAACCCCAAGTCTACAGTTGATCACAAAGTCTACTGCCTCAATTTTGGGATGATTCTTTGTCTAGTCAGGTATTCCACAGATGCAGGGTACATCAAGTTGATTTTGGAGGTTTAATCTGCTGCTCCTGAGGCTGCTGGGAGAAATTTCCCTTTCTCTTCTTTGTTCGCACAGCTCCTGGGGTTCAGCTTTGGATTTGGCCCAGACTCTGCCTGTAGGTTGCCTGAGGACATCTGTTCCTGCCCAGACAGGATGGGGTTAAAGTAGCAGCTGATTAGGGGGCTCTGGCTCATTCAGGCCCTGGAGAGGAAGGGGTATGGAATGCGGGGCCAGCCTTCTGCAGCAGAGGCCAGCATGACGTTGCACCAGCCTGAGGCATGCCATTTGTTCTCCTGGGGAAATTGTCCCTGGATCACGGGACCTTGACAGTGGCGGGCTGCACAGGCTCCTGGGAGGGGAGGTGTGGATAGTGACCTGTGCTTGCACACAGGCTTCTTGGTGGCTGCCGCCACAGCCTTAGCATTTCATGCCCATCCCTGGGGTCCGCGCTGATAGCCACGGCTCGTGCCTGTCTCTGGAGCTCATTTAGGCAGTGCTCTGAATCCTCTCTCCTTGTACACCCTGAAACAATGGTCTCTTGCCTCTTAGGCAGTTCCAGACTT